>NC_089504.1:131301158-131604188 GCF_036850995.1 Saccopteryx leptura
TATAAAAGATAACTATTAAAAATACAGTTTTCAACAGGACTCTCTTAGAGAAAAGAAAACTTTGGAAGTTGTAAGATATGTGTTGGAATTTTTATTGAGGGAAGTACTACTACCTGTTAAATAATTTTAGCAACAGTAACACTTCACGTTGTGTGGTGCTTTTCATAGTGATTCTAATATCAAATTTAACCTCACAATCATCCTTGTGAAGTAAATACAACAGGCATTTTAGAGAATAGGAAGCTGAGGTAGAACCAGAATTTCAAACAAGTTGTATCCAGCATAATATAGACATGAAATTTATCTTAAGCTAAATTGTTTAAATATTTTTCTCTTACTGTGGTAAAGATCATCTGATGTGAAAAATCTTACCAAACAGTGGACAAAAACAAACAAACAAACAAAAAAACAGTGGACAAAAGTTAGGATTGGAATGATGGGCTCTGCCATCTCTGTCACTTTACCCTGTGTCTCTGTGACACTGTCACTGTCATTCATAAGCATACACATGTATATATTGCCTGTCTTTCACTATTCAAATCTTGGTTTAAAATACAGGTAGAGGAAGCTAACACACAGTATGAGATGCCATAATTCTTTATTTCCCTAAGGCATGGTCCAAGCAGGAGTTGCATGCTTGAAAATAAGTAAATGCTTCAGATGCTTTCTTTGGCTTGTTAAAGCATTTTCCCTAAGGAGAGGAAAAATACTTAGGACACAAATCATAAATCAGAAAGTTGCTGGGTAGATACAGAATCAGGGTAGAAAAAGCTACTGACGTGATGTCAAAGTTTATGACATAGATTATAACTTGGATGCGCCTCCACTGTCAGGATGTACCTAACAACCTGGACATTTATGCTAGCTACACAGCACGCTGCCTTTCCAGACTCCTCTTTGACCCAACTTTTCCCTTCACTTCCCCTCCTTTCCCTTCCCTTCCCTTCCCCTTCCTTCTCCTTCCCTTCTTCTTCCCTCCTTTTCCATTCCCTCCTTCCTCCCTCCCTCCCTCCCCTTCCTTCCTTCCTCCCTCCCTCCTTCCCCTTCCTTCCTTCCTTCCTCCCCTCCCCTCCCCTCCCCTCCCCTCCCCTCCCCTCCCTTCCCCTCCCCTCCCCTCCCCTCCCTCCCTCCCTCCCTCCCTCCCTCCCTCCCTCCCTCCCTCCCTCCCTCCCTCCCTCCCTTCCTTCCTTCCTTCCTTCCTTCCTTCCTTCCTCCTTTTCTTTCTCTCTTTACACATTTTTTACATGAGCTAAGATAGGAGGCAAGAGGATTTATTTGCATTTCTGGGCCTGGATTTTTCTCGCCTAGAACACCAGCTTCTTGCCCTCTATCTAGCACACAGCCGTCTGCTCAGCCACACTGGCCTGGTCTTGAAGCGATGCATGCAAGAAGCTTGCCCTGCTCAAACTGCTCCTCTAGAAAACTGCTGATTTTGGTACTCTTTTCATCACATGTCTGTTGAATTTTCTTTGATAGTTTTTTATTTAAAATCTATTCCTCCTCGGGATTCATCTGGGCCCCCTTCTTGCAGCCCAGGAATAGTGCATAGTGGGACAATGTGCTGTCAGTGAGCAGATGCAGTTCTTTCCTAGGGTCTTGGTATGGACCAGCTCATTGTTGGATACATTGTACACCACATCAATAATTGTTGTTTTCTGCATACCACACTCTGAGACCCAGGAAAAGTTGCCCATATCCAGTGTCAAGGCTAGGTATTTCTTCTTGTCTCCCTGCACGTGGACTGTGTGTATGCAGTGGGGGTCATCCTTATTGCTGGTAGGAGGGCTTCCCAGCTCATAGTTTTGCTACTTAGGCAGGGCTTTCTCTTGCCCCCTCCTGTGGTACTTGTGCCAGTTGTCCCAAGACATGGCCATGGCTCCACGCTGGCTGGAAAAAGTAACCCCACATTTCTCATTTCCATGCTAATCACCTTCCAATCTTTTTCCAAAATAATTTAAATGTGTGTGTGTGTGTGTGTGTGTGTGTGTGTGTGTGTGTATATATATATATATATTTTTTTTTTTTTAGCGACAGGCGGGGAGGGTGGTGACAGACAGGAAGGGAGAGAGATGAGAAGCATCAATTCTTCGTTGCAACACCTTAGTTGTTCATTGACTGCTTTCTCATATGTGCCTTGACTGGGAGGGTTCCAGCCAAGTCAGTGACCCCTTGCTTAAACCCGCAATCCTGGGCTCAAGCCAACGACTTTGGGCTTCAAGCAAGTGACCATGAGATCACGTCTATGATCCCACACTCAAGCTGGTGCTCAAGCCGGATAAGCCTGTGCTCAAGCCAGGAACCTTGGGGTTTTGAACCTGGGTCCTTTGTATCCCAGGCCAATGCTCTATCTACCGTGCCTCTGCCTAGTCAGGCTAAATGTATCTGTGTGTGTGTGTGTGTGTGTGTGACAGAGACAGAGGGAGCAAGACAGAGAGAGGGACAGATAGAAACAGACAGGAAGGGAGAGAGATGAGAAGCATCAATTCTTTGTTGAGGCACCTTAATTTTTCACTGATTGCTTTCTCATATGTGCCTTGACTGGGAAGGGACTACAGCTGAGTGAGTGATCTCCTGCTCAAGCCAGCGAACTTTGGGTTCAAACCAGCGACCATGGGGTCATATCTGTGATCCCACACTCAAGCCGGTGACCCTGCTCTCAAGCTGGTGAGCCTGCACGTAAGCCAATGAGCCCGCGCTCAAGCCAGTGACCCTGGGTTTTGAACCTGGGTCCTCTGCATCCCGGTCCAATGCTCTATCCAATCTGCCACTGCCTGGTCAGGCTAAATGTATCTTTAAAAAAAAGAAAAAGGAAATAGTTTTCTTCTGAGTATAAACTTGATCAGTTTTACTGAAAATTTTCAGAAAATATATAAAACAAAGTATGACAAAGAATATAAAAATATCATTTCTAACTCCTACCATTCAGGGATAATAACAATGCTAACATTTTTGGCCTATACTTTTTGTTTCAAAAGGAAAATTGTATCATTTTATTAAGGTATAATGTATTGGTTTCTACGTATGGAACTAGGAGCTGTTAGGACAGGGATCGGGAACCTTTTTAGCTTCCCGATGAATGCCATGAACGCCACATATTTTAAAATGTAATTCTGTGAGAGCCATACAACGACCCATGTACCTTACGCATTATCCAATAAAAATTTAGTGTTGTCCTGGAGGACAGCTGTGATTGGCTCCAGCCACCCGCAACCATGAACATGAGCAGTAGGAAATGAATGGATTGTAATACATGAGAATGTTTTATATTTTTAATGTTATTATTATTTTTATTAAAGATTTGTCTGCAAACCAGATGCAACCATCAAAAGAGCCACATCTGGCCTGACCTGCGGTGGCATAGTGGGTAAAAGCGTCGACCTGGAACACTGAGGTCACTGGTTTGAAACCCTGGGCTTCCCTGGTCAAGGCACATATGGGAGTTGATGCTTTCTGCTCCTCCCTCCCTTCTCTCTCTCTCTGTCTCCTCTCTCTAAAATGAATAAATAAAATCTAAAAATAAAAAAAATAAAAGAGCTACATCTGGCTCACGAGCCATAGGTTCCCGACCCCTGTGTTAAGAAATCACAATCTTTAGTTAGCAGCACATGGACTCTTAAGTCAAATGAAGCAAAATAGCAAGCTAATAAAAATATACAGGCCCTGGCTGGTGGCTTAGTGGGTAGAGTGTTAGCCGGCATATAAACGTCTTGGGTTCGATTCCTGGTCAGGGCACACAGGAGAAGTGCCCATCTGCTGCTCTTTCTCTCCCTCTCCCTCTTCTCTCCCTCTTCCCCTCCTGTAGGCAGTGGCTCGGTTGATTTGAGTATCGGCCCCAGACAGGGGTTGTCTGGTGGATCCTGGTCAGGGCGTATGTGAGCGTCTGTCTCACTATGTCTTCTCTTCTCACTTAAAATAATAATAATAAAGTTACTTCATATGACTCTCTGTTCTTATTCCATAATTCTTCTTATGTAATACTTTGTCTTTTAGGACTTTCTTCAAGGTTGGTCAATATGATCAGGAATAACAATGGAAGTAGATTCATTCATAGAAGCACTAAATGGATTTGGCATATAATGAGGAAACTTCTCCATGTTATCTTCTGGGGATGTCACAAAAGACGAATAATCACTCACATTTGAGTCATATTTTGACGGTAAAGAATAGTGTCCAGGTGGTGGAGATCATGTGCCTGTCTTGATCATAAAGCTTCTCCAAGAGGGGAATTCTCACGATTTTTTAACTTCTCTTGGTAAATTTTCACATAAGAAATCTTTCCAACAAAGTATCCCATGGTACAGTGCCTTGACAGGGGGGTTCCAGACAAGCCAGTGACCCTTTGGTCAAGCCAGCAACCTTGGGGTTTTGAACTTGGATCCTCAGTGTCTCAGGCCAACGCTCTATGTACTGCACCACCACCAGGTCAGGCAATAAAAATTTTTTTTAGAGAAAATACTCTTAGAAGAAGTCATCTATCAAACAAAAATTTCAGGAAATGCTATAAGTTATAAGATAGTAAAAATCAGAAAATAACTTTGTAAAGTCTTTTGTTATATAAAAAGAAATCTTATACATATACACACACACAAGATATAACAAATTAGGGGACAGAGTGCAATATCCAGAGGTAGGTAAGTGTGGGTGTGTGTTAGAGTAGTTGTCCTAGTAAGGGGGAAGATATAGATAGGTGTGGATAAGTTTCATAAACTAGGCAAAATAAATACAAGAGTCTCAATAAGTTGCAGATAACCAGTGAAGAACACATAAAATGCAAGCCTTTCAACCCCATAGAAAAAACTGATTTATTCAAGGAAATGAGAAAAAAAAGTGAAAAAAAATTTAAACTAAGATGGAATTAAAAGTTTTAACAAACGTAATTTAATATATTAGTTAAATTCACCAAAGACAGAATTCTCAAATTGCATTAAAAAAAAACAAGATCTAGCAATATAATGTCTACAAGAGACACATTTAAAAGAAAGGATAGGATAAGTTTAAACAAAGAGATAGAATAAACACAACTATGACCCAAAAGAAAGTCAAGCAGACATCTAATATCTTAAAATTATATCAAGGCAAAAGACATCATTGGGGCAAAGTGAGACAGTAGCTCAAGAATATATAACATAGCCTGACCAGATGGTGGCACAGTGTATAGAGTATCAGCAAGGTTTGAAACCCCAAGGTCTCTGGATTGAGGACGGGGTCGCTGTCTTGAGCGTGGGATCATAGACATGACCTCATTGTTGCTGGCTTGAGCTCAAAGGTCACTGGCTTGAGCAAGGGGTCACTGGCTTGGCAGCAGCGCCCCCCATCAAGGCACATATGAGAAAGTAATCAGTGAACAAAGGTGCCTCAACGAATAACTGATACTTCTCTTCTCTCTCCATTCCTGTCTGTCCCTGTCTTTCTTCTCTCTCTCTCTCTCACTAAAAAAAAAAAAAAAAAAAAGAATATACAACAATTTTATATATATTTTATATATATATCAGTTGTTTGGACCATTGTCCCAATGCACCAGGATTGTGGGTTCAATTCTGGTCAGGGCACATAAAAAAATCAACCAATGAATATGAGTGCATAAAGGGATGAAACAACAAATCAGTGTCTCTCTCTCTAAAATCAATCAATCAATAAAATAAAATAAAAATGTTAAAAAGAATATATAATATATAAATAACATAACACCTATATTATTAATATAGATGCTCTCAATAATATAACCTCAAAATAGATAAAGCAATAAATGACCCCTGGTTCTTCCCTGATAATACTGCCTCACTTACAGCCAGCCCTCTCAGATAATGTCTTTTTTTTTTTTTTCTAGAGGGTTTTTCTCAGGGGTGGGGTGGGGGGATGTCTTAATGTTGCATCTGCTGTAGGCTGCGCAGGGCTTCAGCACAAGCCTGGATAAGGCTACACAGCTGGATGCTAGTCTCCACGGAGGTGCTAGAGCCCAGTTCAGCTGAGGCCCAGGTCAACTTCTGAAGGAGGGCCTCCTGTGTGCTGGCCACAACATCTGCATTTGGAGGCACAGCAGGAGGGGGCGGTCCCTGGGCTGCCTTAAGCCCTGCTGCAGCTCCCTCACAGTGCTCTGGACGGGGTACCGGGGGCTGAGGGGTGGGCTGAGAGCCTGAGGGGGGCTCCAAGGCAGAGGCGAGCTGGTGCTCCTGAGCTTGGGAGAGGGCAGCCTGGGCATTCAGAGCCGGATTATCTTTATCCACGTCTGAGTCGAGCTCCTGACAAGCCACGCAGTAGATTTTCCGCTGTTTGTTTTGGAGGAGGATCGTCCCGCAGTCTGTGCACGTCTCGCCCAGCATGCGGTAACCACGCAGCAGGTAGTCGCCCATGAGCGCGGAGATGCGATCCTGTCGCTCCCGTCGCGCCTGCAGGCCTTTCGTTTCCGCCTCGGTCGGAGGCTCCCAGGAGCAATCGTCGACTTCAGCGCCGTTGAGAGCCATATTGCCATTGTCTCAGATAATGTCTATTTTAACTCCCACATCCCTCTTTATCACTTGGCCTGGAAATGAGGTGTGGGGGGTATTCTTCACTCCTCAATGTTATTTCCAGATCATTCTCCCCTGCTTTTCTCTATATATTATATAAAATATTATATGTTGTTATATAATATATATAATTATATATATAGTTAATACTCAACTTTAAATCTGTCTTCACACTATATACCACCTATTGCCTTCTCTGTTGCAATCATTTACTTCCTCCTTGCTCACTGTCACTCTATCCAATAATTCTGTCATAATCTCTAACAATTTCAATGGTCATATAGTTCTTTCCAATACCTGGCATCGCAATGTTCTGATCTGTTCGTCTTCAGTAATTTCATCTTCTACTCACTAGTCATACCCTTGACCTTGTCATCACAAATAAACAAACAAACCTCTGCAACGCTTCTATAATCTTTTTTTTTTTTTTTTTGCTTCTATAATCTCAATTTCAAATAACTCATTCTTCAAACATTACCTCTTTGCAGCTCACTTCCACTAGTACCCTAACTCCAACAATCCCTTGATCTCCACAGGAACCTTTTACTTCATTGGCTTTACCACCATTTTACTGTCCCCCACCTCTTCATGTTCTCACTTCCTTTGTAACCAGTATAAATTCCATAGGCAATAATTATAATCAGTCCCTTGCATATGTTCTCAACTCTAACTGACTTGTTCCCGTCTTGCTCTGAAGTACTCTTTGGCTGACCACAGCCCAGCTTAAATCCAATTTCCTCTGCCTATTCTATAGCTGTACCCTGGTAGCTGAATGTGGTTTTGGGAAAATATTCAAATTTGCTGACTGATCTTACTTTACAATCATTAACCTCAAGTGGCCTCTTAATGCTGCTTGGCCAACATTCTCTATTTCCCTAATCCAGTCACTCTTACTTTCCTGAATAATAATTTTATATTTTCTCTCCTCAAATCTTTGAGGCCTTCTTTCATCTTCTTTCTTAGCTGATGACCTAGCTCCTTATTGCACTAAGAAAATGGAAGCACTCATTAATTCCACATACTTACACTACCATATCTCCCTAACTATCTACATTTGGACACATATATTCCACTTTCTCTTTTGTTACCTGTGGATAAATCATCAATTATCTTTTTTTTTTCTACAGAGACAGAGAGAGAGAGTCAGAGAGAGAGATAGATAGGGACAGACAGACAGGAATGGAGAGAGATGAGAAGCATCAATCATTAGTTTTTTGTTGCGACAACTTAGTTCATTGATTGCTTTCTCATATGTGCCTTGACCATAGGGCTACAGCAGACCGAGTAACCCCTTGCTTAAGCCAGCGACCTTGGGTCCAAGCTGGTGAGCTTTGCTCAAACCAGATGAGCCTGCGCTCAAGCTGGCGACCTCAGGGTCTCGAACCTGGGTCCTCCGCATCCCAGTCCGGCGCTCTATCCACTGTGCCACCACCTGATCAGGCCTGACTATTATCTAACCCTGGCCCCTCCACTTGTGTATTAGATCCCATTTCCTCTCTTATATTCAAGGACATTGCTTCAGTAATTCTTTCATATCGCTCTGTAGCATCAATTTTTCCCTCCCTACCATGCTATTTTTCTTGGAAAAAAATAAAAAGCAAATTCTTTGAACTCATTTCCTCCACCAGTTATAGCCCCATTTCTCTCCTTCCTTTCACAGCAAAACTCCTTTCAAAAATTTTGTAAACTCACCATCTCCAATTTCTCTCCTCTCTTGAACCCACTTTAAGCAGATCTTTTCCCCTACTCTATCATCGAACTTGCTTCAAACAGGTTATCAACAATCTCCATGTTGTTAAATCTAACTATCCACTTTCAGCCTCTTGTTTTGTTGTTTTGTTTAAGTGAGAGGATGGGAGATAGTGAGACAGACTCTCACATATGCCCCACTTGTATCCACCTGGCAACCCCTGTCTGGGGCCCATGCTTAATCAACCAAGCTATTTTTAATACCTGAAGCTGACCTGCTGGGACCAACTGAGCTATCCTCAGCGCCTGGAGCCAATGCTCAAACCCAGTGGTCCCCAACCCCCAGGCTACGGACCGGTACCTGTCCGTGGGCCATTTGGTACCGGTCCACAATGAAAGAATAAATAACTTACATTATTTCCGTTTTATTTATATTTAAGTCTGAACCAGGTTTGATTTTTAAAAAATGACCAGATTCCCTCTGTTACATCCGTCTAAGACTCACTCTTGACGCTTGTCTTGTAAGTTCGACAATTATATTTAAAAATACTACAGTTTTTACGCCGGTCACATAATTTTATTGTGTGCATTTATTCATCCTACCCTAAAGGCCGGTCCATGAAAATATTTTCTGACATTAAACCGGTCCGTGGCCCAAAAAAGTTTGGGGACCACTGCTCAAACCAATCAAGCCACTGGCTGTGAGAGGGGAAGTGAGAGATAAGGGGGATAGGGAAGAGGAGAGAAGCAGATGGTCACTTCTTTCGTGTGCCCTGACCAGGAATCAAACCTGAGACATCTATACACCAGGCCAACATTCTATCCACTGAGCCAATCGGCCAGGTCCTCAGCCAGCCTCCTCTTCTTCTTACTTGACATAGCAGCAACATTTGAACTGCTGATCATTCTTTTTGAAATAATTTTTTCACATGAGTTCCAAGATACCTGCTCTCCTGGTTGGCCTCCTTCCTTTCTAGCCACTTTTACATCTTTTTGTTGTTTCCTCTTCACCTCCCTGATCTCAAAATGTTAGAGCAGTTCAGAGTTTACTCCTTGGAACTTTTTTCCTATCTTTTATGGTCTCACTCAGTGTTATGGCTTTATATGTCATATATATGCTGATGACTACAAATTTATATCTCAGCTTTGACTTTGCCTCTGAACTTTGCCCCTGAATTCCAGTCTTATATATTTAACTATCCACTTGATATCTCCACTTGGCTGAGTTCCTGATAGTCTATACCACCAAGCCTACTCCTTATGTTTTGTCCTGGATGGTAGTTTTGCCTTGAATTTATAGTTTGAATTTACCTTATATAAGATAGTTACCTGTTTGGTTGCTGGAGGCTTTTCGTTTTATTTTTTACTTTCTATTCATATTAGCATCCAATATCTACTTATAGTTCTCTATTCAACTTGTCCACTTTTTTTTCATTTTAAGTGTGTCTCTTATAGACAATACATTGCTAGACCTTAATGAAGTCAAGGGAACTAGCTACAGATACAGCAGAAACAGAAAGGAACATTATGGTCAATTAGGGTAATACAATAAATAACTCAGATGAAGTAGATGAGTTTTGGAAAATTATAAAATGCTAAAATTGGAAGAAGTAATTTAAAAATATGAACAGACCAAATATCTATAAATAAATTGAATGGTAATTAAAGAATTTACCTCCAGAAGAAAGCCTTAGGTTTATATGGTTTTTCAGTTTTACCAAACTTTCAAAGGACTAATTCCTTTATCAATTACATTGTTTCAGGAAATAGGAAAAGAATAAAAACTGCTTTATTATTTATTCTAAAGTCAACCCATGTTACTGATGAAATCAATTTTTTTAAAAATTGATGCAAATAAATATTATTCAATTTAATTCAACAGTCAAGGTGTTCTAGGAACACACCAATGGCTTAACATGAAAATATTACCAAAGTTTTAAATTATATCTATGGATTAAAAGAGAAAAATCACTTGATCATCCCAAGTTGCAATATAAAACAATAAAGTTTAAAACTTATGTTTAAATTTTCTTTAGCAAAATTAAAATATTTCTTTATACTAGCAATAATGAACCAGAAATGGCAAACTACCATTCACAATAGACCAAAAATTATAAAATATTTAACAATCCACAAATATGCCACAATACTTATAACTTAAAATATTTAAAGCTCCATTAAAAGACATAAAATAATATCTGAAAAAATAAACTATATTCTTTTTTTTTAACTATATTCTTAAATAAGCTAACTTACCTTAGAAAAGATGTCAGCTCTTCCCAAGTTAATCTATATATTTAAATATTATTTTAAAATATTAGCTGGAGCCCTGGACAAATGGCTCAGTTGGTTAGAGCATTGTCTAGAGAAGCACTGTTGCTGCCGGTTCAATCCCCAGTCAGGGTACATGTAGGAGCAGCTCAATGTTCCTGTCTCTCTCTCTCCCCTTCTTACTCTCTCACTAAAATCAATAAATTAATTTTTTTTACTTAATATTAGCTGGAACTTTTTATTTTTTATTTTTTTGAGAGGGAGAGAGACAGAGAGAGATGAGAAGCATCAGCTAGCAGTTGTGGCACTTTAGTTGTTCATTGATTGCTTCTCATATGTGCCTTGACCTGAGGACTCCAGGCGAGCCAGTGATTGTTTAATCAAGTCAGTGGCCATGGGATCATTTTGATAATCCTAAACCGGTGACCTGGCACTCAATCTGGTGAGCCTGCGTCAAAGCCGGCAACCTAAGGGATTCAAAGTTGGGACTTCAGGGTCCCAGGTCAACGTTCTATCCATTGAGCCACCATGGGTCGGGCTAGCTGGAACTTTTTAAAGAAATTTAACAAACTCATTATAAAATGTATTTGGACTATTAGCCCATGAAAAGATAAGTCAATTTTGAAAAAGAAAATTTTAAGGGGATAATAACACCAACTATTAAGACCTAGCACACTAGCATACTTGAGGTATTTGTAATAAAATAACAGCAGTAGCACAAAAACAAATAAGCAAATAGAAAGGATATAAAGTTCAGAAATAGATTCATGATACTAAGAACTTGACATATGAAAAGCAGCACCACAACGGTGGCAAAGGCATCTTTATGAGGAAAGGACAGATTGCTTAGAAATTATGTTAACACAACTGGTTCACGATATTAATAAAAATTAGGTTAGATCCTTACCTTACAAAGAATAAATACAAAGGTAAACTTCAGATGGCTTAAAGATACAAACAGAAAAGTAAAACTATAAAGCTAATGGAAGAAAATGTGAGAAAGTATCTTTGTTCCTTAGGTGGGGAACAGTATAAGATGCAAAAATACGAAACTTAAAATCACTATGATGTACACTTCAAATATCTCACAATTTTATTTGTCAATTATACCTCAATAAAACTGAAATTTAAAGAAATCAAAATGGAATTTATGTCTAAAAGTTAATAGGTTTATCATCATGGCAAACTTAAGAGGTGGTTAATACCAAATCTTGGCAAAATGTATGGGGACATTGACCTCTTATGCACAGGATGTGGAAGTATAAACTGTCTTAGTTGTTCTGGGAAGCAACCTACAAATATTAGTGAAGACAAGGATGTGTATGTGTGCCCTGTAATTCCAAGATCTCATCTCTTGGGTATATGTCCTAGAGAAAATGTCATGTGGATTACCACAAGAACATATATATATAAGTGTTCATTCAGCTCTTTCCATGATAGCAAGGAAGTAGAAGCAACCAGGTATTTTAACCAGGAGAACACAGGTGCACAACAGGATAGATGAAGTCTGTGGAAGAAATACAACAACTAAAAGCAACAAACCAGGTATACGTATAGTGCACAGGTAGATTTTAAACACAACGTTAAGTGAAAAAAAAATAGAAGGATATTTAAAGCACAATATTATTTATGCATATTAAAAACAAATACCATATTTTCCCATGTATAAGACACACCTTAATTTGGGGGCTCGAAATTTGAAAAATATAGATTACATAAAGTTATTGAACTCAAGTTTTATTCATCATAAAATTTATACAACTCCTCATCACTGTCATAACTTCCATTCCTGAGCTTGTCCTCATCTGTATCTGACAACGAATCACTGTCTTCAACAATGAGCACAAAAACAAGTGCAAAAAAGCGGGAAATGCAAGTAAAAATATCTACCACCACTGTATAAGATACACCCAGCTTTTAGACCCCAAATTTTTTGAAAAAGGGTGAGTCTTATACACAGGGAAGTAATGGTAGGTGTTATGGGTTCCTGTGACTCTTCCCACACCTCTTCCAAAAAACTCTGTAGAGTAAAAAGGAAAGCAAATAAAAATTCCTACAACTGATTTACAATTAAACTTGTACTAGAATGAGCTCACATGGACTATAGGGAGAAGGAAAGTGCCTGGCATTTCCTGCCTCTTGGGGCAGCGTCTGGAGCACAGAAGGCCCGTCCTCCAAGCTACAGGATGGAGCTCTCCCCTGGGAGGGAGGAGAGGGGTGAGGCACTGGAGAGAATATAGGCCAGGATACAGAGTGTTCAGTGGCCAACTGGTTCTCACTAATTCTGGGGGGTAGGAGGATGGGGATTAAGATCACCCCACCCTCCCAACAGCCCTCAAGCAGTCATGCCTATGTAATGAAAGACTACTGCAGGGGTGGGAAAAAAGAGAGAATTTAGTCCCTGCTTATAGCATACTTTCCCTCCCCTGACAATGCTCACTCATATTTTGTTCCTAAACCTGTCCTACCATCCATCAATCACAGACCGTTTAAATCACTACCAATCTCTGGACATCAGTTTTCTTTTATTAGCGAGAGAGACAGACACACAGGAAGGGAGAAAGATGAGAAGCATTAACTCATGGTTGGGGCACATTACTTGTTCATTGATTGTTTCTCATACATGCCTTGACTGGGGGGCTCCAGCCAAGCCAGTGACCTTGGGCCTCAAGCCAGCAACCATGTGGTCATGTCTATGATCCCATGCTCAAGCCAGTGACCCTGCTCTTAAGCCAGCAACCTCAGGATTTCGAATCTGAGTCCTCAAGATCCCATTTCGACACTCTATCCACTGTGCCACCAACTGATCAGGCTGGACATCAGTTTTCTTGTCTGTATGAAGATGGGCTGGATAAGATGATGTCTTGAAAATTTTTAAGTTTTGTCATTCTTTTTCCAAGGGCTTCTTTCCAAATAGTGAGGCAGTCACCATCAGGCAGGGGCATCACCTTTTTGATGTGTCTCCTCAGGTAGCTAGGTGGGAATAGCAGTAGCCTCTCTCTTCAGATTTTAGTGCTAAAATAAAAGATCCTGAAGTTTATTGAAATTTCTATTTAAAAAGACTCAAGGGCTGGACTTCTTAAAAATAGGCTTCTTGAAAGATAATTGACATATCATGAACTACACATATTTAAAGTATATAATTTGATAAATTTGACATATATTATTCACTTGGGAAAAAAACCATCAGCAAAATCAAGATGGTGAATATATACTCATCCCCCAAAATTTTATCTTTTTTAACCAACTCTTCTCCCATCCTCAGGTTACCAATGATTTACTTTCTGTCACTGTACTTTAGTGTACATTTTCTAGAAATGCAATCATATAGTTAAAGCCTGACCTGTGGTGGTGCAGTGGATGAAGCATTGACCTAGAACACTGAGGTTCAAAACCCTGGGCTTGCCTGATCAAGGCATATATGGGAGTTGATGCTTCATGTTCCTCCCCCCTTCCCTCTCTCTCAAATCAATCAATAAATTTTTTAAAATGAGTGTTCAGTTTACTGAGTAGTATAGCATTGGATGGTTAACCACAATTCATTTATCATTTACTTGTTAATGGACATTTTTTGTTGTTTGAAGGTTTGGCTATTAAAAATAAAGCTGCTATTAACATTTGTGGACAAAAAATTTCTACAAGTAATACTAAATAGAGAAAAAAATCTAGTAGAGAGCATACAGAACCCCCACAGGTATGTAAAACTCACAGAATCTGCTTTAAAAAGCAGAGACTATGAAGGGTCTTACTGTTGGCAGAACCTGATAACATCAACAAGGGGTTCACTCCCAGAAGGAAATCATCCAATCCTTAGTGTGAAACCTGGCAGATCAGCACAAATAACAGGAGTCAAAACTTAATGGCTTGGAAAATTCATAGGAACAAAGGTATCTGTCTTGGGAAAGCACCCGCTTAAAGAGAAAGAGGCACTTTGGAAAGTAAAGTCATTGTTCCTTGGAGACAGAAGCCAGTGGTAAATAGAAGAAATAAGAGGTCCCAAATTCTAACTGGTAGGTCATATTTTTCCAATGAGTAATGCAGTCTGGAAGTAATACAAGTAAAGTTCTTTTTCATCTTCATTATAAAGGTATTCTGAATTTAAACAGTAAATATCAGATTTCATCATTTACACAGCTATAATGTACCATGATCATCTCATTTATTTTGGACCATTTTATTGATATCAAATGAATATAACAGCTTGTTCTGAAATATTTATTTTGCTATTTGCTGAGCTTCCTCAATTATTTCCTCTACATGAAATGACAGTAACCTTTTTATGTGTAAGCTACTCTTCTGCTTGCTGTGAACTGTATTTATTCACCTTAGAGAGCATTAGTATGGGATCACATCCCATACTATAGTAGCAATGAAAGCCTAAGCTCTTGATTCCACCTGCCAGCCTAGCCATACTGCTTTTGAAAGTCTATCTCAATCATTAGAATCTATCAAAGTTGTAAACTTTTAGGAGAAATGTTTCCTAGTCCTCACCCACTCCGATTCAATGTGCCAGGATATAAAGATGCTGTGTATAAAATACTGGGATCAATCAAAATGTCCATCTATAGGCCATTGGCTAAATTGATTATATAGCCTTAAAAGAACTAGGTCTTACTGTGCTGATGTGGAAAGACATCCATGAATTATGAATACGTTATTAATTTTTTAAATTTTTATTTATTTTTTAGATGAGAGGAGCAGAGATAGCAAGGCAGACCTCTCATGCACCCCAACTGGGATCCACCCAGCAAGCTCTGTTGAGGCCAATGCTCAAATCAGCCAAGCTATTTTTAGTACCTAAGACTTATGTGCTTGGACCAATCGAGCTATCCTCAGCGCCCAGAGCCATTCTTGAACCGGTTGAGCCACTGACTGTGGGAGGGAGAGAGGGAGAGAAAGAGAAGATGGAGGGGGAGAGAAGCAGATGGTTGCTTCTTCTATGTGCCCTGACTGGAAATCAAACCCAGAGCATCCATACGCCAGGCCAACTCTCTACCCACTGAGCCACTGGCTGGACCTTGAATGCATTTTTTAAATGAAAAATAGTTACACTTATATATGGACAGCACACTTCTAAAACAATACCCAGACTCCTGGGAGTGGGACTGTGGAGTGGGGAAATGATTTTTCCATGTACACCTTCTTCTATTATTTAAATACTTTACTATGGCATAAATTTTATAATAATTTTTAAATAAAAAGAAAAATATAAATTAATAATAAATTTTAAAAAGAAAAAGAAGTAACTCTAATATGTATCCCAAAGAGAAAACAATAGAAGAATCAGAAGTCTGATTATTTAAAAAAGCTCATTAAGAAAATTGCTTTTAAAATAAATGAATGAAACCATCAAACCAAAAATCTTCTGCACAGCAAAAGTAACAAGACAAAAAGGCAACCAACCTAATGGGAGATGGTATTTGTAAACAACAGCTCTGACAAGGGGTTTATAACCTAAATATACAAAGAACTCATAAAAATCAATACCAAACAAACAAACAGTCCAATTAAAAAATGGACCTAAACAGACACCTTTCCCAGGAAGACATACAAATGGCTAACAGATGTATAAAAAGATATTCAAGTTCACTAGCTGTTAGGAAATGCAAATCCAAACTACAATGAGATACTAGCTCACACCTGTTAGAATGCCTGTTATCAACAAGGAAAGTAATAATAAGTTTTGGAGAGGCAATGGAGAAAAGGAAACCCTCATTCACTGCTGGTGCAAATTCAAACTTATACAGCCACTGTGGAAAACAGTATGGCGGTTCCTCAAAAAACAACGATTAGAGTTACCATATGACCTAGCAATCCCTCTTCTGGGTATCTACCCAAAATACTTGAAAACATTTATTTGCAAAGATATATGCACCCCTATGTTCACTGCAGCTTTATTCACAGTGGCCAAGACATGGAGACAACCAAAGCGTCCTTCGATAGAGGATTGGATAAAGAAGATGCGGTACAATACAGTGGAATACTACTCAGCCATAAGAAACGATGAAATGCTGCCATTCGTGACAACAGTGATGAATCTTGAGAATATTATGTGAAATAAGTCAGTCAGAAAAAGGTAAAAACCATATGATTTCACTCATATGTGGGATAGAAAACTGACTCATAGACACAGGTGACAATATGATGGTTACCAGAGGGAAGGGGGTGGAGGGTAGGTAAAGGAGACTAAATATAAGGTGACGAAAGATCCTTTGACTTTGGGTGGTGGGCACTCAATGCAATATACAAATCATGTATTATAGAAATGTACACTTGAAACCTATATGATCCCTTTAACTATTGTCACACTAATAAATTTAATTTAAAAAAAAAGAAAACTGTTCTTTACTATAGCAACAGAAGAGGGAGCACTTGAGCTGAAAAACCAGGAAAGGCCCTTAAAAACTGTCTCCAATCTCTTTGAAAAATCCATCTGTTAAAAAGCTGACCCAGAAAAATCCAACGTATTCAAACACGAATAACATCAACAAAAATTGAGTGACCACACGAAGTTATCATAAGGAAAAAAAACACCACACACAAACAGAAATAATCACAAGTTTTGAGAGATGAAAAAGAACAGAAAAAATGCTGTCCCAAAGCAGAAACCAAGACTAAACTTACAAGATACAGTAGTCAATTCTGTGTTGTGCTTCCCTGATATCCACTTCAGGGCTGAAGCAAGTTGCCGAGTCTTCCACTGGGAATTTCCTTTAGCCAAAGAAAACTCCCTCTCCCAAGGTCAAACCCTTTCCCCAAAGTTCATCTGCATCCAGTAATTGGTCCATGTCAAAAATACAGAGGTCCCTGCCTCAAGGTGGGACAACCCTAAAGGGCCATTCCAACTTCAAAGCTCCATATGGAATGGGCTGAGGCCTTGTTGTGACTGATCATGGTCAGTGGTGTCCTGGAACTGGCTCCTACTGACCTATGAAAGACAGTTGTTAACATTTTTAGGAATTTTGCAAGCAGGCTGTTAAAACATAGCCATTACTAAAACTTAAATTATATAAACTCAAAATTAAATAAATAGTATTCAAAATACTCAATATTCATTACTTCCTAATTATTTTACATTTACTATTATCTATGCTCTTGAGGATACATCTATTGTTTCTGTATGGGTGTTACTATACATTTCTCCTCAGATCCACATTCAGTGACATCATGTTGGCAGCTTAAAACTGGCCACAATGGAAGTATTTACATTCTAGAGAATGTTACAAATCAGGGCTTTCATTTCTCCCATCGAGACATGATTGTTAAACATTTACCAGCACACCACTAATTGCAGTTCAGAATCTCTCCTTCTGTCTGATCCTTCTTCTTCACATTGTCACAATTACTCATCCCTAGGGCACTCTCCAATAAACTTTGTGCACACCAATCTCTGTCTCAGAGTCTGTGTCCCAGGGAATGCAACCAAAAACAAAACAAAACAAAAAAGAGCTAGGACCAATAAATAGCTAGAACACAGAGGATGTAAATAAGAAAATCCAAGAAAAACAAAAGAAATAAAGATATGAAAAGGATCGAGAGAAAATTATCCATGGACTCGGACAACAATGTGGTGATTGCCGGGGGGAGGTGGAGGAGGGTAAAGGAGAGCTATGTGGTGATGGATGGAGCCTTGACTTGGGGTGGTGAACATATTAATACAAGGTACAGATGATGTGTTGTATAATGTTGCACCTGAAACCTATATAATTTTGTTAACCAGTGTCACTGCAATAAATTCTATTTTAAAAAGGGTCAAAGAGGCCCTGGCCAGTGGCTCAATGAATACAGCATAGGTCTGGTGTATAGATGTCCCAGGTTCGATTCCCGGTCAGAAGCAACCATCTGCTTCTTTTTCCCCTCTCTCTCCCCCTTCCTTCCCTCTGACCCTGTCATAGCCAGTGAGTGGTTCAGTTGGTTTGAGCATGGCTCTGGGTGTTTAGGATAGCTTGGTTCAAAAGCGTCAGCCTCAGGAGCTAAAAATAGCTTGATTGATTTGAGCATCAGCCTCAGGGGTGGGAGGGTGTTGCCAAGTGGATCCTGGTCAAGGTGCATGCAGGAGTCTTTCTCACTATCTCCCCTCTTCTCACTTAAAAAAAAAGGGGGGAGGGAAGGTCAAAGAGAAAATAATAGAGAAACCAGACAAACAACATATATATTCCAGATGCCTTTAAGAAGAAAATAAAAATAATAGAATTAATATTGACAACTACAATTCAATTACACTTTTCTCGAGGCTAGTATGGCTATGGAGGGGAGAAAGACCAGAATATACACATATTGAAAGGGTACACCATATATCAAGTTAAACAGATGTGGGTTGGTCATCACTTAGATTTAGCTTAGAAAATTATTATGCTTTAATACAAAAAAAAATTATTTGTGGTTCTTGGCAGAAAAACCAAGTTGCTTTCTAAGGATAGCAAACCAGTTTGACATCAGAGTTCTAGGCAACATTTAAACCCAGAAAATATCATAGTAAAGGAACATCTATAATATCATCAAGGGAAAAAAACGTGTACCAAGGAATTTAAATGCAGACGAACTGTTCCATAAGCAGCAAGGCTATAGAAAAGTTTTCAGTATGATAAATGCCTGGGACTATTCTACTCATCAGTCCTTCATTAGGATAAACTGCATCCAACTAAGTGAGGACTGAGAAGATTTCAGCAAAGATATCAGTGGTGCATACTCGGTATATTTAGCTATATATCTAAGACTAAAACAAAAGTGGAAATAAGGATAGTACACCATTTTATATGCTCTGACAATGTAGTAATAACTAAAATGAGAGACAGAGAGAGAGAAAAAGTAGAATAGCTCACTGATTTGTCTAACAGTTAATTTAAAAATATTTTTTAATTGATTTGAGAGAGAGAGAGAAAGGGAGAGAGGGAGGAGATGGTAAGCATCAACTTGTAGTTGCTTTATGTTAGTTGTTCATTGATTGCTTCTCATATGTGTCCTGACCAAGGGGCCAAGCCAGTGACCCCTTGCTCAAGCCAGCAACCTTGGACTCAAGCCAGTTACCTTTTGGCTCAAGCCAGTGACCTTGGGATCATGTCAAGTAATCCTGCACTCAAGCCAGTGACCTCACACTCAAGCTGGCAAACCCACGCTCAAGCCAGCCACCTCAGGGCTTAAACTGGGGACCTCAGTGTTCTGGGTGAACACTCAATCCACTGTGCTACCACCGGTCAGGCCACGATGTGATTTAAAGTCAATATTAAAAACCAAAACATATTTAGAAGGACAAGAATAAATACCTAAGGAAATAATACTATTTTTTTAAGTGAGAGGAGGGGAGATAGTGAGACAGACTCCAGCATACACCCCGACTGGGATCCACTCGGCAACCCCCATCTTGGGCTTGAATTAACTGAGCTATTTTTAGTGCCTGAGGCTGATACGCTTGAACCAACCCAGCTATCCTCAGTGCCAGAGGCCTACACTTGAACCAATCAAGCCACTGGCTGTGGGAGGGTTAGAGGGAGGGAGTAGGAAGGGGATGGGGGATAGAAGTAGTCATTTCTATTGTGTGCTCTTATCAGGAATCGAACCTGGTGTACCATATGTTGAGCCGACACTCTATCCACTGAGCCAACCAGTCAGGGCCAAAACAATACTATTAACTAAAATTGGATAGTGGTGGGCACAGAGGAGAGAGGAGGTGGTTTCAAGTTCTTTCATTATCGTTTGAAGTAGGAAACTAATAGCCAAAAGTGTAAAGAAAAGAAGGGCCAAGGTATTATGTGAGTATTGGTATAAGGGAAATCATTAGAACAAAAATATAAATGTCCCTAAATATCAAGAGAAATACACAAACATACAAACACCACAAAAAGCAAAGGAAACTGAACATACAATTCACTGGAAGACCATGCATTGTTTTATATATATATATAAAGATGACATAATTTAGATCAAACATGCTTATATACATACTTAAATCACTTATTAAGAAAAATGATTTTCAGATTGACTCACAAAATAAAACCCTACTCTGTGCTATATATGAGAGCCTAAAATAAAAGAATGAACAAAGACATATGGGGCACATGCAAATTTTAAAAAGCATTGGTTATATATATCATAATATCAGGTAAGGTAACAATCAAGCAAACAGTATTAAATTTGACAAATGACACTTTATAGTGCTCAAAGCTACAATTCATTGTGAAGATATAAAAATAGTCATATATGTGTAACAACACAACAATATCTTTTGCAAAGTAGTAGCTATAGAAGATTGGAGAAATAGAAAGATAATGGCTTTAATAAATATCTCTCAGCCCAAGACAATTCGAAAAATAACAAAAAAAAAGTATGCATTTAGGAGAACTAAACAATGTTGGACTCTAAGACAGATGGTCTTATAAGATGGATAAAAATTTATTCATCGTATTAAATATTACATGATGGTATATCAGTTATCTACTGCTACATAACAAATTACTTGCAAAATTTAGAGCTTAAAAACAGAACATTTATTATCAGTTTCTGTGGGTCGGAGTTCAGGAGTAGCTTAGTTGGCTGGTTATGAATCAAGGTGTCTCATGAAGTTGCAGTCAGGATGTTAGCTGGGGCTGCAGGCCCCTGAACTAGAGCTGGATAATCTGCTTCCAGACTGGCTCACTCATGTAGTTGTAGGCTAGACAACTATGGACCTCTCAATAAAGCTTCTAGAGCATCCTATGCTATGGTAGCTGGCTTCTACCAAAACAAATGACCCGAGAGAGACAGAAAGGATGAATGCCTTTTTATGACCTATCCTCAAAATGCTACACTATCATTTCTGCCATATTCTATTCAGCTGATGCAAGTTCTTAAATGCCATCTATGTTCAAGGGAGGGGCTCTACCTTTTGAAAGGAGGAATACCAAAGAATTTGTGAATTATATTTTAAAACCACCGCAGATGATATATCAAAAATAAAAATTTGGCCTGACCTGTGGTGGTGCAGTGGATAAAGCGTCAACCTGGAAATGCTGAGGTTGCCGGTTCAAAACTCTGGGCTTGCCTGGTCAAGGCACATATGGGAGTTGATGCTTCCTGCTCCTCCCCCCTTCTCTCTCTCTCTCTCTCTCTCTCTCTCCCCCCCCCTCTATAATGAATAAATAAAATCTTTAAAAAAATAAAAATAAATAAAATAATTGTTTTTTTTCTATTAAAATAAAAAAATTGGTTTATAGTCCACTGTCAACACCCAGATAACCAAAGTTTCTTATATCACAAAAATACTCTACACAAAATCCTGTTAACATTTGAGTCTTGCATTCACAGCAGTCATTTAATAGGCAAGGAGAAGAAGAAAGGGAAGATTAAAAAGTTACAGTAAAAAATACAGAGAAAGTTATTTGGTCAGTGTGACTCACTAATGGGAATGTTCCAACATTATCTGACTTGCTTGCAACACAAAGACCTTTTAAGTACAGTGCAATTTAAGAAATTGGACTTGGTCCTGTTTGAGTTTAAAGGGCTTTGCCTTGATCAAGAGCCTTAAGCAGAGGACAGAATAAGAGAATAAATATAAAGTATCAAGTCTTTCTTATATGTGTGGTGATTATCTCCAACTAGGATAAAAGCTACTTATGAAAGAATATACTTTCTTTTCTATCTAGGTTTTTGGTTTGTGTGTGTGTGTGTTTTTTTTTTTGTTTTTGTTTTTGAGGAAAATCTCTTCCTTTTAAAAAATTTATTTTAGAGAGAGAGAGAGAGAGAAACAGAGAGAGAGAAAGAAACATCAATTTATTGTTTCACTTTTTTATGCACTCATTGATTGATTCTTGTATGTGCCCTGACTGAGGATCAAGCCTGCATTCTTGGTGTATCTGGGCAATGCTCTATCCAGCCAGGGCAGCTGTCTAGTTTAGCTGTCCAAAAAATAAACTACCTAACAGAAATCAAGATAAAGAAATATGATCAACCTTCATTTCAAGTGCTAATTTATTATTACAAGAGTGCTGAACCCTGGGTTCCAATTCTGCTAGGTAAATGAGCAAATTGAAGTTCATAGTTCTAATTCTATTAACCTTCCATTAAAAAACTCAGGTTCAGCCCTGGCCAATTGGCTCAGTAAATAGTGCGTTGGCCAGGCGTGCGGACATCCCAGTTCGATCCCCAGTAAGGGCACACAGGAGAAGCAACCATCTGCTTCTCTTTCCCTCCCTCTTCCCCTTCTCTGTCTCCTCTCTTGCAGCCAGTGGCTCAATTAGTTAGAGCATTGGCCCTGAGCACTGAGGATAAATCAGTTGATTTGAGCTTTGGCCCCAGACAGGGGTTGCGGGTGGATCCTGGTCCGGGTACATGGAGGAGTCTGTCTATCTCCCCTCCTCTCACTTAAAAAACACAAAACAAAAAAAACTCAAGTTCACCAGATCCTGGTATTGTCTAACACAAGAAAAAGGTTGTGGGGAAAAAGAAACCCTCATTCACTGCTGGTGGGAATGTAAACTGGTTTAGCCACTATGGAAAAGAGTATGGCAATTCCTCAAAAAATTAAGAATAGAAGCCCTGGTAGGTTAGCTGAATCAATTGGGAGTGTCATCCTGAAATGCCAAGGTTGTGGGTTCAATTGCTGGTTAGGACACATATGTGAAGCAACCAGTGAGTACATAACTAAGTGGAACAACAAATAAATGCTTCCCTCTCTGTGTCTCTCTAAAATAAATCAATAAATAATTAATAGGCCTTGGCCAGTTGGCTCAGTTGTAGAGTGTCAGCCTGGCATGTGGATGTTCCAGGTTCGATTCCTATTCAGGGCACACAGGAGAGATGCCCATCTGCTTCTCTACTCCTCCCCCTCTCACTTCTCTCTCTCTCTCTCTTCTCCTCCTGCAGCCATGGCTCCATTGGAGCTAGTTGGCTTCAGGTGCTAAAGATGGTTCCAAGGCTTCTGCCTCAGGCGCTAAGAAGAATTTGGTTGCTGAGCAATGGAGTAATGCTATAGGCAGAGCATTGCACCCTAGTGGGCTTGCCAGGTGGATCCCAGTTGGGGCACATGCGGGAATCTGTCTCTCTGCTCCCCTCCTCTCGCTGAATAAAATAATAATAATAATAATAGAGTTACCATATGACCAGCAATCCCTCTTATGGATATCTATCTGGAAAACTTGAAAACATTTACTATTTGCAAATATATATGTATCCCTATGTTCATTGCAACATTATTCATGGTGGCCAAGACATGGAAACAATCGAAGTGTCCTTTAATAGATAATTGGATAAAGAAGATGTGGTACATATATACTATGAATACTACTCAGCCATAAAAAAAAGTTTAAATTCTGCCAATTGCCACAACATGGATAGACCTTGAGAATATTATGCTAAGTGAAACAAGTTACTCAGAAAAAGCTAATAACCGTGTGATTTCATTCACATGGGATATAAAACTGAAACTCGGCCCTGGCCAGTTGGCTCAGCGGTAGAGCGTCGGCGGTAGAGCGTCGGCCTGGCGTGTGGGGGACCCGGGTTCGATTCCCGGCCAGGGCACATAGGAGAAGTGCCCATTTGCTTCTCCACCCCCCCTTCCTCTCTGTCTCTCTCTTCCCCTCCCTCAGCCAAGGCTCCATTGGAGCAAAGATGGCCTGGGCACTGGGGATGGCTTCTTGGCCTCTGCCCCAGGTGCTAGAGTGGCTCTGCTTGCGGCAGAGCGACGCCCCGGAGGGGCAGAGCATCGCCCCCTGGTGGGCAGAGCGTCGCCCCTGGTGGGCGTGCCGGGTGGATCCCGGTCGGGCGCATGCGGGAGTCTGTCTCTCCCTGTTTCCAGCTTCAGAAAAATACAACAACAAAAAACCTGAAACTCACAAACACGGATAACAGTATGGTGGTTACCAGAGGGGAGTGGGTGGAAAAGAGCACTAAATATAAGGTGACTAAAAATGGATTGGGTGGTGGGCACACAATGCAATATATAGATCATGTATCCTAGAAATATACAGTTGAAACCTATATGATCATATTAACCAATGTCACCCCAATAAATTAAATTTAAAAATCAATCAATCAATCCTGAAACACAATTTTATACTTCCCTAATAAATCTAATGCAAAATTCTCCCAGTGAAAGAGGATAAAATGAGCACCTCTGGGACTCTTGTCAGAATAAAGAATCCGTGGAACACTATTCAGAACCAACTGCCAGAGCTCATTTATCACAGGTTTCCATTATATTTAAATAATTGAAAATAACAGTTTGCTTTCTAGATAAGGTCAGTTCCCATAAAGTTATAGCCTGGATGAAATTGCTGACCTTTTCTCATTTCTTGAGAAGGCATTACACATATTTATTCCAACATGCTTTAACACAATCCAGTGTTCTACACAAACTTCTTATCCTATGCACCTAGTTCTGAGGTGTTCTCTCTCTCTCTCTCTCTTTCTTTTTTCTTTTGTAAGAGCGAGAGAAAAAGACAGGGACAGACAGGCAGTAAGGGAAAGAGATGAGAAGCATCAACTTGTGGCACTTTTAGTTGTTCATTGATTCCTTTCTCATACATGCCTTGACTGGGCTCCATCTGAGCCAGTGAGCCCTTGCTCCGGCCAATGACCTTGGGCTCAAGCAAGCAACCTGGGGCTTCAAGCCACTGACCTTTGGGCTCAAACCAGCAACCATGGGGTCATGTCTATGATCCCATGCTCAAGCCGGTGACCCCACACCAAGCTGATGAGTCCATGATCAAGCCAGATGAGCCTGCATTCAAGCCAGATAAGCTCATGCTCAAGCTAGCAACCTCAGGGTTAGAACCTGGGTCCTCAGCATCCCAGGTCAATGCTCTATTCACTGAGCTACAGCAGGGGTAGCTGCTTTATGGTTAGGCAGAGTGTTCCTTTTATGTTAGAATCTGGAATGTGCTCATAATATTTCTGACAAAATAACTAAAACTTTTAGTTCCTTTTACTCTATTTTTCCTGTTTATTTACAAAATTAGAATATTTTAGGACCAATTTAAAACAAATATGATATGAGAGTAATAAGAATCAGGTCTACTACACAAAGTGTATTATCTTAGGTAAATCACTTAACCTCTTTTTTGCTTCAATTCCAATCTCTAAAGTATCAATAGTAACATTCAATCTAAATCATCCGGTTAAAATCAGTAATTAATGACTTAATGTGGCTAAGCTCATTTAAAAAAATCTACTTTAGTGTTTTTGTGCAGTTGTTGTTAACCTGTGTAGCCTGTGAGCCAAATCTGGACCATAACCTATTTTGTATAGTTCACAAGATAAACTAGACTTTCACAGTTTTTAAGAATTATAAAGGTAAAAGAAGAAAAAGAAGGAGAAGGAGAAAAAGCAACAACAAATGCATGTGATCCACAGAACTTAAAATATTTACTAACTGGCTGTTTACAGAAATAGTTTGCTGATTTCTGTTCTAGAGGATTCAGTTATCTTAAAAATATTTCCAGATCTAATATTTTTTGATAAATATAAAAATCAAAATGTATATACTTCAAAGCCATATTATGGGCAGTTAAGGGGAAAGAAAAATGAGAAAATTGTACTTGAAATCATTTATTTAATAAATATTTGAATACTTAAGCAACAATGTACTAAGCACTGGTGATAAAACAACTGAACAATCAGGTAAACAATCTCTTCTCTCATGGGTTGAAAGAAAGTAGTAAGGGTGACAAAATTACCATATGGTAGGATAAATGCAATAATAATGGGCAGATTTGCAGGTTAATAAGGGAGATATAGAAGGGGTGCTTAATCCAAATTTGGGGTGTCAGAGGAATAACCTCTAGGATGGGACTGAATAGGAAGAGCTTTTCAGTTGATCCTTGAACAACCAAAGGTTGGGGACACTGAGCCCCACATGGTAAAAAAATCTTAGTATAATTTTGACTCCCCCCAAACTTAACTACTAATATCCTACTGATGATCAAAAACCTTACCAATAACAGAAACAGTTGATAGCACATATTTTTGCGTATGTATTAGGTATTGTATTCTTACAATAAGGTTAGAGAAAATACATTTACAGTATTTATTTTTTTAAAATTCATGTGTAAGTAGGCCTGTTCAGTTCAAACTTGTGCTGTTCGTGGGTCAACTGTAATTTTATTATTATTATTTTTTTTTGTGACAGACAGAATCAGACAGAGAGACAGATAGGGACAGACAGACAGGAAGGGAGAGAGATGAGAAGTATCAATTCTTCATTGCGGCACCTTAGTTGTTCATTGATTGTTTTCTCATTGTTTTCTTGACTGGGGGGTGGCTACAGCAGACCGAGGGACCCCCTGCTCGAGCCAGTGACCTTGGGTCCAAGCTGGTGAGCTTTGCTCAAACCAGATGAGCCCGTGCTCAAGCTGGCGACCTCGGGGTCTCGAACCTGGGTCCTCCGTGTCCCAGTCTGACACTCTATCCACTGCACCACCGCCTGGTCAGGCAGGTCAACTGTAATTTAAATGAAATAGGGGAAGAAAAAGTATTCCAGTTCAAGAGACTATCATGCAAAGATCCAGGGGACAGATAGAGCACTGTTACTTGAAGATCTAAGGAAGGTGAAAAGAGATGGAACCAACCTTGCAGAGAAGTGGGAGTGAAGGTAAAATATTAAGAGATAAGGCTAGAGCCTGACCAGGTTGTAGTGCAGTGGATAGAGCATCAGCCTGGGATGCTGAACCTCAAGGTTGCCGGCTTGAGTAAAGGTTCATCCGCTTGAGTGTGAACTCACTGGCTTGAGCTTGAGATCATAGACATAAGCCCATGGTCGCTAGCTTAATCCTAAGGTCAAGGTCACTGGCTTAAGCAGGGGGTCACTGAGTTGGCTGGAGCCCTCTGGTCAAAGCACATATGAGAAAGCAATCAATGAGCAACCAATGTGCTGCAACTATGAGTTGCTGCTTCTCATCTCTCACCCTTCCTGCCGGTCTGTCTGTCTCTCTCTCTCTTAAAAAAAAAAAATCAGGCTAGAAATATAAGCAGGCATCAGGCCATGTTATATCACACAGACACTAGTGATATAAAGAATGGACTAGACTCAGGGAAGAAGGCAACTGAAACGAGCTAACAAAGTTGCATGCCATAATCCAGGTGACAGATGGAACAGACTGCTCCTAATTGGTACCAGGTGAGACATATTGTACCAATTATTGAGTTATTGTTTCTCAGTTCTAAATCCATCTATATTCTGCTCTTTGATGCTGTTTATATTAGGGAATTTATTTTGATGTGAAATAAGAATGGTATTTCCTATTTTTCCATACGAATAGCCAGTTGTCCCAATACTTTTCATTTAATAACTCATCAGCCAGTAATCTGAAATGTCATTTTTAATCATTTATTAAATTAATCCTTAGAGGTGAGGATCTGTTTTTAGGCCCTATATTCTGTTTCATTAATTTACCCATCCTAGTACCAATAATACCAAATTGTGTATTAATTACTATGACTTTTAGAATCAACTCGTAAAATTCTTAGAATAATGCTGTTGGAATTTTGATTAGATTGCATTAATTTTATAGATCGACTTGTGAAAACGAAGATCTTTTTGATATTGAGTCAGCTATACATGAACATGATATATTTCTCTATAAATTTTTCATAAAATTTAAAATTTCTCCTGATTTAATCATAAATACTTTATTTTTAACATTACTGTAAATAGCATTTTAAACTAAGTTTTCTCTTGTGGCTAAAGTTTAGAAATATATTTGATCTTGTATATTGATCTTATACTGAGCCATCTTGATAAATTCAATTATTATTTCTAATAATTTATGGATATATACTTTTGAGTTTTCTATGAAGATAAGTATATTGCCTATGTTTCTTCCTTCTATGTTTGTATACCTCTTTCTTTTCCTTGACTTACTGTGCTATCTAGGACTTCCTATAAAATGCTGATTAGGAGAGAAGTGTGCTAATGTTGGAAATGATGTTCACTTTAAGTTTTTTGTAGATTTCCTTTAACAAATTAGAAAAGTTTTCCTTTTAGTTTGCTAAGAGCTTTTTATCATGAATGTGTATTGAATTTCAAATGCTTGTTCTACCTCTATTAAGGTGATCATAGCTTTCTCTCCTCTAATCCTTTAATATGGTAATTTACATTGGTAGTTTGTATTTTTTAATTGATTACATAGAGAGAGAAACACCAATTTGTTGTTCCAATTATTTATGTATTCACTCATGATTCCTGTATGTGCCCTGTTGGGGGATTAAAACCTCAACCTTGGCATATCAAGAGGACACTAATCAACTGAGCTACCTGGCCAGGGTCTGTATTATTTTGCTTTTATTGTTAAACCACTGCTATGTTTCTGGAAGAAACCAAACTAGATCATGTATATTATCTATTAATTATACTGCTGGATTCAGTTTACTAATAATTTATTTAAAATTTTTGTGTCTATGATAATGAGATTGGTCTTTAATTTTCTTTCTCTCCCTATCTAGTTTTGGTATCAAAGCTTTCATGGTCTTATGGAAAGAGTTGGAGAATATTTTCACTTTTTCTTTTTTTCATATATATTAAGTGAGAGTCAGGAAGGCAGAGAGATAGTCTCCCGCATGCTCCACCACCAGGTCCACCTGGCAAGCCCACTATGAGGCGATGCTCTACTTATTTGGGGCCGCTGCTCCATTGCTCAGCAAATGAGCCATTTTAGCACCTGAGGTGAGGCCATGGAGCCATCCTCAGCACCTGGGCCAACTTGCTTGAATCTTTTAAGCCATGGCTTCAGGAGAGGAAGAGAGAGAGAGAGAAGGAGGAGGGGGAAGGGTGCAGAAGCAGATGGTCGCTTCTCCTGTGTGCCCTAACCTGGAATCAAACCCAGGACATCCACACACAGGGGTGATACTCTGCCACTGAGAAAACCAGCCAGGGCCCCACTTTTTCTATATTCTGGAAAAGTTTTCATTAAGACTTAAATGATCTAGTATTTGAAAATCTGGAGGAATACCTAAATAAAGACATTAGGTCAGGTGCTTTAATTACAGGCCAAATTTATCTAATGGTACACTTCAGCTGCAAACACAGGCATACTGTGGAAATATTACATGTCCCATTCCAGACCACCAATAAAGCAAGTGTTGAAGTAAAACAAGTACTTCAATAAAGCAAGTATGTCAATAAAGCAAATCATATATTTTTTTCTGGTGGAGGGTCTTGCCTTCACTTTGTAAAAAACACATCTGTAAAGTGCAACAAAGCAAAGCCAATAAAACAAGGTATGCCTATACTACAATAGCCATGTAACAATGGCTTAACCTATAAAGACATTTAATTATGTCTTCTAACTAGAACTCTCTCAAGAATAAAGCATTAATGACTTTCTTTCTTTCTTTCTTCCTTTCTTCCTTCCTTCCTTCCTTCCTTCCTTCCTTCCTTCCTTCCTTCCTTCCTTCCTTCCTTCCTTCCTTTCTTTCTTTCTTTCTTTCTTTCTTTCTTTCTTTCTTTCTTTCTTTCTTTCTTTCTTTCTTTCTTTCTTTCTTTCTTTCTTTCTTTCTTTCTTGAGAGAGAAACAGTAAGGGACAGATGAGAATCATCAGTTCCTAGTTGCTTCTCTTTATTTGTTCATTGATTGTTTCTCATACGTGCCTTGATTGGGGGGCTCCAAAAAAGCCAGTGACCCCTTGCTCAAGCCAGTGACCTTGGGCTCAAGCCAGTGACTTGGGATCATGTTAATGATCCCACACTCAAGCCTGCAACCTCGCACTCAAGCTGGAGAGCCTGTGCCCAAGTTGGCTGGAGCTCAAGCTGGAGACCTCAGGGTTTCAAACCTGAGCCAGGTTGATGCTCCATCCACTGCACCATCAACAGTCAGGCCTTGACTTAGTGTTTTTTTTAGTCTTGATGGTGCTGCATCTGAGTGATACTTTAACAGAAAATGTAAAACAGTGTACATACACCTGAGAAGGCTCAAATTTATGCATGAAGAAGCAGAATAAAGAATAAGCTTTTGGAAATCAATCTATTACTGAGATATTATTTGATAGGTGTTAATAGTTTAAATTAAATATACATACATACATATGAATATATTTTATAGAATCAGAGAAAGAGTTCTGTGTTTTTTTCATCCCTGAGATAGACCCAAAGCACTATATAATAACATTTTTGTAAAGGCAAATAAACAGAATTAGGGACTTTGTGTTCTAATCTTAGCTTGCCTTCTTTTTGACTTAAGCATAAGGTACAAATTGTGCTTTTTATATTCTCAGGGCCTAATACTATGCATAAACAGTATACAGAAAGTCTAATATTCATTTTGTTCTTCACAGAATGGGAATAGTGATGCAGACATAACAATAAGTTTGTAAGATCAGTCTAACTGATTGAGAGTATTTTGTGTTTTGGCAGATACTCTCAAAATAAAAATTAATAACTTTTCTGCAATATCCCAAAATCACATTAAGATCTTTGCATACATAACTGAAAATCTGTTGTTTGATAACAGGCATGTGGCAATCTTCCCAATAAATAACCACAGAATTTTGAAGTTTTTCTGCTTTTTGAATAAAATTAATTGTGAAAGGACATGTGTTTTGGGGAGTAGGCAGAAGGAACCAGAAGCAAGTTAAATTAGACAGTACCACTCTCTCTTCCACAGGATAAAGGTAGGAGGAGGTGAAGAGGGCCAGAACCTGGTAATTTAAGGTGACAGACACTAATAATAAGTGTCTTTGAATTTAAAAGCTGCAGCAAGAGAGGACATAATTAAATTACATGAGGACAAAGAAGGCTAGAGAAAGACTAAAAGGTGCTCTCAGGTCAGCCTTCCACTACAGCCGGGTACTGTTCTCACAGAGTTCCCTAGAGAGTCTTTTACCATCAAGTGACATTTGAGGTATTAAGCATGTGAGATGGGATTGGACACCTCGAGCATATGATCCTTAAGGGGCTGACAGTGCACACTTCCTGTTGAACTAGTTTCTTATCCTACCTAGAGTCTGATCCCCAAGCTCAGATGTTCTCCTGTTCTCCAGCACTTTTCAAACTTCTATCATTTCATTACTAAAAGAATTAGGAAGAACAAACAAATAAGCTTCTGCTGTGGGGTATGCAATTTATCTCTAGAAAACTTCTCAACCTATATGATGAACCACTGGGAGAAGTGGGAAAGAAATCTAATATTTACTGAATGTGTATTATATGCTGAGCGGAGGACAGTGTGTCATTTAATTTAATCCTCATGACAATACTGATACCCAAGTATTATTGCCGAGAAATAGGCTGAGACTTAGAGAAGAAACTTGCCCCCCTGACTCCTGTTAAAAAGTCAAAGATGAAATGCAAATGCATGCTGATTCCAAAGCTTATGCTTATTGCACCAGAGCAAGGGATTCCTCCCAGTTAAGTGTTAATGCCTGGGTGTTTCCCTGTCTTTTGGTAAAGCATCATCTCTCTGGCTCTGTAACATTTCCACAGAAGAGTGAGTGACTGTTCACTGAAACAATTTAACATTCTGCAAATTAAGAATCTGACAATATCCCAAAGTTTATAAGTTCAGGGACTTTAGTGTACTTGTGTTTTAAAATCATACGAGTGAAAGGAAGTACACTAACCCAGCCAACAATAATTTTTTTTAAAAAAAGAAAATCACTTCCTCTTGCATTTATTGGAATTGTTGGAAGCAGAAGTCAGGAAATCCCCTTCCTTGATTTGTGGTATTTATGTGGCTGTTATTCCCAAAGAACAGGATTTATTCTGCTTTATCCTTTGAAATGTTCAACATTTTTTTCATTCTTCCTTAATATATAGAATATAGTTTGGGTTAAAGATTTCCACAATAGTTTATTTTATTCCCTTTTCTATATTATTAGAAAATGACAGCCCTAGCCAGCTGACTCAGTGGTAGAGAGTTGGCCTGGTTTGCGGATATCCTGGGTTCGATTCCTGGGCAGGGCACACAGGAGAAGTGCCCATCTGCTTCTCCACTCCTCCCCCTCTCACTTCTCTCTCTCTCTCTCTCTTGCTCTCTCTTCCCCTTTCCCACAGTCATGGCTCCATTGGAGCGAGTTGGCCCCGGGTGCTAAGGATGGCTCTATGGCCTCAGCCTTAGGGCTAAGAAGAGCTTGGTTGCTGAGTAACAGAGCAACACCCTTCAGTGGGCTTGCCAGGTGGATCCCAGTTGGGGCATATACAGGAGTCTGTCTCTGCCTCCCCTCCTCTCACTGAATAAAAAAAAGAAATAAAATGACAAGTACGCCAAATTATTTCTATTTTTATATTATATATTTTTAAATATTTTATTTATTAATTTTACAGAGGGGGGAAACTAATAGTATCAACTTATAGTTGCTTCACTTTTTTTGTTTTTGTTTGTATTTTTCCAAAGTGAGAAGCAGGGAGGCAGAGAGACAGACTCCTGCATGCACCCAACCAAGATCCACCCAACATGCCCACCAGGGGGTGATGTTCTGCCCATCTGGGGTGTCGCTCCATTGCAATGGGAGCCATTCCAACGCCCGAGGTGGAGGCCATGGAGCCATCCTCAGCGTCTGGGCCAACTTTTGCTCCAATGGAGCCTTGGCTGAGGGAAAGGAATAGAGAGACAGAGACAAAGGAGGGGGTGAAGGGTGGAGAAGGAGATGGGCGCCTCTCCTGTGTGCCCTGCCTGAGAATTGAACCCGGGACTTCCACATACCAGGCTGACGCTCTTCCACTGAGTCAACTGGCCAGGGTCATAGTTGCTTCACTTTGTTTTTTTATTCTATTTTATTTTTTATTTATTTATTTTTTTGTATTTTTCTGAAGTTGGAAATGGGGAGGCAGTCAGACTCCCGCATGCACCCGACCAGGATCCACCCGGCATGCCCACTAGGGGGCGATGCTCTGCCCATCTGGGGCATTGCTCTGTTGCAACCAGGGCCATTCTAGTGCCTGAGCAGAGGCATGGAGCCATCCTCAGCGCCCGGGCAAACTTTGCTCCAATGGAGCCTTGGCTGCGAGAGGAGAAGAGAGAGATAGAGAGGAAGGAGAGGGGGAGAGGTGGAGAAGCAGATGGGTGCTTCTCCTGTGTGCCCTGGCCGGGAATCGAACCCGGGACTCCTGCATGCCAGGCCGACGCTCTACCACTGAGCCAACCGGCCAGGGCCATAGTTGCTTCACTTTGGTTGTTCATTGATTGCTTGTCATATGTGCCTTGATTGGGCAAGCCCAGGGTTTTGAATCCAGCAACCTCAGCATTCCAGGTTGATGCTCTAACCACAGAGCCACCACAGGTCAGGCTGTAATTATTTCTTATACATAATAAAGTATATTCCCTACAATGATAATTTATTATTCTGGGAATTACTTATGGAAAAATACCTGATACACATATATAGTTTCAGTTGAATGAATGAATGAACTATACATGTCAAAAACATTTAAATGTATGGTTAAAATGGATGAACCTTAAATGTTTGGGAAGAATACAAATTGTTCAAATATAGAACTTATCATATCCTAGAATAACTACAGAATACATTTCACCTAAGTAAAATAATTTTAATTATTAAGAGTATCAACGATGTGTAATTAAATGAAATAGAATAGAATGTCCAAAAATAGACAAACACAAATATATTCATTTAATTTTCAACAAAGGAACCAAAGTAATTCAAAGATGGAAAGGACGCCTGACCTGTGGTGGTGCAGTAGATAAAGCGTTGACCTGGAAATGCTGAGGTTGCCGGTTTGAAACCTGGGCTTGCCTGGTCAAGACACATATGGGAGTTGATGCTTCCTGCTCCTCCCCCTTCTCTCTCTCTCTCTCTCTCTCTCTCTCTCTCTCTCCTCTCTAAAAATAGAATAAAGTCTTTAAAAAAAAGATGGAAAGGACAATATTTTCAATAAATGGTGCTGGGACAACTGGACATCCATATGGAAAAGCCTTGACTGTTACTTCAGACCATATACCAAAAAATTAACTTGAAATGTATCATAGACCTACAGGTAAGAGCTAAAATTACAAAATTTCTGAAACTATAAAACATAGTAAAAATCCTTGTAAAACTTGGGTTAGACAATGATTTCTTAGTTAGACTGCTGCACAAAGCAAAAGAAAAAATTTGATAAATTGTACTTCATCAAAACTTAAAACTTCTGCCAGCTGGTGGTGGTGCAGTGGATAGAGCATCAACCTAGAATTCTGAGGAACTCCAGGTAACTGACTTGAGCATGAATGTGCCAGCTTGAGCATGGGGTCACTGGCTGGGCTTGAGCCCCCTGGTCAAGGCACAAATGAGAAACAATCAACAAACAACTAAGTGAAGCAACTATGAGTTAGTGGTTCCCATCTCTCTCCTTTCCTGTCTATCTATCTATTTCTCAGACTAATTAAAAAAAAAACTTTAAACTTCTGCTTTTTGACAAATACTAGCAAGAAAATTTAAGAAACAAAACCACAGATTGGATAAAAATCTTGCATTAAGAATATATAAACAGACCATGGTTGGTTGGCTCAGTGGTAGAGTGTCAGCCTGGCTTGTGGATGTCCCAGGTTCAATTCCTGGTCAGGGCACCCAAGAGAAATGACCACCTGCTTCCCCCTCTCCCCCTGCCCCTTCTTTCTCTCTCTTCCCCCTTCTGCAGCCATGGTTTTATTGGTTCAGCCAGTTGGCCCTGGGTATTGAGTATGGCCCCAGTGGAGCCTCCCCCTCAAGTGCTAAAAATAGCTAGGGTGTTGAGCAACCAGCAAGGGGGGCCCAGATGGGCAGAGCACCCCCCTGGAAGGGGCTTGCCGGATAGTGGATCCCAGTCATGGTGCATGCAGGAGTCTGTCTCTCTGTCTCCCCTCCTCTCACTTAAAAAAAAAAGAATATATAAACAACTTTTACTCAATAATTAGACAAATAATCCAATTAACAAATAGAAAAAGGATTTGAACAGATACTCCATCAAAAATGACATTTGAAAGACAAATGTGCACATAAAATGATGTATAGCCTGACCTGTGGAGGTGCAGAGGATAAAGAGTTGATCTGGAATGCTGAGGTCACTGGTTCAAATCCATGTGCTTGCCAGGTTGGGTCAAGACACATATGAGAAGCAATTACTATGAGTTGATGCTTCCTGCCCCTCCCCCTCCTTTATCTCTCTCTCTCTCTCTGTCTCTCTCTCCTCTCTCTAAAATCAATAAATAATATCTTTTTTTAAAAATGAGGTATAGCATCATTAGTTATTAGGGAAATGCAAATTAACCACAATGAGAAATCATGGCACCCACTAGAATGGCTAAAAGTAAAAAGACCAGTAATACCAAGTACAATCAAGGATGGGGAGCACCTAGAACTTTTATACATTACTGGTGGGAATGCAAAATAGTACACCCACTTTGTAAAAGTCTAGCAGTTCTTTATTTTATTTTATTCATTAATTTGAGAGAGAGAAAGGGAGAGTGAGTCAGAGAGAGAGAGAAATACTGATTTGTTGCACCACTTATGTATACATTCATTAGTTAATTCCTGTATATGCCCTGACTGGGGGCTGAACCTGCTACATTGGTATAGCAGGATGACACTCTAACCAATCGGCCAAGGCAGGCAATTTTTTAAAAAGTTAAATGTATGTTACAATGCAACCCACTCCAAAACAATCCCCCTCTTAAGTAATTTACTCAAGAGAAATGAAAACAGATGTCCATGTGAAGACTAGTATGTAAATGTTTACAGCAGCTTTATTTATAATAGCCCAAAGCTAAAACAACATGGATGTCCATCAAGTGGTGAACTAATAAACTATGATATGTCCACAATGGAATCTAGTAGTTAGTATTAAAAAGGAATGAACTACTGATACATGAAACAACATGAATAATCTCAAAAGCATTGTGTTAGGTGAAAGAAGCCAGAGCCAGACACAGAAAACTACAAACATTTATATGAAATTCTAGTAAAGTCAAAACTATAAGGACAGAAAACAGATCATTGGATGCCTGGGGCAGGGATTAGGGATAGGAGAGGAGACTGATGGCAAAAGGCAAACAAGGGAATGTTTGTGGGTGACAGAAATATTGTATTTGGATTGTCATCATGGTTATATTGCTGTATACATTTGTCAAAAACACATTGAAATGTATAGTTCAAACTGATAAATCTTAATGTGTGTAAAGGATGTCTCACTATTGCTGCTATTTAAAAAAATGTTCCTCTTCCTTCGTGAGAATCAGAGATTTAGATTAGATATAAATGATTTCTGATCATGTGATATTATTAAAGGTTTCCTTGACAATTTTTAAGAATGGAGAAGGCCATTGCTTAAACCAAATAGATGTTTTTGAGGCAAAGAGTAAATAATACACTTATCTGATATATGTATTATATATAACCTATATAGTGTAATTATATAATACATAAGAATGGGGCAAAAGTAGGTTTACAGTCATGAGTATGCAAAATAGAGTTTATACTTGTATTATTTTCCATATGAACTGTAATCCTACTTTTGTCACACCCTGTAGTAACTCTTTATATGATTCTAAAAGTATTTGATTAAGACCGCCAAAGCTTCTCAATTTAAATTTTGATCCTTCTTTTGAGATTTAGAATAAAATAGAGAATTTAATTTTTTCATATAGTTATCAAAATGACTCCTTATGAGTGTACCCAAAAAGGAAAATGTACATAATAGTTTAGTGTAATTATAGAAAGCTTTTAAGTTCAACTAAAAAGTGGTATTGTATGACCACAAACTCTTAATTTGTTTTTATAATTTTTGTTTCCTGATTTTTCTCTACACCTAATTTAGAATAATAGTCATGCCTGGAAAATTATGTGTAAAATAATAAGACCTCTGTTATTTTTTACTCTATACAGTAGTACCCTCTTATCCTTGGAGATATGTTCTAAGACCCCTAGTGGATGCCTGATCAAAGGTAGAACAGTGGATAGAATGCCAACTTGGGATGCTGAGGTCCCAGGTTTAAAATCCCAAGGTTGCTGGCTGAAGCACAGGCTCACCTGGCTTAGTGCGGGGTCACCTGCTTGAGTGTGGGATCATCAACATGATCCCATGGTCACTGGGTTAAGCCCAAAGGTCACTGGCTTGAGGAAGGGATCACTGGCTTGGCTGGAGTTCCCCAGTCAAGGCATGTATGAGAAGCAATCAATGAACAACTAACGTGCCACAACTATGAGCTGATGCTTCTCATCTCTCTCCCTTCTGTCTCTCTCACTTTTGAAAAAAAAAAAAAATAGGCCCCTAGTGAATGCCTGAAATTGCAAATAGCACTGAACCCTATACACACTATGTTTTTTCCTATACAAGGGTCCTTGGGTTACAACAGTCTTGACATATGATGTTTCAAGTTTACGACACTCGCTCCCATAAAAACTTTTAAAAATTGTGACGTGAGTGTTTCAGCTTACGCTGTTAATCGTACTTACAGACTATATGAACAAACTATTGATAGTTTGGTTGCCTGTGGCGGAAGAATATGCAGTACAGGGTATAGTACAGTATATTTATGTCCTTTTCCTTTTTCTGTGGCTTAGTTGTATTTTTATGTTCTAGACCAGGGGTAGTCAACCTTTTTATACCTACCACCCACTTTTGTATCTCTGTTAGTAGTAAAATTTTCTAACCGCCCCCCGGTTCCACAGTAATGGTGATTTATAAAGTAGGGAAGTAACTTTACTTTATAAAATTTATAAAGCAGAGTTACAGCAAGTTAAAGCATATAATAATAATTACTTACCAAGTACTTTATGTCAGATTTTCACTAAGTTTGGCAGAATAAATCTTTATAAAACAACTTACTATAGTTAAATCTATCTTTTTATTTATATTTTGGTTGCTCCACTACCACCCACCATGAAAGCTGGAATGCCCACTAGTGGGCGGTAGGGACCAGACTGACTACCACTGCTCTAGATTATGATTTTACAATCATATCCTATGTTAGAATAGGTAAGTAACTTAGGCTAGGGTGTGTTTCGACTTATACTAAAATTCAGGTTACATCAGTGTTGTAGGAACAAAACTGTGTTGTAACCCAAGGACCCCCTGTAAATACATACCTATGATAAAGTTTATAAATTAGGCAAATTCATAGACACAAGATTTATTCTTACCATGAATCTTAGCAACCTCAGCATATCATTCTTTTTCTTTCCTTATTAAGTCAAGAACTTTCACTTTTTCACTTGAGGAAGCACTTTATGGCTTCTCTTTGGCATATTCAAATTGCCAGCATCACTACTCTTGAATTTTGGGGCCATTAACAAGTAAAATAGGCCCTGGCCAGTTGGTTCAGTGGATAAAGCACCAGCCCAGTGTGCAGGTGTCTTGGGTTTGATCTCTGGTCAGGGCACACATAAGAAGCCACCATCTACTTCTCTTCTCCCCTCTCCCCTTCTCTCTCTCTTCCCCTCTCGCAGCCAGTAGCGTAGGCTCCTCACCCCAACCCCGGGCGCTGAGGATGCTTGGTTGGTCCAGGTTTTGGCCTCAGGCCCTGAGGATAGGTGATAGGTTGGTTGATTTGAGCATCTACCCCAGATAGAGGCATATACATTCCTGGGAAAAGGAGAAGTGGAAAGGCTGGGTCATGCTGCAGAGACTGAAAGCTGAAGAAAAAAGGGGTTGGGGAAGACAGAGAGAGAAAGAAGAGAGAGAGAGAGTGCATCTGGGAGGCCCTCATAAGAAAAATATAACTGTTTAGCCTGACCAGGCAGGGGCACAGTGGATAGAACATCAGCCTGGGACACTGAGGACCCAGGTTTGAAACCCTGAGGTTGCCAGCTTGAGTGTGGGCTCATCTGGCTTGAGTACAGGCTCACCGGCTTAAGCAATGGGTCACCAGCTTGAGCATGGAATCATGGACATGAATGACCCCATGGTTGCTGGTTTAAGCCCAATGGTCACTGGCTTGAGACCAAGGTCGCTGGCTTGAGCAAGAGGTCAGTGGCTCAGCTGGAGCCCCCTAGTCAAGGCACATATGAGAAAGCAATTAATGAACAACTAAGGTGTTTAAGGCCACTATGTCTTTGTTGATTCTCTGTTTGGATAACCGATCTAGAGCCGTCAGCGGTGTACTGAGGTCTCCAAGTATGATTGTATTTTTGTCAGTTTTTGTTTTAAGGTCAATAAGTAGCTGTCTTATATATTTTGGTGCTCCTTGGTTTGGTGCATATATATTGAGAATTGTTATGTCTTCTTGATTCAGTGTCCCCTTAGCCATTATGAAATGGCCATTTTGTCTCTGAGTACTTTTGCTGTCTTGTAGTCAGCATTATCAGATATGAGTATTGCTACGCCTGCTTTTTTTTGGATGTTATTTGCTTGGAGTATTGTTTTCCAGCCTTTCACTTTGAATTTGTTTTTATCCTTGTTACTTAGATGAGTTTCCTGTAGGCAGCATACAGTTGGATTTTCTTTTTTAATCCATTCTGCTACTCTGTGCCTTTTTATTGGTGAGTTTAATCCGTTTACATTTAGTGTAATTATTGACACTTGTGAGTTCCCTATTGCCATTTTATAGATTGCTTTCTGTTAGTTTTGTGTCTTGTTTGATCCTTCTCTTTCATTTTTTTTATCTTTTGTTTTTATTTGGTTGTATTCCATACATCTTTCCTCTGTTGCTATCTTTTTTATCTCATGTGCTTCTGTGGTGGTTTTTTCAATGGTGGTTACCATTAAGTAATGAAAAGGGTTCCTACCCTGTTCATTGTAGCGCACTATTTTGTGAGTAGTTTTGCACTCCATCGTCCTTTGCTACTGTTAATCTCCATCCTCTCCCCCCCTTTCTTTTTGTTGTTGTCACAGTTTAAATTTGGTTTTATTGTGTTCTTCTTGGAGCTTTTACTTGTGGCTGTGTTTTTTTTTTTGTTGTTCTTTGTATCTGATTGGAGAATCCCCTTTAGTAATTCCTGGAGTGGGGGTTTTATGATGATAAATTCCCTCGTCTTTTCTGTATCTGTGAATGTTTTTATTTCTCCTTCATATTTAAAGGATAGCTTTGATGGGTATAGTATTCTTGGCTGGAAGTTCCTCTCTTTCAGGACTTTAAATATTGGGGTCCACTCTCTTCTAGCTTGTAGAGTTTCTGCTGAGAAATCTGATCATAATCTAATGGGCCTTCCTTTATATGTTGTATTCTTCTTTTCCCTGGCTGCCTTGAGAATTTTTTCTTTGCCATTGGTTTGTGCCAATTTCATTATGATATGCCTTGGAGTAGGTTTGTTGGGGTTAAGAAAACTCGGAGTTCTGTTTGCTTCTTGAATTTGCTTCTTGGTTTTAGTTCTTTCCACAGGCTTGGGAAGTTCTCATCTATTATTTGTTTGAGTATGTTCTCCATTCCATTTTCTCTCTCTTCTCCCTCTGATATACCTATTATTCTTATGTTATTCTTTTTGATGGAGTCAGATAATTCTTGTAGGGCTATCTCATTTTTTAAAATATTTGAGTCTCTTTCTTCTTCTCTCTGTTGTGCCTCAAGTTGCTTGTCTTCTATTTCACTAATCCTACCTTCTATCTGGCCTGTTCTATTAGCTAAGCTTGTTACCTCATTTTTCAGCTTGTGAATTGAGTTTTTCATCTCTGTTTGATTTGTTTTTATAGTTTCAATTTCCTTGAAAATATATTCTTTGTGTTCGTTGAGTTGTTTTCTGAGCTCCCTAAATTGCCTTTCTGTGTTTTCTTGTATATCTCGGAGGATTTTTAGGATTTCTATTTTAAATTCTCTGTCATTTAGCTCCAAGGTTTCCAATATATTAAATTTTTTCTCCATAGATTTTTCCTCATCTAGCTGTGTTACCTCTCTTTCTTTTGTATCCATGATATTCGATTTTCTCTTCCTTAATGGCATCTGAGGGTGGTTTTGTTGATAGTATTAATGAGATTTAATAAAGAATAAAAAGTTAAAAAAATAAAAAATCGAAAAGTTGTTTTTAAAAAAAATTAATAATTAAATAAATAAAAATAAAATAAAATAAAAATTAAAAAAAAGGAAATTATTCTCCCCCCTCCTTTTTTCCTCTCCTCTCCTCTCCCCTCTTTCTTGAGAAAATCTTGTGGTGAACTGTGAATTATATTGTACTAAATAGAACAAACAATGCTTGTAATGGAGGGCCTGAATTGGGGAGAAGTAATAAAGGGGGGAAAAAAGGGGGGGTATGGACCCACAAAAAGCAAATAAGGAAAAAATTTGGGTCAAGAATAAAATGATTTGCTTTTAGGTGTTGGTTGACTAAGAGTTATGATGAGAGGAATAAGAGGGAAACAGGAAAATGGGGGGACAAATTAAAAAATTACTATTGTATTTAGTGGAACAAGAACTAGATAAAATGGAGAGCCAGGGATGGGAGCACTGCTAGTGTGTTAAAAAGGTGAAGTAAAAACCCCCCAAAATGCCACAAACATAAGTTTGAGTCCCAGATAAGATATTGTTCGTTATTGAGGTTTGAATGAGAGGAGACATAAAGGAGAAAGGAAGAAACTAATATAGAGGGAGAAAAGAAAGAGAGAGAGAGAGAAAAAAGAGGGAACCACTAAAAGAAGAAAAAAGAAAAAAGAGAAGAGAGAGAGAGTTAAGGGTTTTGGAGTGCAACCCTCATAGAGAGAAAGGAAGAGGAAAGAAAAGATAATGGGAGATGTAACACTTATGGGTAGTGTAGTTCAAGGAGAGGAAAGAGTAAGACCGGCAGAGAGTTAAATGACCAAATTGGAGGAGGAATAAAAAATATCAAGAATGAAGATAAGAGAAACAAACGAACAAATATAATAAAATGGGATAGGCTATAAAGTCTGCAGATTATTCTTGATTTTGAGAGGTTATCTTCTTGCTTTTTCTTTTCTCTCCCTCTTCCTGGTCGGTGACTCTGTACCTCGAGTTCTGCCCCTTTGGCACGCTCAGGTAGAGGTTTGCAGTTGTTAAGTCTCTATGGCGATGTCGTGTATTGTGCTTCAGTCTCGTTGGCAGTCGAGGCTCATTAGCATTTATAGGCTCCACCAGTGAGAGAGTCCGTGTTCCTAGAGCCTTTCTCCTAGTCTTTCCTTCCTCAATTAGTAGCCTGATAATCCAGCTATGGGGTTGCTGCTGCCTCCTCTGCCTGGATAGTAAGAGGCTCAAAAAGCTGGCAAATCCCCACTCTATTCCCACTCAGCACAGGGCTCTGGGTAAGACTCAGTCAGTCAGAGCTGCTAGCGTAATCAGGCGGGGCTTCCACCCACTCAAAAACCTCTGGCTCTGCCACTCTGTGGGATAACACGGGCACGGGCGCGCACTGCCGAGGCACTTGGAGGAATCTCTTGCCCACTATCTGCTCACGCAGATCAGGATATCAGGCCAGCAGTCTCACACTCTGAGTGAAACTCCCACCTGCACGGAAAAGTTCCAGCGTTGGAATTGGCTCTCGCTCTGTCCCCGGGCGTGGCTTTTTCAAGGCGCTGGGGTGGCCTGAGATTCCGCTTTTTGGCCCACACAAAGGCCCCTGACTCTGCCCCTCTGTGGGATAACACGGGCGGGCACTGCCGAGGCACTCAGAGGAATCTCTCACTCACTATCTGTGCGCGCAGACCAGGATATCAGGCCAGCCGCCTCACCTTCTGATTGAAACCCCCACCTGCACAGAAAAGTTCCAGTGTTGGAATTGGCTCTCGCTCCGTCCCCATGCGCGGCTTTCCCAGGGCGCTGGGGCGGCCCAGAGATTCCACTTTCGGCCCACACAGAGGCCTCTGACTTTGCCCCTCTGTGGGGTAACATGGGCGCCCACTCCTGAGGTGCTGGGAGGAATCTCTCGCTCACTCTCCGTGCGCGCAGACCAGGATATCAGGCCAGCCGCCTCACCCTCTGAGTGAATCCCCTTCCCGCACGGAAAAGTTCCAGCGTTGGAATTAGTTCTCGCTCCCTCTCCATGCGCGGCTTTCCCAGGGCGCTGGGGCAGCCCGGAGATTCTACTTTCGGCCCACACAAAGGCCTCTGACTCTGCCTCTCTGTGGGACAACACGGGTGCACACTCCCGGGGCTTTGGAAGGAATCTCTTGCCCACTATCTGCGCACGCCAACCAGGAGATCGGGGAAAATGGCTGCCCCGCTTGTCTTTCTTTGTCTGGGTTTGGCGCGAGTGTTAGCTTGTATTGCCTGGGTTGCCACAGGAACAATTTTTCCTCGGCTTGGATCTCTGTGCCACAGCCTGGTTCGGCCGTTTGTGCCGCGGCCTGGATCTATTCACCCCCTTTGCCCGCCTCAGTTTTTTATATTCTCAGTTCCCAGTGAAAGCCGCCCTGTTTAGGTTAGTGAGGAAGGCGGAGCATTTCTTACTCCCTATTTTCTTCGGGGTTCGATTATATATTTAGCCAATTTTTTGCTCGACCATACCTTCGGGTGTATTGCGAAACATCTGGAGGCTCCAAGGATAGGTTTTTCTGTTTCTGGTTGAAGATCTTGTTGAGTTTTGGGGGAGATTTATCGGTATCACTTCCTACCACGCCATTACTCTGATGTCATCTCAATTTGTATCACAACTAAGGTGTTGATGCATCAACTATGAGTTGATGCTTCTCATCTCTCTCCCTTCCTGTCTGTCTGTCCCTGTCTGTCCTTCTCTCTCTCTCTCTCTCTCTCTTTCTCTCTCTTGCTATATATATATATACATAGCTGTTTAAATATAGAATTGTTAAGATCTGTCTCGAGTCCTTGAAATAGGCCTTTACAAGAGACTTGAAGATTAACTTCATCAGTTCCACAATAAATCTTCCTCTGCTATATAGCTATATCTTAAACCCAGATACGTATTTTTCTTAGTTACCACAGAACTATCCTCTAGTTGCCTACTGGATATCTCTCTCTTTTTTCTTTTTTTTTTTAAGTCCCCCTTAAAATGAACAGGACCACAGTTGAATTTGGTGTCTTTCCTTCCTACTCCTCAACCACTATCACCATGAACTTCCTAGTTTTCTTGCATTCTCCATATCAGGAAACAACACCAGCATTCATCCAGTTACAGAAGTCACCTCTGTGGGTGGAGCGCAGAGCGCATTCCTAGCAGCTGTGGCCGATGCAATACTGTGAGAATACTCCAGCTCCCACAAGCCTCCTGGGCATACCCAGGAAGGAAGCTCGCCCACTATAAGGCAGTGACTTAGCGCCAACCATGCAGCTCCCTGATCTTTTCAGCCATTGGCTATGAAGGACATGCTGTAACACCCTATAGGCTGAACCCATGTATATAAGCTAGCTTACTTCCTGAATAAAGTGGATCTGCATCACTGAGCCTGGTCCCCGGAGTCAGGTCTTTGCGTCTCCGTCATCCTCACCCTTGGCAGGACTTGTCCACAACCTCCATATCCAAGCAAACCATTAAGTCTTGATAAGACATCTTCCAAATAATCTGACTTCACATCTCTCTAGTTCATCTACTATTCTCCAGCTCTAATCCTACTCTAGTTCAAACCATCAACCTCTTTCACTTAGATCAGGGGTCCCCAAACTACGGCCCGCGGGCCGCATGCGGTCCCCTGAGGCCATTTATCCGGCCCCCGCCGCACTTCTGGAAGGGGCACCTCTTTCATTGGTGGTCAGTGAGAGGAGCATAGTTCCCATTGAAATACTGGTCAGTTTGTTGATTTAAATTTACTTGTTCTTTATTTTAAATATTGTATTTATTTCAGTTTTGTCTTTTTACTTTAAAATAAGATATGTGCAGTGTGCATAGGGATTTGTTCATAGTTTTTTTTATAGTCCGGCCCTCCAACGGTCTGAGGCACAGTGAACTGGCCCCCTGTGAAAAAAGTTTGGGGACCCCTGACTTAGATTATTCCAACAGCCACTTAATGTGTCTCCCAGACTCCAGTTTTGCCACCTTTCACAAACTTCTTCACATTGCAACCAATTTTATCTCTCTAGAATACATATCTAATCATGTCACTCCTTGGCCTCAAATACTTTATAAACTTCAATATACATAAAAAATTACTTGGCAGTGTTGTAAAAAAAATTGGGGACTTTAACTCAGTAGTGATTTGACTCAATAGATCTGGGGTAAAATATAGGAATGGGCATATTTTTCTAGGAATGAATATTTTTAACAAGACTCCTAGGTGATTCTGAAGTAGGTAGTCCCATACTTTAAGGCATAATGTTTAATGGCTCACCAGTTCTCCTATAATAGAGTTCACACTGTTAACTAACATGTCTGCCAATGCTGTATACAATCTGGCCACTGCATACCTTTCCAGCTTCATTAGTGACCATCACCTCCAGTACCCTAGGCTTCATTTATACTGAATTTAAAATTATACCCATTTTTAAAGAGAACATACCACTACTAGCCTCTGCTCTCCTCTGTTTATCCTACCCCTTCTATCTATCCCTTCTAGTGAACCAACTAAACACACACACCCTTCTGCCTTGCTAATTCCTATTTTCCATTCAGTTTAGACACCAATTCTTCTAGGCAGATTACTAATTCCCAAGTCAGAGTTAAGTACTCCTTCTAAGGACTACCATAGCCTCCTGTATTTTCCCCTACCACAGTGCTTATCTAAAGTAGTCTACTGACTTATTTGTCCTACTGAATCACTGTCTTGTTCTCCAGTGACTCTCCCAGTGCTTAGTACTGTACCTGAAATATATTAGGCACTTAATAAAAATTTATTGAATAAAAAAAAATAACTTTTACTTATAAGAAGTATGAATGAAGTTAAGAGGAACAGGTTAAAAAACTGTATTTATGCAACAGAAACTATGTATATACCAATGAACAAGTGCCAGAAGGGACTCTAGAAAAATAACTGTAGTAAATGAAATAGGAGGAAAATGAACAAAGGATGTGAATAAGCAATTCACAACAGAAAAATCCAAGTGGCTAACAAGAACAAAAAAGGATATTTATTCTCATTATCAACTAGACAAAATGTTATTATTCCATACCCATCAAAATGGCAAAGCTGTAAATTTGATAATACCAAGTTTTGGCAAGGATATAGAGAAATGCAATCTCACACTGTGGATGAAAGGGTAAGTTAAAGGTATATTCCTACAAACTCTAGTATATAAGGATGTCTTTTTAACATTGTTTACAACAGTGAAAACAATGGAAATAATCTAAATGTCCATCAGTAGTGGCATGTGTCAATGGAATACTTCAAAGCATTTAAAAAGAACTTAGTTACACATATGAATATACACAGTCCTTCACAATAAAGAATAAAGAATTAGTAAAAAAAAAAAAAAAAAAAAAAAGAATTAACATCAACAATGTCAATTTTGAGCAATCAGGATTAAAAAAACAAAGGACCCAACACAGAAAATAAACAAAGGGTAATGGTGTAACTATCATTTGATGATCTTAATCTGCTAACATTTTTCCAATAAATTTCTTGTCATTAAGTTTGATACATAATCTATTTAGCTACTATTTCTCACTTCACACAAATTCATTAAAATAAATAAATTCATTAAATAATTTCTTTCAGTTTTAGCAGTACTGACTGAAAAGTACTATTTTTTTAGCTTTTTGTTGGGATTGTAACCTTATTCATTTCTACATCAGTACTATATCTACAAAATCCTGAATATCATTCAAACTAATTTCATATTTTAAATTTTTACTTAAATAATATAATTTTCACCCACCATCTATTCATAGTGAAGTTATTTCTTCATAAGGCCAAAGAGGTGGTTCTAATAAATCAAAATAATTAAAAATGCTTGGTTACTAATTAAAGACATAAACTCATTACTTTTTATTAACATATTCCTAGGCAGAGCTTCACATTTATTTTTATTAAATGGAATGTCCTTACACTTACTTGACTTAAATCTCTAACATGACATTATGCTTTTTAATACCAATTTTAAATTTTCCAAAGCTTTTATGGTGCATTTGATTAAGATTTTTACTTTCTGTATGTTAGTTCATCTTGACTGCAGTGCAATTGAATAATGAAAATTCTTCAAGAATGTTAGTCATTAAAGCAAAGTTTTTCACAAAATTAATGTTAGCTAATCCCTTTGCCAAACTAGAATAAAAAGAAAGAGAAAAATACATATATAATGAAGGATATGCCGACATACAGCAATGGCAGTTTGTAAACTACATGTTGGTCATTTCAACCATAGTACTTGACCAATTTTAATCATTTAAATTTCAAATTCTTTATTTTTATCTCTTTATTTTTATTAAGTGAGAAGTGGGGAGGCAGAAAGACAGACTCCCACATGTGCCTTGACTTGGATCCACCTGGCAAGCCCCCTACCAGGTGATGTTCTGCCCTTCTGGGGTCATTCCTCCATTGCTCTGCAACCAAGCTATTTCAGCCCCTGAAGTGAGGCTATGGAGCCATCCTCAGCACTCGGGGCCAACTTGCTCCATCTGAGCAGTGGCTGTGGAAGGAGAATAGAGAAAGAGAAGGGAGAGAGGGAGGGGTGGAGAAGCAGATGGTCGCTTCTCCTGTGTGCCCTCACTGGGAATAGAACCCAGGACATCCATATGCTGGGCAGATGCTCTACCACTGAGCTAACCAGCCAGGGCCTTCAATTTCAAATTCTTTAGCTATAGTTCCCTAACTTTTTCAAAAAGAAATTTGCCTATTAGTTTTATTAGTATCATTTGGGGTTACTAAATATGTCCTCCATTCCTTGGACCAATGGACATGCTTTTCTACTGTCACTCCTAAATGCTGAACTATCAAACAATCCTTACATCCATTCTTTTACAAGCCATTTGTATTTTCTGAAAACAATAACACTTATTTTTCATTCCAACAGTCTGGAAGTACAAGGCTATCTATTTCTTCCTTTGACGAACATGACAGTTTTTCTCCAATGACTGGTCACTCAACAATTTTGAAATTTGTTTCCATTAGCTTAGATATACCATAATTTTTATTCCTATCACTATTTCTGTGTCTATTATAAATTTCTTCCAATTTAAAAAAACTTAATAAGTCACTGTGTTACTTTGGCATTTTAAGGATCAGAACTTGATAAACAATTTTGTAATGTCAGAAAAATTCACAATACTACTTGGGGGTTAACATAAAATTTTTCTTAATGATTATAATATGATTTTTGAATTGGCATAACATTTTTTTTTAAATCAGGGCTTATATAGATGATGTATTATAGAATTCTACACCCAAAACCTATATAACTTTATTAAACAATGTCACCCCATTAAGTTCAATAAAAAAAAGAAGGAAGCTTAGCTATGAATATGAAGTACCATACAGACTGATTTGGGAGAAGGTATTAGACTTTGCTTCTCTTCATAGAAGCATACTGTTATTTTCTTTCCCTCTTTCTTTTCCTTCTTCCTCCCTTCCTCCTTTCCCTCCCTCCCTCCCATCCTCTCTCTCTCCTTCCTTCCTTCCTTCCTTCCTTCCTTCCTTCCTTCCTTCCTTCCTTCCTTCCTTCCTTCCTTCCTTCCTTCCTTCCTCCCTCTTTCTTTTCCTCCCTCCCTCCCTTCATCCTCTTCCCTCCCTCCCTCCCTCCATTTAAGTTTTTATGGGAGTGAGTGTCATAAATTGAGATGTGAGTGTTTCGGCTTACGCCATTAGCATCATACTTACAGACTACGTGGAGAACTAGTTGGGTTGCATGCGGTGGAAGAATACACAGTACAATGTACAGTAGAGTATATTTATGTCCTTTTCCTCTTTCTGTTGCTTAGTTGTATTTTTATGTTCTAGATGATGATTTTACAACTGTGTTAGGATAGGTAAGTGACTTAAGCTAGGGTGTGTTTCAACTTACACAAAAATTCGGGTTACATCACTGTCGTAGGAATGGAACTGTATCGTAGCCTGAGGACCCCTGTAGCTACAAATATTTTAGAAAATATTCCTGAAGTCATCATTTGACACTGTTGAAGTCACTGGTTGCAATTCAGTAACTAAGATAAGTCAGTTGTCTAAAAATATTCTGGATAAAACTTATTCTGTTTATCACCAATACAACAAAAGTAAAATTGTTATTGATTGATTTTAGTGAGAGAGAAATGGAGAGACACACAGAAACATCGATCTGTTGCTGTATGTACCTTGACTGGGGATCAAACCTCTGTGCTTTGGGATGATGCCCTAATGAAATGAGCCATCCAATCAGAGCTCTTTTTTTTTATTTTTTACTTAAATTTTTTTTTTTTTTTTTTTTTACAGAGACAGAGAGAGAGTCAGAGAGAAGGATAGATAGGGACAGACAGGAATGAAGAGAGATGAGAAGCATCAATCATCAGTTTTTCATTGTGACACCTTAGTTGTTCATTGATTGCTTTCTCATATGTGCCTTGACCGCAGGCCCTCAGCTGACCAAGTAACCCCTTGCTCAAGCCAGCAACCCTGAGTCCAAGCCTGTGAGCTTTTGCTCAAACCAGATGAGCCTGCGCTCAAGCTGGTGACCTCAGGGTCTCGAACCTGGGTTCTTCCGCATCCCAGTCCGACGCTCTATCCACTGCGCCACTGCCCAGTCAGGCTACTTAAAATTTTTTTTAATTTTTTTATTTTTTCAATTACAGTTGACATACAATATTATATTACTTTTGGATGTACAACCCAGTGATTAGACATTATATAACTTACTAAGTGATCATCCTGATAAATCTCATACTCATTTGACACTAGACAATTTTTACAATATTGACTCTATTCCCTATGCCCGTGATGGTGAACCTTTTTATAAAAACTGCCCACTTTTGCAGTGCTGGTCAACCTGGTCCCTCCTGCCCACTAGTGAGCAGGTCCAGCTTTCATGGTGGGCCAATTGCGACTAGTGGGCGGGAGGGACCAGGTTGACCAGCACTGCAAAAGTGGGCGGTTTTTATAAAAAGGTTCACCATCATGGCCCTATGCTGTAGTTTACATCCCTGTGAATATTTTGTAACTACCAATTTGTACTTAATCCCTTCACTATTTCACACATCTCCCCAAAACCCCTCCCACCTGGTAACTATCAAAATGTTCTCTGTATCTATGAGTCTGTTTCTTTTCTGCTTATTCATTTGTTTTGTAGATTCCATTGTTGATACGTATTTATTGCCATTTTATTGTTTACCTTTTTTAATCTTTTTTTTTTCTTTCTTAAAGAAGACCCTTTAACATTTCATGTAACACTGGTTTGGTGGTGGTGATGAATTCCTTTAGTTTTTCTTGTCTGGGAAGCTCTTTATATGTCTATTGATTCTAAATGATAGCTTTGCTGTGTAATCTTGGTTGTGGGTCCTTGCTTTTCATCATTTTTAATATTTCTTTTTTTTTTTTTTTTGTATTTTTCTGAAGCTGGAAACGGGGAGGCAGTCAGACAGACTCCCGCATGCGCCAGACCGAGATCCACTCGGCATGCCCACCAGGGGGCGATGCTCTGACTATCCAGGGTGTCGCTCTGTTGCGACCAGAGCCACTCTAGCGCCTGGGGCAGAGGCCAAGGAGCCATCCCCAGTGCCCGGGCCATCTTTGCTCCAATGGAGCCTTGGCTGCAGGAGGGGAAGAGAGACAGAGAGGAAGGAGGGGGGGAGGGGTGGAGAAGCAGATGGGCGCCTCTCCTGTGTGCCCTGGCCGGGAATCGGACCCGGGACTTCCACATGCCAGGCTGATGCTCCACCACTGAGCCAACCGGCAGGGCCACTTTTAATATTTCTTGCCACTCCCTTCTGGACTGCAAAGTTTCTTTCTTTCTTTTCTTTCTCTCTTTTTCTTCCTTTCTTTCCTCTTTTTTTTTTTTTTTTTGCCTGCAAAGCTTCTATTGAAAAATCAGCTAACAGTCTTATGAGAGCTCCCTTGTAGGTAACCAACTGCTTTTCTCTTGCTGCTTTTAGAATTCTCTTTGTCTTTGCCCTTTGGCATTTTCATTATATGTTCTTTGTGTAGGCCTCTTTGGGTTCATGTTCTTTGGGATTCTCTGCACTTCCCGGATTTATATGTTTATTTCCTTCACCAGATTAGGGAAGTTTTCCATCATTATTTTTTCACATAGGTTTTCAATTCCTTGCTCTGTCTCTTCCCCTTCTGGCACCCTCATCATGCAAATAATGGTATACTTGAAGTTGTCCCAGAGGCTCCGTACACTATCCTCATTCGTTTAGATTTTTTCTTTTTGCTGTTCTAATTGGGTATATTCTGCTTTCTTATCTTCTAAATCTCTAATTTGATCCTCTGCTTCATCTACTCCAGTGTTGATTCCCTGTAATGTGTTCTTTTTTAATAAGATTCTATTTCTTGAGTTTTAGAGAGAAAGGTGGGGAACAGAGGAGGAAGCATCAACTTGTATTGATAGTTGCTTCTCGTATGTGCTTTGAGTGGGTTTTGAACTGGTGACCTCACTATTCCAGGTCAACACTTTATTGACTGCACCACTACAGGTTAGGCTGTAATGTATTTTTCATTCCAGTTCATGTATTCTTCATTTCTGACTGGTTCTTTTTTGTTTTCTAGTTCCATTTTTGTTTCCTATCTCTTTGGTGAAGTTCTAAGTTCATCTACTCTTTCCCTAAGTTTATTGAACATCCTTATAACTAGTGTTTTGACCTCTAAATCTAGTAGATTACTTCTCTGCATTTTGTTTCTCTTTTTTGGAGTTTTGTTCTGTCCTTTCATTTAGGATGTTTCTTTGTCTCCTCATTTTTGCAGCCTCCTTGTGTTTGTTTCTATTTATTAGGTAGAGCTGCTATGTCTCTTGGGCTTGGTAGAGTGGCCTTATGTAGTAGATGTCCATACAGGGTTCAGTGGCATGGCTTCCCCATTCACCTGACTGGGCACTCCAGTCGCATTTTCCTCCCTACACCCCATGGGTTGTGTACAACCTCCTGTTATAGTTGAGCCTTGAATGCTGTTGGCAAGTCACTGGGATTTACTCCAAGGCTGATTAGCTGCAAGGAGACTGCAAACACCATAGAGGATGAGCTGTGAGTGGGCCCACCCCACGGAGCAGGACTTACTTGAGCAGGGCTCTGGTGCCACTAAGTCCTCACCGTAAGTGTGTTGCTTGTGGAGGTGCTTCATGGTAGTTTGAAGCTATCTACCAGGTGTGCTGGCTCTGGAGCTTCCCAAGGAGTGCAGGCTAAGGTGAGCTGCCACCTGTGTTCTGCCTGAGCCACTCAGCATAAGCTACAAAGTGATCTGCAAATGGCTGGGCTTGGAGGTGCTCAGGAGAGACCAAACTGTGAACAAAAGCCAGCTGGGACCAATTAGCAAGAGATACAGGGCATATAAGCCAGATGCTGCCTGTTTCAGAAACTTTAAGAAAGTCTGAAGCATGAGCCAAGACAGGCCATTCGTATGGAAAAGCCACTGGAAATAGCTTGAATGGGCCCAAAAGTTGGGTGGGGTGTGGTCTCAGGAAGTCACTAGGGCAGGGCAAACAGTGTTAGCCTGGTTGATGGAGTCTCAGATGGGGGGTAGGAGCTCGAAAAAGAAACAATGGCCTCTGCCAGCACTTCATTCTAGGAGAAAGCTGCCCTTCCAGCTCTCATCTTGTGGCCAGATAATTCGGTTCCTCCCCATGTGTCCCTGGTGCCTTTCAAGCTTCTGCCCCAGCACTGGAGCTCAGAGTGAATGGGTTTGAGAAGGCTTGTGTACAAGCCTTTAAAGAAGATTGCCTGGGCCTGACCAGTGGTGGTGCAATGAATAATGGGTCAACCTAGGGTGATGAAGTTCCAGGGTCAAAACTCCAAGGTTACTGGCTTGAGCATAGGCTCATTCAGCTTAAGCATAGGCTCACCAGCTTGAGTGCAGGGTCACTGGCTTGAGCATGGGATCATTGACAAGATGTCATGGTCCCTGGCTTGAGCCCAAAGGTTGCTGGCTTGAAGCCCAAGGTCACTGGTTTGAGCCCAAAGGTTGCTGGCTTGAAGCCCAAGGTCATTGGCTTGAGCAAGGGGTCACTGGCTTGGCTGGAGCCCCCTGGTCAAGGCATGTATGAAAAAGTAATCAATGAACAAATAAAATGCCACAACTACGAATTGATGCTTCTCATCTCTCTCCCTTCCTGTCTGTCTCTTTTTCTCTCCCTATTTAAAAAAAAGGAATGGCTAGGATTCCAGCAGCCCTCCATCTCACTCAGCCACAATCCAGCTGTTTTTCACAGACAGAAGTTATGGGGATTTCTATTCCTGGTCCTGAAACTCTGGTCTAGGTGCCTGGTATGGGGCTGGGACCCCTCACAACTGAGAAGGGACCTCCATAACCAAGATATACAGTGGTGGGATTCAAACAATTTAACAACCGGTTCTCTGCCCTAATGACTGTTTTAAGTATAAAAAAATGATATACCCAAAGGTAGTTTATTATTTCATGCATTTAATACTTAAATAAGAATAATAAAAGAGGTACACAAACTAGATTATGTTATAAGAAAGACTCTTAAAATATTAAATAATACCTGACAAAAGAATAATAAAACTGTTATTTAAGATATTTCCAATGGCAGCTTATCACCTTCTGGTTGTTTGGCATTTTTTCTCTTTACGTTATATGTTTGTTTACTGAAGTAACAAACGTGAGGAAAAACATAGTATTTCATCAAAGGTATAACGAGTTTTATGAAGTGAATAAATAAATATTACAAGCCTAGTTCCATCAAATTATTTTTACCTATGGACATAATGAACATTACTATGAGTGCTTAGAATATGCTGTTTATGCAGGTGAATGTTAAAAAAGAGTAAGGAGGCCCTGGCCGGTTGGCTCAGCAGTAGAGTGTTGGCCCAGCGTGTGAAGTCCCAGGTTCGATTCCCAGTCAAGGCACCCAGGAGAAGCGCCCATCTGCTTCTCCACCCTTCCCCCTCTCCTTTCTCTCTGTCTCTCTCTTCCCCTCCCACAGCCAAGGCTCCATTGGAGCAAAGTTGGCCCAGGTACTGAGGACGGCTCCATGGCCTCCGCCTCAGGTGCTAGAATGGCTCCAGCCACAACGGAGCAACACCCCAGGTGAGCAGAGCCTTGTCCCTGGTGGGCATGCCAGGTGGATCCTGGTTGGGCGCATGCGGGAGTCTGACTGCCTCCCCACTTAACTTCGGAAAAATACCAAAACAAAAAAAAAGAGTAAGAAATATAAATTTTTGATTTCCACACTGGGCAGCTGCCCAGGCACCCACCTTAGAGAGAACCCTGATTAGAAATGCCATTTTAACAATCGTTTCACCAAACTCAACGATAAATTAGGTATCAATTCTGCCAAACCAGTGCAAACTGGCTGAATCCCACCACTGGAAATATCCATTCTGATTTATGTTTACCCACGCATAAATGTGTGGGTGTAGGACCAGCTCGTTTTGTGTCTCCACCCTTCCTACCAGTCTACATGGGGCTTCTTTGTATCCTTAGTTGGAGGACTTCTGTTCAGCTAAATTTCAGGCAATCTTGAATGATGGTTGTTCTATAGTTTAAATTTTGATGTAGTTGTGGGAAGATAAGAATACCACATTTACTTACGCCACCATCTTGACCAGAAGTGGCGAGATGGCACACATTTTAAACTAAAATAGTTATCTTGCTTTTTGTTTTATACCTATACCTTCAGTATAACTTACTATTTCTTGAAAATTCTACTATCAGTTTAATTTTTTCAGCCATATTTCATAAAATCAGACTATGAATAAATGCTTGATTAAAATTTCATTCAATGAAAAAGACACATCTGCCAAAAAAGTGTAGTTCAGACATGATGGTTGGTGGATATTTTTGTTTATGTTAACTAGTAAAACAAAAGTGAAACAGTGAAGAAACATGTTGGAACATCATTTATGAATTGGAAAATAGTCAACACTAGAAGAATACTTCCTCAATTTTTTGTGCTCCTCACAATGTCAAGGCCATAAATGTGACACATCTTTAATTCTATATTATTGACATTTTCTCCATAAGTCTACTGCCTATTTTTGTAAATAAGGTTTTACTGGAACATGACCACACACATTTTAAATGTAAGGGTTCTGAGTAGTTGTGACAAAGACTATACATGCTAGAAAGCCTAAAATATTTATTATTTGGCCATTTACAGAAAAAGTTGCAGATAACTGATCTAGAAAATCAACAAAACATAAACTAAGCCCTGATTTGTAGCATTTGCCTATTTCTATGGAACACTCCTGTGCAGCTAATTCATGCTACAAATGTGACATCTCTGAACAGAGTTGGGAAGAGATGCATACATTATACAGCATTTCCATAATACAGAGAAACAACCCCAAAAGCAGAGTTATTTGTAAAATGAAGTTAAAAAAAGAAGTGATGGGTTTTGAATATTTACCTGTTTTTAACATATTTAACTGTAAATTTTTTAAATTTTATTTTAATAGTGGTTATGCTTAGTAATTGGATTATAAAATCCATCCAAATTTAGCAATCGGCCTTGCAAACTCGTAAAAGCAAACTGAGTGTACTATTGACTCTATTTTCTTTCTTTTTTTCAATTTTTCCATTGAGAGAAAGAGACAGGAAGGGAGAGAGGGAGAGAGAAGCATCAACTTGTTCCACTTAGTTGTATACATCATGGGTTTTCTGGTATGTGCTCCGACCAAAGATCAAACCCATGACCTCCGCACTCTAGGAGGATGCTCTCTGCACTGAGCAACCCGCCCAGGACCTGCTAACTCTATTTTCAAATGGGTATTAAGGGAGGCTTTGGGAGAGCAAGTAATTTGGCTAAGTTCGTAAGCGGCCGAGTCACGATTCAAATCTAGGCCCAAAACTCTGACTCAGGTTCGGCTTCTTGGTAAATAGGGCCAATTGGCTTAAATTTTTTCTTTGTTTGTTTAATCTGCAGGGGAGGGCATATATTGCAGTAACTCTACATGCAAGGGAATGCATTTTCTGAAGCACCATCTTATATTGATATTGCATACTCGTTTACATTCCCATGTTGAATGCCAGTTTTGCTAGAGTCTTGATGCTTGACACCTATCCAGAAATCAGTCTAGGCTGGATAGTTGAAGGAAGAAAGGAACAACTGGGTGGCCTATCCATCACCTGCTGTAGGAAATTTCTCTTCTTAAAAAATTTCCTTAATTGCTTTAAGAAATGTAAATACAGGTGTTTAGTGCCACGAGCCCCTTATAGTACTATACTATACGAATTCCGAAAAGCTTCAGAAAGTTTGCAGTCTGAAATCTTGCTACACCTAGGGTGCAGAAAAAAGGAAAGGACACCAACAAAGAACACTCTTTCGCCCCAGGGAACTGGTTTGGGGCAAGAGTTTGGGGGCAGGATGACCAAGTGCCAGGCCTTTTAAAGTTCTCTACCTACCTTTCACACAGCTCTTAGCTGCTGGAAAACTTAAGAGATCTGCTTCGTCCAGCCCCTTCATTAATGTGAGGAAATTCTAGTGAGGAGAAGCCTCTTGATGAACATCAAGCGGTCGAAGGCAGGTTTAATTTATAGCTCTTTCCACTATACAACACGGCTTTCTCTAAAATATCCTCCCTGCAAAGAACTTACCCCGAAATCACCAGGAATCTGGCTGGGGACTGGCCTAGAGTTGAGCCTAGGATAAACCCCCAGTCTCTCCTGAGTCAAACTGCCGTAACTCTGAATCAGAGAGTTGATTAAGGTCAAAGTGGAGAAGCACAAAGCCCAAGGCGGTTAAGATACGCGGACTCCTCCGTGAGCAGCACAGAAGGTCAGACCCAGCCTCAGAAAAGGAACCCCGCCTCTCACAAGGCGAACACCGCCCCGGGAGCGACAGGACCAACCGCGAAAGCAGGGAACGCAGCCGGCAGCGCGCACGCTCTAACCGAGGCCGCAAGAGAGGCGGGCTGGCGTGCGCGCCCCCGCGGCGGTGGGGAGGGTTCAGGGCGGGGCTCTGAACCGGACCTGGGCGGGGCCGCAGGAGGTGTAGGTGCTGCGGCTAGGTCGCGACAGGTGCGCAAGACAGAGCGCCTGGGACCCGTGGCAGGGCTGGTAGCAGTGCAGAGAAAAGACCGCTTTTAGCCAGGTAAGGGCCTTCTCTCTCCACAACATCCACAGTCGGAGGGTGCGCGGAGACCTCGGCTTTCCTCCACACCTTCTTTCTCCCGCGACTTCTGGGACGAGGGTAATACAGAGTGTGAACCCCTCACCCTCAAAAGAAGGAGCGGAGCAACTGCTGATCCTCTGCTCTTTCCTCACTTTTGGTACTGATCTGTGGTTGGAAGTAATTACAAAGGGCTGAGACTTTGTTGCCTGAAGGCTCATAGGAATTCCTTTTTCTTCAGTCAGGAACACTCCTTTTTAACTATGTTTTTTTGTTTGTTTTGGGGTTTTTTTGTTTGTTTGGTTGGTTTTTGGTTTGGTAGAGGAAGGTGGAAGTTCATCTAAATTCAAAATAATCTCCCAGGGAAATAGTATTATGATATTCAACTGCTCTTTTCCCTTCTTCGTTTTCAGCCATTCCCTCCCTCTTCGATTTTTCTGCCCTTCCATTCTTCCAGTTGCACTATGTTAAAGACACCTATATCCTTTTGAGGTATGTTGAGAATATAGCAGTCCTTGCAACTGGATGTATCATCTTGGAGTCGCTATCATGTATGTATTGCTGGCACCTGTCACCAACTTATGTAGGTGCTAATATTATAGGTAATTGTACACCTCTGGCTACACTTACTAAACTCGAAGTTGTAGGTGCTAGGAGCCAACCATCTGGCTCCCATCCTTGCCTCCTTCTGGTGCTTTCAACAAGGAGTGTAGCTGATCCTGGTGAGAGATATTTGAAGTACTATTGTCTTTCACTTAATTTCAGCTTTCAAAAGCCTGCTTAATCAAGATGGTTCTATGAACTTGACTTTCTAAGTTAGTCAGGGTACTTAGGAAGTTATCAGCCTTTAAGATAATGCCTCTTTAGGGTAGAGGTCTTTTGCATTAGAGTCATTCTTTTGCTCTCTCTCTCTCTTTCATATAAGAGAACGTTTATTTAGAAAGTCACAGGGGTAGAAGTGAATGGTAGAGAAAATGGGCTCAGGAAACAAGTCACAGAGGCAAAAGGAGGGCCCTTGGAGCTTAGGTAGGAAAAAGGTAAAGGTAACAAGTCTGGGAGCATCTGGGGGTGGGGGAGAAGAAAGGCGAAGGTGTGCTCTGGAGAGAGAAAGAGATTGCTCTCAATTTAGGTGGTTAAATGAAATACTTTCTATCTGCATACTTACTAATACTATTCACTAATGATAAATACTTTAGGAACCATGAAATAACACTTTCTTCTGAGGTCTGATATAGGCACAAAAAATGATGACCCTCAACAAACATTTCTAAGTTTCTGTGGAGTTATAGCCTGGCTGAAGGATGATCTTGTTTTAGGTGGACCTTCAAGAAGGTATAGAGTTAGCAGGAGAGAAGGTTTTAAAGAAAAGAAAGTGTGCATGCATATATATTTCTTTATTTTGCATCAATAGAAAAACACAAGAACATTATACTGAGTGAAATAAGTAAATCAGAAAAGTTAAGAACTGTATGATTTCACACGTAGGTGGGATATGAAACTGAGACTCATGGACATAGACAAAAGTGAAGTGGTTACCAGGGGGAGGGGACAGTGGGGGAGAAGGATGTTGGGGAGGGGGAGGATGTAAAGAGGGACAAAAATAAGGTGACAGAAAATGATTTGACTTTGGGTGATGGGTATACAACATAGTCAACAGTTCAAATGCTATAGAAATGTCTACCTGAAACCTATGTATTCTTACTGATCAGTGTCACCCTGCTAAATTTAATTTTCTAAATAAAATTTTTTAAAAAGAAAAAAGAACCTAACCAGGCTGTGGTGCAGGGGATAGAGCATCGGACTGGGATTCAGAGGATCCAGGTTCAAAACCCTGAGGTTGCTGGCTTGAGCGCGGCCAACTCAACTCACTGACTTGAGTGTGGGATCATAGACATGACCCCATGGTCACTGGTGTTAGCCCAAAAAGTTCACTGGCTTGAAGCCCAAGGTTGCTGTCTTAAGAGGTCACTGGCTCAGGCTGTAGCCCCCCAATCAAGGCACATATGAGAAAGCAATCAATGAACAACTAAGGTGCCACAGCGAAGAGTTGATGCTTCTCATCTCTCTCCTTTCCGGTCTGTTTGTCCCTATATGTCCCTCTCTCTGTCTCTCTCTCTACTCTCTGTCTCTCACACTAAAGAAAAGAAAAAGAAAAACTCATAACATGGCAATACATACTTTAGAAGCATTTTCTTTTTTTGGATACATTTTTTTGAGTGCCTCTTGTTTTGTCATTTCTACTGTGGATTCAAAGTTCCAAATGTCCCTACTATAAAAAAGCTTGAAATCAAAGGTGTTGGACAGTTCAGTGGATACAATTTACAGTATTAGTGAGGTCAGTGCTATACCTGAGTGCTGTGGGAGCACAGATAATTTTATTTTAAATTCTAGTTTTCCTTAACAAAACAAAGTAAACAACTGCAATAGTAAAAACCTTTGAGTAATAAAGTTCTATTCAACTCATGAATTTGTATCATTCATATTTCTTATCTAGTATTGTGTCAGCATCACGACCTTTTGAAGATGGGATTAGGTTCTGTTTTTAATTCCGTAGCAGTTCAGTAAATAGTTGGTAAGGCTATTTTCATTGTTCTATAATAGGTCTGGAAATTTTGTTATCAGTAATCCCTGAACTGTTGAGCTACTGGGAAGAGAATAGAGTACTGGCAACAGTAAGAAAGCAGTGCCTTTTGGTAAAAATTGCTCCATTGTGTTCCTTTGTTTAACTTGGTACATTCAAACTTTGTTCCAGACTCTGGCTAAAGGTGGGCGAGATTTCAATCTTCTAATAATTCTAAGAAGAGAAAGCTTCAGAAGTGAAAACAATTGTATTAACAGCACATATTGGTAACAGAGGATAACTTTTTCTTGCTAAAGTGTCCTCAAAATATCTTTTTCTATATATTTTTTTCTTTGGAGGAGGGGATAGGGTGGGTAGATGAATGGAAAAGGAAATAGCCAGAAATGTTTGAAGATTATTTATAGTGTTTTGATGCTCTGAAGTCTGTAGTAGTCTTGAATGCTCTTTATATAACTGCAGACTTTTTATTAATTGCCTACTACTGTGTGCCAGATTCTAGTATACAGAGAACCTGACATGGTCCCTTCTCTATGAATATGTTTTTCATTTTTAAAATAGAGATCGTGAGTTAGTTGTTTCGTTTAGTAATTTGAGTCAGTACTTGTTGAACATGTTTCTTTAACATTGCCTACTTCCTTCTTTTCTGTTTACAGTCTAGGAAAGTGGTCTCCATCAGGAATTTTTGGAAAGGCAGTAGGTCTATTTGCATGTAATTTGGGTACCTACAATGACTACATTGTTTTCTTACAATGTTTTCAGGTACAAAGGTTCTTCAAAGACAGACAAAAAAGAATGTTGACAGTGTGGGAGATCATTGGACATGTTTGCCATAAAAGGCATGGTAGAATTTGTCATTATTTATGTTGACCATGAAACTACTTTTCAGGCGTTCTTACTCATGCACTCAAAAACAGATGACTTTCCTTTAGATTGGAATTGTACTCTTTTTGTGAATAGAAAAGTGGGTAACTTGGTTCTTTTTTTTTTTTTTTCAGAGAGAGGGATAGATAGGGACAGACAGACAGGAACAGAGATAGATGAGAAGCATCAATCATCAGTTTTTCACTGTGACACCTTAGTTGTTCACTGATTGCTTTCTCATAGGTGCCTTGACCGTGGGCCTTCAGCAGACTGAATAACCCCTTGCTCGAGCCAGCGACCTTGGGAGCTTTTTTTTTTTTTTTTTGCTCAAGCCAGATGAGCTCTCGCTCAAGCTGGTGACCTCAGGGTCTCAAACCTGGGTCCTCGGCATCCCAGTCCGATGCTCTATCCACTGCGCCACCGCCTGATCAGGTGGTAACTTGGTTCTGAAGTCAGGAATTTCCATAAGAAAAGACTGTTGGGAATTTTTGTTTGTTTGTTTGTTTGTTTTTTAAGGTTGCTGTGGTCTTTCACTATATTTTTTATAGGAAGTTTAAGTACTTTATTTTGGATTGTGTACAGTTATCTCCAGGTGATGTTAAATTACTTAACACAGACTCTCAAGGTTCTTTAGTAACAAATGAGTGGTTGTAAATTGAGTAGTTTCTACTTAGTGGTTGTGGAATTGAGATTCTATGGTAAATGGTATTCTTGGTAGGACCACACTGATATGTTTATTCTGTGGCTAGATGCAAAGTCGGTGAGACTCAGTCATGTTATTGTGCTAATGCAGACCTCTTTTCATGAAAAGGGCAAGGTTTGACCCAACAGGCAATTCATTTTTCAGCATATCAATTGATTTCTTTCAACTTGAAGATGTTTCTAGAGACTTCACATGTCCAGTCATAAGAAGTTAACATGAAACCATGAAAATTTACATTCTTTTTTCTTTCTTACAAAGAATTTCTTTATAATGTTACTCTGAAAGTAAGAACTTTCATATTAGAAAAAAAAATGCAACTTTTTTTTACTTCTGATAAGTATGGAGCTGTGTTTTTTTTTTCCTTTATATGTCCTATAACAGAGCTTACTATTTGGAAAACCTTCCAATTCCTCAAACAGGTTTTTTCTTGCATGCCAAAGTATTGCCAATGTTTCATTACCCATAGGTCAGTAATCCTGATATGCTTTTACTTGGGTTTAGATTTCTATAATTTATTTTCTTCCATAAATTAAAAGCAAGCAAATGGCCTAGGACTTCTTTTCCTCATAGTCAGTTTTACTGAAGAGGTAACATTTGCTCATATTTGGCTTCCACCTTTAATACTAGAGGATATCTGACTGTCTATGCATAGTGCCCAGTGATTTCCCTATATTGGCCTTGTCACCATCCTACTCCTAACCACTTGGCAACATTTGATCAAGGGGACAACTTATCGGGTTCTTTCTTTAATTTGGGTTTCTTGATATGATTGTACTGGTCCTCCATCTTGTAATCAAACCCCTTCCTCCCATGCTCCTTCACTAACTCTCAGTCTTTTTGTCTCTTAAATGTAGGTGTTTGCTATGGCCCTGTCCAGCATCTTAAATGTGCAATTTGGTCTGCTTTAATACCTCCATGTCAGTGACTTGCAAAATATCTTTTTAAAAGACTTTTTTTTATTTTATATATGTAACTCTTGTTTTATTCTCACATATACAAATATACATACACATTTAGAAAATAAGAAGTACATATGCTGGCCTTGGCTGGGTGACTCCATTAGTTGTAATGTCATCCTGATGCACCAAGGTTGCAGGTTCAATCCCCAATGCTGGCACAAAAGAAAATAAAAAGAAGTACACGTACTAATTATAGAAAACCTGGGGAAAATTAGAAAGCATATAAAATATTTCATAATCTGTTCCAGAGAGAACTGTAATTTGGTGTATTTCATTTCAGACTTTTTTTTCCTTTGATATACACATGCTCACAAACACACAGCTAATTGGACTCATACTATTACAGTAGATATAATTTTGTATCTACTTTTTAAAACTTTATATTATGTCATAATTTTTCATGGCATCAAAATAATTTGAAAACAATTTTAGTGGATATTTAATACCACACTGTATTGATGTTGCGTAATTTAACTGTGGGTTTGGGTGTTTTGATTGTTACATTATTAATAAGTGAAAAAATTGAGAATAAGTTTATGCATAAATCTTTCTACAAATCACTTACTATTTTCTTAGGTTAGATTCCCAGAAGGTGAACTATTGGGTCAAAGGGCATGAATATTGAAAAATACTAAACTTGCTGTCAAATTGCTTTTCATAAAGACTAGACTAATTAACATTCTCACCTGCAGTGATTGTGAGTGCCCTTCTTAGTACATTCTTTGTAACATTGAATATTATTTTTAATCTTTATTAATTTGATAAGCAAGGGTAATTTAATTTGTATTTAATTATTAATGAGAGTGAATACTTCATATATTCATTTCAATTTCTTTTTCTGTGAATTGTAATTTGTTTAATCCTTTTCCATTGCGGGGGGGGGGCTTAACATTTTAATTATGTTGTTTTTCTGTCGGCTTCTTTCATTTATTTGGGGGAGGGCATATAGGTTTTTATTAGGCCAAATTGAATAAGTGGAGTGACAAAAGAGAAAGTATACAAGAAGTTTAAATTTTGGTGTTTTAAATGCCCATCGTTATGAGAAGGCAGAGCTTGTGACAGAAAGCAGCAATGTGGAACGAAAGGGTGCTGGCTTGAGAGTCAGGAGGATTCCCCACTTGGTGTTGAAAACCAGCCACTTAGGTTATCGTGGGTAAGTCATTCATCCTATCTGAGCTTCATCTGTAAAATAAGAAGGTTGGGCTCTTGAACCCGAAGTCCACACAACCGCTGCGCTGAAAGGATGACTTTTGATCACTGCTCACTCACTATACACTCTAAAACTATTTTTTCTCCCGTTCCTGACCCTTCACCCATTTTAGATATACAGAGCCTGAGGAAAGACTAGGTGCAATAAAGGCAATTTCTCAGGGCTAGTAAGGCTTAATGGAGCCTGGTGGCAATTTAATGTATTTATGCCCTCACACAATAGAAGTTGCAAAGATTGGTATTTTTTAGGCACTCCCACAGATTGACACTTGGCAACGTGGTAAAGTAAGTCTGAAAAACCCTGCTGATCTATGCTGCAAAGTACTGTCATCTCTAGTAAATGTAAAGCAAGTCTTTCTTTTTAGAGAGAGAGAGAGAGAGGAAGGGAGAGAGTGGGTGGGAGAAAAGAGGTAAGGAGCATCAACTCAGAGCTTTACTTTAGTTGTTTATTGATTAGTTCTCATACCTGCCTTGATGGGGTTGGGGGTTGGGGGTTGGGGGTTGGGCTCAAGTGGAGCCAGTGACCTTGGGCTCAAGCCAGTGACCTGTACTTCAAGCCAGCAACCTTGGGATCAGGTTGATGATCCGTGCTCAAGCTGGAGATCCCTTACTCAAGTTGACAAGCCTGTGCACAAGCTGATGAACTTACACTCCTGCTGGTGGCCTTGGGTTTTGAACAGAAGCCCTCAGCCTCAAGAGTTGATGTTCTATTCATTGCATCACCACCAGTCAGATTATAAAGCAAATCTGATGATAGGAGGTTTAAATTGCCGAGTCAAGTTATTTAACAGCTTTCACTATTTCATACCAAAACTATCCTTAGTGTTTTTATTTGTGATTTGTGTAAGCTCTTTATTTTAAGAATATCAATCCTTTGTCCTTTGGGCACTGGCTGGTTGGCTCAGCAGTAGAGCATCAGCCCAGCATGTGGAAGTCCCAGGTTCGATTCCTGGCTAGGGCACACAGAAGAAGCAACCATCTGCTTCTTCCCCCTTCCCCCTTCCCCCTTCTCTCTCTCTCTCTTTCTCTCTCTCTCTTCTCCTCCTGCAGCCATGGCTTGAATGTTTCAAGCAAAGTTGGCTCCAGGCTCTGAGGATGGCTCCATGGCCTCTGCCTCAGGCCTCGAAATAACTTTGTTGCTGAACAACAGAGCTCTGGCCCAGCAGGGCAGAGCATCACATAATAGGGGCTTGCCAGGTGGATCCCGGTCAGGGCACATATAGGAATCTGTCTCTCTGCCTCCCCTCCTCTCACTAAAAAATAAATAAATAAATAAATAAGTAAATTCTTTTTCCTTTGATCAAATATTTAATCAGTTATTGCCTTTTAATTTTATACATGATATATTGTTACTTATCTATAGATCTTTTTCTTTGGGATTTCTTTTTTTGCTTTTATGCTTAAAAGTCTTTTGTCATCTAGAGATGGATAAGTATTCACTTCGATTTACTTCTAATTTTTATGGCTTTACTTTTTATATTTAATTTTTAAATGTGTCTTGAATTTACTTTGGAATGCCAAACCAATATGTTTAGTGCCTTTGCATATCTCTGAGCTTCAGATTCATATTTCTAACTACCTAGTAGACCATGTGGGTAGTCCCTATACATCTGGCACCTGCATCCACCTTGTTTCCCAAAGGAGAAAGCTTGAACTGTGTTGAACACTTCAGTCCTCTCTCCTCCCACATTTAATCACCAACATTTGTTGGTTCTACCCCAGTGGTGGTAATGTCTCTTTTTATCAGTCTTCTAACTCAGATCTCCCTTTTTTGCTAGAGTCCCCAAGCAATCCTTAAAGTTGGCTTCCATTTTTCCTTCAGCCCAGAGTTTTCATTAAAAATAAATAAAAAATAGAGCACTGATTTCCAAAGTATGGTTCCCTTGATTAACTGTTTCAGAATCACCTGGGGTGGGCCTTGGCCAGATAGCTCAGTTGATTATAGTGTAATCCTGATACAACAAGGCTGTGGATTTAATCCCCAGTCAGGGCACCTATGAGTCAACCAATGCCCTGACCTGTGGTGGTGCAGTGGATAAAGCATCAACCTGGAATGCTGAGGTTGCCGGTTCAAAACTGTAGGCTTTCCCAGTCAAGGCATAAATAGGCAATCAATGAACAACTAAAGTGAAGCAACTATGAGTTGATACTTCTTGCTCCCTCTCCCCTCTCTCTCTCTCTCCTATCTCTGTAAGAATTAAGAAATTAAAAAAAAATTCAACCAATGGACTGACAGGTGGTGGCACAGTGGATAGAGCATTGACCTGGAACATTGAAGTCCCAGGTTCAAAATCCCTAGGTCCCCAGCTTGAGTGCTGGATCATTTGGCTTGATCGCAGAGTCACCAGCTTGAGCATGGGATCATCAACATGATCCCATGGTTGCTCTCTTGAGCCCAAAGGTTGCTGGCTTAAAGTTCAAAGTTGCTGTGTTGAGCCCAAGGTTGCTGGCTTGAGCAAGGGATCACTGGCTCTGCTGGAGCCCCAGCCCTACCCAGTCAAGGCACATATGAGATACAATCAATGAACAACTAAAGTGATGCAACTACAAGTTGATGTTTCTCATCTTTTTCCTTTCCTGTCTCTCCCCTCCTACACACACAAAAAAAATCAACCAATGAATATATAAATAAGTAGAACTCTTGGGTTTTTTTTTTCTCTCTCTCTCCTTTCCTCTCTCTAAAATCAATAAATATAAGAAAATTTAAAAAGAAAAAGAATCACCTGGGATGTTGGTTAAAAAGGTAGATTCCCAGGTCCTACCTAAATCCATAAATCAATATATCTGGGGGATAGGACCTTGGAATCTGCAGTTTTAGTAAGCACATCAAGAGATTCATTTACACACTTACAGGGAACCAGTGCCCAAGTCATTTAGGCCTAAGTTTCTGTACATGCCATTTAAGACCCCCACTCCCATACTCTGCAAGCCTATTTTCCCAGGCTTATCTCACACATCACTACCCACCCACCTGTCACTGTAGTTTTACAGTGACTCAGTTTCCTGGACCCACCCTGTCCTTTCCTGCCTCTGTGCCTTTGCTAATGCAGTTCCCACAGCTTTTTGCTCCTCCTCTCCCCCCACTCCTGCTGAAATCCTTTTCCTTAAGAGCACAAATAAAATGCCAGTTTATAAAAAGAATGCTTTTCCTAATTTCTCTTATTTAAATCAGTGACTCCCTCCTTAGTCTTCACTTAGCACTTTATTTTTACTTATTTTTTTTTACCTCAATACTGTCACTATTTGTGAATATTGCTTCCTTAAAAGACTATCAGCCTTCTAAGTGAGAACCTTGCTTCTTCATTTCATAGCTATCATTAATATAATGAGCAATTAAATACTCAGAAGATAAGAAATACTCATTTTGCAAACACTATTATATAACAATGGTGGCTTCATAGCACACTTAGAATAACATTAAAATCTTTACCATTGCTTATAAATACCTATTTGTTTGGCTGCTATTTATCTTTGTCATCATCTCATATATCTTATTCACTCCCTAGCCATATTTCTCTTGCCTCAGGGCCTTTGCATTTGCTATTTTCTCTGCCTGAAAATCTCCCCTATCTCTTCTCTTCACCCAGCTGGCTGGCTTCCTATCTCCTCCCCATCATTCAGGTTTCAGCTCAAATGTCATTCACTCAAAGAGGCCTTCCCTGTCCACTATCTAAAGCATCTGCCCCCTTTCCTACCATCACTCCAGTTACTCTTTTTGTATTTCCTTCACAGCATTAATCACAGTATTTAATTGTCCCTGCTCCTACAGTAGAATGGAAGCTACATGAGAGCAGAACCCTTGTCTGTAACTTATAAGGTTTTTGTTTGTTTGTTTGTTTGTATTTTTCTGAAGCTGGAAATGGGGAGAGACAGTCAGACAGACTCCCGCATGCGCCCGACCGGAATCCACCCGGCACGCCCACCATGGGCGACGCTCTGCCCACCAGGGGGGATGCTCTGCCCCTCCAGGGGGGGGGGTCGCTCTGCCGCGACCAGAGCCACTCTAGCGCCTGGGGCAGAGGCCAAGGAGCCATCCCCAGCGCCCGGGCCATCTTTGCTCCAATGGAGCCTTGGCTGTGGGAGGGGAAGAGAGAGACAGAGAGGAAGGAGGGGGGGGGGGGTGGAGACGCAAATGGGCACTTCTCCTATGTGCCCTGGCCGGGAATTGAACTCGGGTCCCCCGCACGCCAGGCCGACGCTCTACTGCTGAGCCAACTGGCCAGGGCCTTTATAAGGTTTTATAGTTAGCAAATAGAGAACTGCTTGACACATGGTTAATGCTCAATAAATATTTGTTGAATGATTCAATAAGCCTTGAAGATAGACTTTTAAAATTTTTATTAATTTTAATTTATTGTGTTTACATGGATTGAAGTGTTCCACTGAATATAACACCCTTACCCCCCACCCCTGTGTCCCTTTTTATACCTCCTTTTGCCCCCTCCCCCCGGCGCCTTCCCCTCCTTCCCTCTAGGATTTGCTGTCCTGTTATCTATATCTCTATGTAATGTATATATAATTTCACTAATTCCTTCACCTTCTCTGATCCTATCCCCTCATCTCCCTTCCCTGACTGTTCTCCCTCTGCTCCCTGTGACCCTGCTTCTGCCTCTATTCCATTCCTCAGTTCAATTTGTTCATTAGATTCCACATATAAGTGATATCATATGACATTTGTCTTTCTCTGCCTGGTTTATTTCACTTAGCATAATAATCTCCAGGACCATCCATGCCATCGCTAAAGGTAAGATTTGCTTCTTTTTTCATGGCTGCATAGTATTCCATTGTGTATATGTACCACAGCTTTTTAATCCACTTGTCCACTGATGGATACTTGGGCTGTTTCCAGATCTTGGCTATTGTAAACAATATTACAACAAACATGGGGTGCAGCCCTGGCCAGTTGGCTCAGCGGTAGAGCGTCAGCCCAGTGTGTGGAAGTCCCAGGTTCCATTCCTGGCCAGGGCACACAGGAGAAGCGCCCATCTGCTTCTCCACCCTTCCACCTCTCCTTTCTCTCTGTCTCTCTCTTCCCCTCCCGCAGCCAAGGCTCCATTGACGCAGAGTTGGCCCAGGTGCTGAGGATGACTTTGTGGCCTCTGCCTCAGGCACTAGAATGGCTCCAATTGCAGTGGAGCAATGGTCCAGAGGGGCCGAGCATCACTTCCTGGTGGGCATGCCAGGTAGATTCCAGTCAGGAGCATGCGGGTGTCTGTCTGCCTCCCCCCCACCGCTTTTCACTTCCGAAAAATACAAAAAATAAAAAATAAACATGGGGGTGCATATCTTCTCTTGAATCAGTGATTTTGTATTCTTAAGATATATTCCTAAAAGTGGGATAGCTGCGTCAAAAGGCAGTTCCATTTTTAATTTTTTGAGGAATCTCCATACTGTACTGTTTTCCACAGTGGCTGCACCAGACTGCATTCCCACCAGCAGTAGAGGATGAGCGCCATTTTGACAGGTGTGAGGTGATATCTCATTGTGGTTTTAATTTGCATTTCTCTGATGATTAGTGATGTTGAACATTTTTTCATATGCCTATTGGCCTCTTGGGAGAAGTGTCTCTTCAGTTCTTTTGCCCATTTTTTAATTGGATTGTTTACCCTCCTGGTGTTGAGTTTTAGAAGTTATTTACAAATTTTGGTTATTAACCACTTATCAGATGTATTGGCGAATATGTTCTCTCATTGTGTGGGTTGTCTTTTATTTTGTCAATGGTGTCTTTTGCTATGCAAAATCTTTTTAGTTTGATATAGTCCCATTTGTTTATCCTGTCCTTTATTTCTCTTGCCCATGGAGATAAATCAGCAAAAATATTGCTACAAGAGATATCGGAGAGTTGACTGCCTATGTTTTCTTCCAAGATGTTTATGGTTTCATGACTTACATTTAAGCCTTTTATCCATTTTGAGTTTATTTTTGTGAATGGTGTAAGTTGGTGGTCTAGTTTCATTTTTTGCATGTACCTGTCCAATTTTCCCAACACCATTTATTAAAGAGACTGTCTTTACTCCATTGTATGCTGTTACCTCCTTTGTCAAATATCAAATGACCATAAAGGCGTGGGTTTATTTCTGGGTTCTCTGTTCTGTTCCATTAATCTGTATGCCTGTTCTTATGCCAGTACCAAACTGTTTTGAGTACAATGGCCTTGTAGTATAACTTGATATCAGGAAGTGTGATACCTCCCACTTTATTCTTCATTTTAAAGATTGCTGAGGCTATTTGTGTTCTTTTTTGGTTCCATATAAAATTTTTGGAATATTTGCTCTATCTCTTTGAAGTATGCCATTGGTATTTTAATAAGAATTGCATTGAATTTATAGATTGCTTTGGGTAATATAGACATTTTAATGATGTTTATTCTTCCTATGCGTGAACTCGGTATTTGCTTCCACTTGTTTGTGTCTTCCTTGATTTCTTTTATCAATGTTTTATAATTTTCCAAGTATACATCTTTTACCTTCTTGGTTAAATTTACTCCTAGGAACTTTATTTTTTTTGTTGTTGCAGAAGATAGACTTTTCATTTTAACAATTCTTATTTTGGTTTCCAATCCAAATCTTTGTTGTTATTGTTTTAATGGACAACAGCTGAAGTAGTTCCATCAGGGTTCAAATCAGGTTGCAGTCTCTGAGGACTTCTAAAGATAGCAGAACAAAGGTTTGGATACTGTGATAGACAGGATTCAGTTCAATCTGGGTGCAGGTTTTCCAAGGTGTTCCTAGGATCCAGGCCACTATTTTACTACCTGTCAGCATCTACTTCCAGGGTTATTACTGCTAGCCACTACTAGTCTTTTAACACTCATTACATTTTTGTTTTTTTACTTTTTAAAAATTTATTTATTGATTTTATTTTAAAAAAATATTTATTTAATGATTTTTAGAGAGAGAGGAAGGAGAGAGAGAAAAAAACAGGAATATTGATCTGTTCCTGTATGTGCCCTGATCAGGAATTGAACCAGGCAACCTCCACACATTGGGAGGATGCTCTAACCAACTGAGCTATCTGGCCAGGGCTATTTCTTGATTTTAGAGAGAAAGAAACATCAATCTGTTCCTGTATGTTCCCTGACCAGGGATCAAACCCTCAACCTTAGTACATCAAGATGATGTGCTAACCAACCAAGCTATCCAACCAGGGCTCATTGCATTTTTATTTTATTTTATTTTTATTGAGAAGATGAGAGGCAGGAGGCAAAGAGACAGACCCCTGCATGTGCCCCGACCAGGATCTACCCAGAAAGTCCCCTACAGGGGACTCTTCTCATCGGGGGCTGCTGCTCCATTGCTCAGCAACCGAGCTATTTTAGCACCTGAGGAAAGGTCATGGAGCCATCCTCAGCACCCAGGACCAATGTGCTTGAACCATTCAAGCCATGGCTGTGGGAGGAGAGAGAGAGAGAGAGACAGAGACAGAGACAGAGAAAAGAGGGAGGGGAAGGGTGGAGAAGCAGATGGTCACTTCTCCTTTGTGCCCTGACCAGAAATCAAACCCAGGATTTCCACACGCTAGGCAGATGCTCTACTGCTCAGCCAACCAGCCAGGGCTCATTACATTTTTAAAAGCAAGTTTAGCAAAACTAGAATCTAACTGAATCCTCACACAACCAGAAGTTTTCTTCTGCTTTCCTTCTCTAGAAGAAAAATAAGAAAGCTGTGGAGAATCTTCAAGGAAAGTATATTTTCTACAGCCCTGAAATAGGACAGTGTATTGGTTAGAAAGATTTTCATCAACAGCTCTTTTTTTAAGACTTTATTCATTTTTAGAGAGAAGATAGAGAGAGAAAAAATGGGGAGGACAAAAAGCATCAACTCCTATAGATGCCTTGACCAGGCAAGCCCAGGGTTTCGAACTGGTGACCTCAGCATTCCAGGCTGATGCTTTATCCACTGCGCCACCACAGGTCAGGCTCAGCAATACCTTTAAACAAAGGATTTCTTGTTAGCATCTAGTTGAACCAGACAGTGTAACTAATCAGTGCTAATATCTTATTTCTCTTCCTTGGGTACCCTTATTTTTAAATTCCATTTATTTCTTGAAATTGAACAGAAATTTTATTTAAAAGAATGATTTTTATAGCAATTTACAGTTTTTCAAAGTACATTTACATTTATCCTCATAGCCTTTCTGTGTGAATTATCTGTTTTTCAGATAAAGAAACTAAGACAAATAGAGATTGATTGACTTTCTCATGCCAACTAAAGCAGTGGTCCCCAACCTTTTTTGGGCCACTGACCGATTTAATGTCAGAAAATATTTTCACAGACTGGCCTTTAGGGTGGGACGGATAAATGTATCACGTGACCGAGACAAGCGTCAAGAGTGAGTCTTAGACAGATGTAACAGAGGGAATCTGGTCATTTTGTAAAAATAAAACATCGTTCAGACTTAAATATAAATAAAACAAAAATAATGTAAGTTATTTATTCTTTCTCTGCGGATCGGTACCAAATGGCCCACGGACCGGTACCGGTCCGTGGCCCCGGGGGTTGGGGACCACTGAACTAAAGCACCAGTACTCAATAAATTCCTCCCAATATCTTTTTTTAAACAGCACCATAATTTCATCTAACTTTTAGAAAATAAACATTAAAATTTAATTAAAATACTAATTTTGATATTTATAACCAGTTCTTATTTATTATTATTATTATTATTATTATTATTTTACAGAGACAGAGAGAGAGGAATAGATAGGGACAAACAGACAGGAACAGAGAGAGATGAGAAGCATCAATCATCAGTTTTTCATTGTGACACCTTAGTTGTTCATTGATAGCTTTCTCATATGTGCCTTGACCGTGGGGCCACAGCAGACTGAGTAACCCCTTGCTCAAGCCAGAGACCTTGGGTCCAAGCTGGTGAGATGAGCCCTCACTCAAGCTGGCGACCTCGGGGTCTCGAACCTGGGTCCTTCCACATCTCGGTCCGACGCTCTATCCACTGTGCCACCGCCTGGTCAGGCTATAACTAGTTTTTATTAAGAAATAAGATCCAGGCCCTGGCCAGCTGGCTCAGCGGTAGAGTGTCGGCCTGGCATGCGGGGGACCCGGGTTCGATTCCCGGCCAGGGCACATAGGAGAAGCGCCCATTTGCTTCTCCACCCCACCCTCCTTCCTCTCTGTCTCTCTCTTCCCCTCCCACAGCCAAGGCTCCATTGGAGCAAAGATGGCCCGGGCGCTGGGGATGGCTCCTTGGCCTCTGCCCCAGGCGCTAGAGTGGCTCTGGTCGCGGCAGAGCGACGCCCCGAAGGGGCAGAGCATCACCCCCTGGTGGGCGTGCTGGGTGGATTCCGGTCGGGCGCATGCGGGAGTCTGTCTGACTGTCTCTCCCCGTTTCCAGCTTCAGAAAAATAGAAAAAAAAAAAAAAAGAAAGAAATAAGATCCAGCCCTGGCTGGATAGCTTGGTTGGTTAGAGCATCATCACGAAGCACAGAGGTTGCTGGTTCAACCCCTGGTCAGGACACTTACAAGAACAGATTGACGTTCCTGTCTCTCTTTCTCTCCCTTCCTCTCTCTCTAAAATCAATAAAATAAACATTAAAAAAAAAGATCCATAGCATCATTTAAGATTAGCCGAATCTTATCATTTCTGTGGCTGTGTGATTTAGTAATTCTTTATGTGACCAGCCTCACCTATGGTTGTCTTTGATTAAAGCATTGTTCAGTGTTAGCTTCTCAGATTTTTACAGAAAGGAAAGATTAGAGAACTTGCCTAAAGAAGAGTCACTTTTCAGTAAACCTGTTTTAATTCTCCTGCTTGAAGGAATTGTTTAAATTGATCTGAGCTGGCTTTTCAGATTGAGCAAGACCTGAAAAAAACCACATCATCTAACATTTCAGATAAGAAGAATGGAAGCCAGGCCCTTCCTGGAAATGGCTGGGAGTGAAACTAAGAAGCCCTGTATTTGGAGAAAACTTGATTAATTATTAAGGACAAAGGAGTGGTATAAGGAGGTTATATCTTTAATGGAAGCAGCCTTCTTAAAACAGTTGTTTATATTTCTTCTTCTTTGACATTGTAAAGAAAACTCTTTAATTATCCACTTTATCTTAATTAAGCATGTAATTTGCAAGACCTACAAGCATATAGGCAGATATTCAATTATGTAGGTGGGCCTTTGTTAAGATATGTGGCAACTAACAACTAACATAGTACTGTTTTCCACTTGTGTAACAGATATTTATTGAACCAGGCACTGACATTTGATGCATCTGATGATAAAGTAGGGAATGGTACAAAGGTTAAAGGAGAAATAGGCTGTTCAGAGTAAATCTATGCTTTTGTGACTTTGGTCAATGCTAAATTTCCACATCCTTTGTCCAACTCACTATACTTTTCTTTACTTTTCCCCTTAAATTTGAAGTTACTGTCATAATTATTTGATTTTCTACTTACTGAAAGAGCTTTTACTTACTGTGTGTGAAAAAACACTGAAAAAATCCTCCCTCCCTTGGATTATGTTGCCCTAACGTTGAGTTAATTATCAACTGGGGGGAAGGGAGGAAAAACCAAATGAATATATAACAAATTAGATTTGAGAGAGGTAGAATTAAACTTGGGTTAGATCTGGTAATTTCTTAATTTAAAGAAAAAAAAGTTATTGTTTATTTATTTTTCTTGAGAGAAAAGGGAAAGAGATGCGAAGCATCAACTTATGGCTGCTTGCTTCTCATACATGCCTTGATGGGGGTGGGGGGGTGGCTCTAACTGAGCCAGTGACCCCTTGCTCAAGCCAGTGACCTTGAGCTCAAGCCAGCAACCCTGTGCTCAAGCTGTCAAGTCTGCGCTCAATCTAGTGAGCCCTCACTCAAGCCGGTGACCTCGAGCTTTCGAATTAGGGACTTAGGAGTCCCAGGTCAATGTTCTATCCATTGTGCCACCACTGATCAGGCAAAGATATGATTATTTATAACCTAAGAAGTTTAGACCAGAGTCAGTTTGGTTTTTCTTTAGAGAAAAAAGGAGAGAGAGAGAGAGAGAGAAAGGGGAAGGAGCAGGAAGCATCAACTCCCAAATGTGCCTTGACCAGGCAAGCCCGGGGTTTTGAACCAGCAACCTCAGCTTTCCAGGTCAATGCTTTATCAACTGCACCACCACAGGTCAGGCCCCAGAGTCAGTTTTTAAAGACTGCAATTGGAGGCTACTCTTTTAACTGTCTAAATAAGATATGTGAAGATTACTACAATTATGTAGAAAACTAATTTGGGTTTCAAAAATGCAAGAAGATAAGTTATTCAAGTAAATGAATAAAGTAAGAGAAGCCATGTAGGAAGGTTATATCATCTTCAACTTAGAGTTTTTGTAAAGGTGTTGAGAACACCTAAAATTTGGCTCTTATAAGGTCTACTGAGAGAGATTTAGATGTTTTGGTGCAGAGAAATGGTGTCAGGGTTTTGAGCAGATCTCATGTTATTAGTAGTTACTACCAGTTTCTCAGAGATGACATTAGAGATGCTCTTTTTTAAATTGCTGATTTAACAAAAATAAGTTGGTCCCTGGCTGGTTGACTTAGCAGTAGAGTGTCAATCGACCTGTGGAAGTCTTCCAGGTTCAATTCCCAGTCACAGCACATAGGAGATGCAACCATATGCTTTCCCCCCTCCCACTCCCCTTTCTCTCTCTCGCTCTCTCTTCCCTTTCCTCAACCATGGCTGGATCAATTCAAGCATGTCAGCTCTGGGCGCTGAGGATGGCTCCTTGGAGCCTCTGCCTCAGGCGCTAAAAAAATAACTTGGTTGCCAGTGTCCCCAGATGGGCACAGAGCATTGAACCAAGATGGGGGTTGCTAGGTGGATCCCGGTGGGGCTGCATGGGGGACTCTGTTTATCTTCCCTACTCTCACTTAAAAAAAAACAAACCACAAAAATAAGTTGACCCTGAAGTGCAGTGTACACTAGAACTTTATTCTCTGTGCTAGAAATCATTTTGTTTCCATGCCAGCCTCCTAAAAAAATGAATAAGAGCTAACATTTAACCTCTGTTGGGCTCAGTTTCTGCATCTGTAAAGTGGGACAGTAATATTCTGAGTATACTACTATGAGGATTAATAAGTTTACATATGCAAAACAATTAAAAACAGTATCTGACATATGCCAAATGTTCCATCAATATTGACTATTTTTATTACCACTATCATTATTCTTAAGCACTTATTTTAGCACTGAGCTAAAAGAACATTTTAGAGGTGATGAGACTAAGGCTTTTTTCCTAATGTGACCCAGTTAGTAAGTGATAGGCTGAAGACGTAGACCTGAGCTGGAAGGAAACTGGGCAGAGTTGGCCTAGATATGGAACATTACCATTTCTAGTTTGAAGACACTTAGGAAGATAAAACTGGCCTAGACCACCCCAGAAACTGGGAAGATGTGGTTTGTAGTCAGTTGTTAGAGCAAGGACATTAAGGTCTATCAGACTGTTTCAAATCCTGACTATACCTCTTACCAACTGTGTGATCTTGAGCAATCTATTTAACCTCTCGGAGCCTTGGTTTCTTCCTCTGTAAGATGAGAATAATAATATTTATTTCATGGTATCATGGGATTAAGTGAATAAGATCACGTGGAATGAATCACCGGGGATGACCAGTACTCAATAATTGATCCCCAGGCTTATACTAAGGTGGCTCAAACTTTTGCCTGATTCTGACACAGTTCATTTAGATGGCACACACGGGTCTGTGTCTGCCTCCCTGCTCTAGCCTAATAATTCTGGGATCAAACCAAAACTAAACTCTCAAAGCTATTTTTACATTGGAATCCTAAGGGACCCTCTACAGAAAAATTAGATGTGTTTGGACTCCACATGAGCTATTAAGATTCCAAAGATAATCCTGATATTCAGAGTACCCTCCCTTCAAACAACCTCCCCAACCCCTCACAACTGGGAGGCATTAGACTGGCTAGTTGAGGGTAGCAGCTGAAGTACAACCCCAAACAGGAATCTGAATGGCTGATTGTCATGTAGTTGTCGGTCAGGCTTCTCAGAGGGCTGTGCTCTAGTGGGGATATTAATACGCAATCAAGAGGTGGATGCCCTACAAAAGGGAGCTCTACAGAAATGAGGATCTCATCTGTATAGTCCAGCAACAATTCTATTTGGAAAGAATATTAATGAGTTGTGGATAGGAATCAGACACCAGGAAAGGACAGCTGCTGTGAGATGCAATTTGAATTCTATAAGGAGTTACACATGATATTCAGAAAGTCCTTGTGCAATTTTAAAAAGTAATTAAGTTTAGAGATAATAAACAATTTATAATCAAAAAGTAAATGTATTGAATGGCCAATACACATCTGAAAATATACTCAATCTTCCCCATGGTTAAAGGAATGAAAACTAAAACAATATGTATCATTTTTCACACATCTAGCAGATTGTAAAAAATTAAATTATTAATAATGTTTAATATTGACAAGTATGTGGTAAATAGGCTTTCTCATATAGATAATGGTTCAAATATAAATTGATGCAAATATATATAAATTCATGCAATTTTTTTGGTGGAACATTTAGAAAGTCTATTTATTTTTCTTAAAGAGCATTTTAAAAAGCCTTCCAACCTGATCAGGTGGTGGCACAGTGGATAGAGCATTGGACTGGGACGCAGAGGACCCAGGTTCAAAACCCCGAGGTTGCCAGCTAGAGTGCAGGCTCATCTGATTTGAGCACGGGCTCACCAGCTTGAGCACGGGATCACTAGCTTGAGCGTGGGATCATAAACATGGTCGCTGGCATGAGCCCAAAGGTCGCTGGCTTGAAGCCCAAAGGTTGTTGACTTGAGCCCAAAGTCGCTGGCTTGACTTGCTCTGCTGTAGGCAGCTCCCTTCAAAGCACATATGAGAAAGCAACTGATGAACAACTAAGATGCTGCAATGAAGAATTGATGCTTCTCATCTCTGTCCCTTCCTGTCTGTCTGTTCCTATCTGTCCCTCTCTTCTCTGTCTCTGTCATTAAAAAAAAAAAAAAAAAAAAGCCTTTCATAAATAAATTCTTTTCTACAAAGAAGAAACGTATACAGTGCACACAAGTATCAGTCAGATGGACCCCCAGCCCTCTTTCCTACACTGGGAAGACAGATCAGAAGAGAAAAAGGAAGTTTATTAAAATTTTTAATACATAGGACTTTTGCATTAGAAATGCTGCTTCTATGAATTTACACTGTAGATACATACCTCCAAGTAGGCAATAGTAGAGGCATGTGCCCTGCAGCCTTGTTCTTAATAACAAAGAACCTAAAGCCACCTAAATGTTAATTGATAGGGACCTGGTTAAATAAGTTATAGACTATTCTGGAGTGAAATAATAAGAGATCCTGAAAGTTTATATGTCCTGATGTGGGAAGATGTCCAAGAGGAAATAAATAATTGCTGTAAAGCACATTAACATAAAATCTTTGTAAGTTTAAAAATAATGGGTATGTTTATGCATGACATGTGTTACCATCTCTGTGCCTGAGTTTTCTCATTTGTAAAATAGGCGTCATAATAATATCTACCACATGAGTTATTGTGAAGATAAAATGAGATAATGTGATATATGTATGTAGAATGCTTAGTGACTGATACATAGTGCTATGTGTTTGTTTTTGTTTTTTTTTTAATTAAGTGATAGGCAGGGAGGCAGAGAGACAGACTCCCGCATGTGCCACAACCCATATATACCCAGTAAGCCCCCTACAGGGCGATGCTCTGCCCATCTGGGGCCACTGCTCCATTGCTTGGGCAACCGAGCTATTTTAGCACCTGAGATGAGGCTATGGAGCCATCCTCAGTGCCCAGCTGAGGGAGAGGAAGAGAGAGAAAGAGAAAGAGAGAGAGAGAGAGAGAGAGAGAGAGAGAAAGAGAGAAAGAGAGAGAGAGAAGGAAGAGTGGTGGAAAAGCAGATGGTTGTTTTTCCTGTGTGCCCTGACCAGGAATCGAACCCAGGACTTCCACACGCTGGGCTGATGCTCTACTGCGAAGCCATCCAGCCAGGGCCAATGTTTGGTATTATCATCGTCATATTGATATATAGGCAACATCAGGAAGCTTATATTCCAAACTGTGACAGAGGTTATCTTTGGGAAGTAGAATGGACTTGGGGGAAGGGGCAGACAAAAGCAGGCAGGCTTCTGTTTCTTATTGTTTATGATGAGTGGGTCCATCCCTTGACCAATCACTCTGATCAAGGAAGTTAGACCGTGAAGAAAATGACAGCTCTGGTTTGGAGTGCTTGTTGAGACCTTTGGAGGAGAGATTCCCCAAAGGAGAGGAGGAGGGTGAAGAAAGACAGTGGTGTGGGGAGAAAAGAAGGGTGCTGATGGATTCCACCTTTGCTGCTAAAGCTCTTTGAAAATCACTAACCTAATCAAGGATTACATTTTTTAAAAATTGCCCAAGAACCTTATGAAGGCCCAATAATCATATCTAGATTTATTCATTATATAATTTAGTAACATTTATATTAAAAAAGTGATTTATGTTTAATTTAACTTTTGAATAAAAACTAAAAAAAGTAATTTCTCAAAGTGGTCAAAACAAACATTTAAGAAGAGACAGGCAGTTTTTCTAATAATTATAAAATAAAGCCCTGGCCAGATAGCTCAGTTGGTTAGAATGTCTTCCCTATACATAAAGGTTGCAGAATTGATCACCAGTCAGGGCACATATAGGAATAAATCGATGTTCCTGTCTCTTTCCCCCACTTCTCTAAAATCAATAAATAAAATTTAATAATAATTATTATTATAAAATAAAAACTTCAGTGTTTTAAAGAGACCACTAATTTCTTTTCTACTAGTGTTACTATCTCCATTATGTATTATGAAGAGAGTAATTTTTGTACCATAAAAGTCAAACAGCTGAAGTAAGTGTTACATTTATGAATCATTTTAAATCAACTAAGGCAGTGGTTCTCAAACTTTTTGAAGTCGGAGCACATTTAAAATCCTATAAATAGCCTGACCTGTGGTGGCACAGTGGATAAAGCGTTGACCTGGAATGCTGAGGTCACCGGTTCAAAACCCTGGGCTTGCCTGGTCAAGGCACATATGGGAGCTGATGCTTCTTGCTCCTCCCCTTTCTCTCTCTCGCTTTCTCTCTCTCCTCTCTAAAATGAATGAATAAATAAATAAATAAATAAAATTCTATAAATAATTGTAGGCACACTATATACAAATTTCTGAGAAATATGTTATAATATTTAAGTCAAATATTAAAGAAAAAATATAAAGTTTAAGTGTGCTTTTATGGTAATTAAACAAAATGTATATGACAAAATTAAATTTATTCTGACATTAAAAAACATGTTTATGTTACATTTTTTTACTTATGCTTTTTAGAATTCATAAAAAAGGGGTTAAGAAATTTAAAAAAGACAAAAAAGTTATCTTTTTATATATATAGATACATTCTTAGTAAGATTTAGTAAATTCGGCAGGTCCTGGCACAAATGTGTTAAGTTTTTTTATTCTTGTGTTTATGAGAAACATGAGCCTGATGTGTCCTAGCGATTTCTTCAATGTTTGGGCATATATTTGAAAGGCAAACTCTCATTTCCTCGTCAATACATTGAAGAATTCCTCTCTTTTTACTCTTAATTGTGTTGAGTGCAGAAAACCCCCACCATACATATCATCTTAACTTTATACCAAACAAAGGATAGAAGAAACTTGCCTCCAGTCTTTCTGGGGAACATGGGGGGTAGTCCAGCACCACAGCTTAACAGCCTTTTGCAACCTAATCAGGCAAGTGAGGTGAGAGGTTGGGCAGACTGTTAGCTTACAGCCAATTCCCCACACCTCTGTCCCCCCAAAATCTAAACTCCAAAAACCCTGTTGGTTTTTTGGTCCCCAACAGGCACATATTTCTCTGGAATACCATAGGGCGCACCTGGAAATCTTCTAGGGCGCACACTTTGAGAACCACTGAACTAAGCTAAGCTCAAATATGTGTTGTGTTAACTAAACCTTTAGTTTAGAATGTTTACTGAATGCGTCTTAGGCACAGAGGCATACAAAGACTGACAAGGTTGGTTCTGACCTCAAACAATGTGCCAGGCACTATTTTGCATTTATTACCTCCTTTTGTTTTTAGAACACTCTTGTAGCAGAAGTTTGTCATCCTTGTTTTGCATAGAAGGAAAGGACAATACAGAGAGGTCGCCATGCATCTGGTTGGCACTGGAATCAGAATCAGAACCAGGTGGTGTTTCCCTGATACTGCTCTGCCTCCAAATAGCCAAGGTGTGAGAATGACTGATGTAGGCCTTGTGCGGGACACACTGAAAATTCTCAGGGACCTCAGTGATTATCTGTCATCTAGTGACTTTCAAAGTATAATTTAACAGTTTTATTGAAATATAATTCACACACCATACAATCTATCTATTGAAAGTGTGCAATTCAGTGGTTCTTAGTACATTTAGTCACAGAGTTGTGCAGCCATCACCACAATCAATTGTACAACATTTTCATTATCTTCCAGAAAAAAAATGCCCATGAGCAGTTAGCCCCTCTGCACCCCACCACCCCCCACCAAGTACTAGGCAACCAACCACTAATTTACTTTTTTTAAATTTATTTATTTATTTATTTATTTATTTATTCATTCATTCATTTATTCATTTTAGAGAGGGGAGGGAGAGAGCAAGAGAGAGAAGGTAGGGAGAAGCAAGAAGCATCAACTTCTAATATGTACCTTGACAGGGCAAGCCCAGGGTTTTAAACCGGTGACCTCAGCATTCCAGGTTGACACTTAATCTACTGCATCACCACAGGTCAGACCTACTTTTTTCTCTCTTTTTTTCTTTTTTAAGATTTTTATTTACTAATTTTAGAGAGAAGAGAGAGAGAGAGGTAGAGGGTGAGGCAGGAAGCATCAATTCATAGTTGTGCTTCCCTTATGTGCCTTGACTGGGCAAGCTCAGGTTTTGAGCCAGCGACCTCAGCATTCCAGGTTGACGCTTTATCCACTGCACAACTATAGGTCAGGCTAATTTACTTTCTGTTTCTAGATTTGTTTATTCTGGACATTTCACATAAGTAGACTCATACAATGTGTGATCTATTGTGACTGGTTTCTTTCATTTGGCATAATTTTTCAAGCTTCATTCACTACTGTAGAATGCATGTGTCAATGCTTCATTCCTTTCCACAGCCAAATAATATATGTAACCTTATATGGATAGACCATATTTTGTTCATCCATTCATCAGTTGATAAACATTTGGAGTGTTTTTACTTTGGGGCCAATAATACTTTATGAGCATTCATGAACAAGTTGTGATTTTTTTTATCATTAAAGCATCTTATCTATTACACTGAAAAAATGATCACTAACAATCACTCCTTTTGGCTTAATCCTACTGAGTTAAGAACACTAACAACAATTTGCATGCCTCCTAAGCACAGTAGATAAACTATTTTACATACACATTTTAAACATATTATGTTTTTGTGACTCAGAGGTAACCTTGAAGTTTGGGTGTTTTTTATTTTATTTTTTTATTTAAGTGATCCTGACCTGTGGTGGCGCAGTGGATAAAACGACCTGCAATGCTGAGGTTGCCAGTTAGAATCCCCGAGCTTGCCTGGTCAAGGCACATACAGGAAGCAACTACTATGAGTTGATGCTTCCCACTTCTCCCTCCTTTCTCGCTTTCTCTCTTCCTCTCTTTCTCTCTTTCTCTCTTTCTCTCTAAAAATCAATAAATAAAATCTAAATAAATAAATAAATTTAAGTGAGAGGAGGCAAGATAGAGCGACAGAATCCTGACCAGGATCCACCTGGCAACCCCTGTCTTAGGCCGATGTTCTGCCCACCTGTGGCCATGCTCACAACTGAGCTATTTTTAGTGCCTGAGGTGGAGGCTCCACAGAACCATATTTAGCACCCGGGGCCAACACGCTTGAATCAACAGAGCCTTGGCTGTGAGAGGAGGAGAGAGAGACAGGAAAGACGAAGGTGGAGGGGAGGAGAAGCAGATGGTTGCTTCTTCTGTGTGCCCTGACTGGAAATCAAACCCGGGACCTTTACATGCCAGGCTGATGATCTACCACTGAGCCAACTGACCAGGGCCATCATGTACAAGTTTTTATGTGGACATGTATTTTCATTTCTCTTGGAGATATACAACCCCCCACACACACACACACACACATACACATACCTCAGAGTGGAATTGCTGGGTCATATGAGGTTTAACCTTTTGAAGAGATGTCAGCTATTTTCCAAAGCAGCTGCAATATTTTACATTCCATCAGCAGTGTAGGAGGGTTTTCAGTTTCATTGCATTCTCACCAACACTTGTCAAAATATAATTTTTAACCAATCCTACAATAAAAAATATTTTACAGCCTAACTGGTGGTGGCACAGTGGATAAAGCATCTACTTGGGATGTTGAGGTCCCCAGTTCCAAATGTCACTGCCTTGAGTGCAAGCTTCTCAGCCTGAACACGGGCTTGCCAGCTTGAGCGCGGATGCTGGCTCAGCTGGAGCCCCTTGGTCAAGGCATATATGAGAAGCAATCAATGAACAACTGAAGTGACGCAAGTACGAGTTGATGCTTCTCATCTCTCTATCTTCCTGTGTATGTGTCGCTCACTTAAAAAAAATTAAAAATATATAGGTATGTATGTATAAAATATATATATGTGTGTGTGTATATTTTACATTCTTACTCAACTTATTTATATATTTTTAATAAGTCTCTTTAAAAAAATTTTTTTATTGATTTTAGAGAGAGAGACAGGAACATCAATCTGTTCCTGTATGTGCCCTGACTGAGGATTGAACCGGCAACCTTTGTGCTTCAGGATGGTGCTCTAACAGCTATCCAGGGCAATTCTTATCCAGTTTATACACACACAAATAACCAAAAGCTTTATAAAAGAATACGTATACTACATGTGATGCACTCTGACATTTTCTGTTTTCATTCTATTTTTTATTAACACAAATAAACATGCTGGTTCTAGCCCACTAAACTGATTTCACAACTCACTAATTTTATTACCTGCAGTTAGAAAAACTCTAGGCTATTTTACCCCCTTAATTGTACACAAGAAGAAATTAAGGCCCCGAGAGATTATTTTTTCAGCAGATAATGCTGCTAATTAGTGGCAAATTAAAGATAAGAGCCCAAGCCTGTTGGCTTTTTGCTTTATCTTTGACATCTCGATAAATTATAGCTGTCTTCATAGTCAAGAGATAAAGATAAATTGGAATTTTTATTCAGATATTATTTTTTTAAATGTTGATTGATTTTAGAGAGAGAGAGAGAGAAATTAGTTGTTACACTTATTTATGCATTTGTTGGTTGATTCTTGTATGTGTCCTGACCAGGGATCAAACCTGCAACCTTGTTGTATTGGGATAATGTTCTAACCAACTGAGCCAGGGCCAGATACCACTTTTTTGACCTTGTAGACTTTTCTTAAGCAGCATTTTAAATTCAGCAACCAAACTAGAAAATAAAATGAATGAAAAGAGCTTGTTTTTATTATCATGAGTCTTTACACAAGGGGTCAGGAACCTTTTTGGCTGAGAACCATGAACGCCACATATTTTAAAATGTAATTCCGTGAGAGCCATACAATGACTTGTGTACCTTACATATTATCCAATAAAAATTTGGTATTGTCCCAGCGGACAGCTGTGATTGGCTCCAGCCACCCACAACCATGAACATGAGCGGTAGGAAATGAATGGATTGTAATACATGAGAATGTTTTATATTTTTAACGTTACTATTTTTTTTATTAAAGATTTGTCTGCGAGCCAGATGCAGCCATCAAAAGAGCCACATCTGGCTTGTGAGCCATAGGTTCCTGACTCCTGCTCTACACAGTGATTTTGTGCCTCCTGGGCAAGGAAGTTCTAGGGTGAACCTCTATGATGGGCAACAGTGCAGTGTCAGTGAATGTCAGGTCAGTGTCCAGACTAATTTTTGTCCAAACTTCAATCTGCCCTTAGAGGGAAGTCATCTTCCTTACACTGCCACATTTTTATGGCAATATAAACTTTGAAGTGGTCAACATAAGAATTCCTATTTTGCTATTATAACATTTTTTTTTTGGAATACATCTAGATCTTAAACTCTTTTATTTTAGTGTGTCTCAGTGTGTGATGGGGAAACCTCCGACACTACAATCACTTTAAGGTTCTTATCAGAATACGGTCTTCTGCCCTGGGTTCGAGTGTAGTCCCAACATGCCAAGGTGTGGGTTTAATCCCAATCAAATACAAGAATCAACCAGTGGATGAATTAATAAGTGGAACAACAAATTGGTGTTTCTCTCTTACTTGCTCTTACTCTATCTCTAAAAATGAAATAAAATTTAAAAATTTTTAGAAAGCTATTAACTTCCAAAAAATTTTTCAAGTATGTGAATTTAGTCACTACTTTTTATACAAAAAATACACCCATAAGACTAAATGTAATTTATATTCTTAAAAATAAAACATTATGTGAGCACATATTTCATGTTACCTTTGTTTAAAATTTCCCTTTGCACCTTAAAGTTTTTTAGGTTTTTTTCCCCCTTTTAATTAGTTGCTTCCTTTGATCTGTTGTCATCCAAATTGGGAAGAGTTCTTGGTTAAACAAAACAACAACAAGCCCTGGCCGATTTGCTCAGAGGGAGAGCGTCGGCCCAGTGTGTGATGTCCCAGGTTCGATTCCTGGGCAGGACACACAGGAGACACGCCCATCTGCTTCTTCACCTTTCCCCTCTCCTTTATCTCTCTCTCTCTCTTCCCCTCCTGCAGCCAAGGTTCCATTGGAGCAAAGTTGGCCCGGGCTCTGAGAATGGCTCCATGGCCTCCGCCTCAGGCACTAGAATGGCTCCAGTTGTAATGGAGCAATGCCGCAGATAATCAGAGCATCGCCCCCTGGTGAGTTTACCGGGTGGATCCTGGTCAGGCACATGCTGGACTCTGTCCCTCTGTCTCCCTGCTTCTCATTTCAGAAAAAATATACAAAAAAACACTTTGAAAACTCTAAAAAAATAATGTTTTCTCTGGACAAGTGAGTTTGTTATAGAGTTAACCCTTGAACAACACAGCAGTGAGGGGAGCCAACCCCTGCACAGTCAAAAATCTCTGTATAACTTTTGACTCCCCCAAAACTTTACTACTGTTAACCCAAGCCTTATCAATAACATAAACAGTCAATTAACACATATTTAGTATGTTGTATGTATTATATACTATATTCTTATAATAAAGTAAGCTAGGAAAAAAATGTGATTAAGCACACCATAAGGAGCCTGGCCAGGTGGTGGCACAGTAGATAGAGTGTCTGCCTGGGATGCTGAGGACCCATATTCAAAACGCTGAGGTTTCCAGCTTGAGTGCAGGCTCTTCCAGCTTGAGCATGGGCTCACCAGCTTGAGCACAGGGTTGCTGGCTTGAGCATAGGATCTTAGATCTGACCCCATGATCACTGGCTTGAGCAAGGGGTCACTGGCTCGGCTAGAGCCCCGCCATCACGGCACATATGAGAAAGCAATCAATGAACAACTAAGGTGCCACAGCTATGAGTTGATGCTTCTCATCTCTCTTCCTTCCTGTCTGTCTGTCTCTCTCTCTGTCTGTCTCCCTTGTTCACTGAAAAACAAAACAAAAAAACACCATAATGAAAAGAAAATGCATTTATGGTATTTATTGAAAAAATATCTGCATGTAAACCCACACAGTTCCAACCCATATTGTTCAAAGACCAACCATGCTTTGTTCTCTTTAATTTTTTGAGGCTATATTCAGGCAACTATGCTTCTTGCACAAGTATCCACCTCAGGAGCAAAACAAAAACAAACAAAATAGAGAGAAAGAGAGAGAGGACTTAGATTGGGTTTGTAAGAACAGAATTCAAAATTTTATTAGTGGCAGCTGGTTTGCTTTTGTCCCAGCCTGGTTTTGGGGATCAATTCATTTGGTTAGGTAGTCTATATTAGAGTAGGTTTAAGTTTTATTATTAGAATACATGTCCTGGAGCAGCTAGAGACCTCACCCTAAGCAATAGCTTGAGGAATCTGGGGCCAAATATCCCAATGAGTCACTGTTCAACCCTTAAATTTTCAAGGACATTTGTTCAGAGATCTTTATTTCCAGGCTACAGCTCTGACATAGGATGTTTCACTGTTCTACATCAACCTGCCTGGTATGATAAAAAAAGAACTTTGAACTGGGAATTAGAACCTGGCTTTCATATTAACTAGCTGGTGAGTTTGGGAAATTATTGGACCTTTCTTTATATGGCTCAACTCCCTTACTTTAAAAAAGGAGATTTGGTTACTTGATTTCTAAGTTGTTCTCTTGTAAAAACCTGTCACATGTATCTAAAACTGAAGACATATTTGTTCTTAGCAAATGATTCCCGTTCTCTGTGTCCCTTTTTTCTTTCTTTCTTTTTTTGTATTTTTTTGAAGTTAGAAGTGGGGAAGCAGTCAAACTCCCACATGCACCTGACCGGGAACCACCCGGCATGCCCACTAGGGGGTGATGCTCTGCCCATCTGGGGCCTTGCTCTGTTGTGGCCAGAGCCATTCTAGTGCCTGAGGCAGAGGCCATGAAGCCATCCTCAGCGCCCGAGCCAACTTTGCTCCAATAGAGCTTTGGCTGTGGGAGGGGAAGAGAGCAATAGAGAGAAAGGAGAGGGGAAAGGTGGAGAAGCAGATAGGCGTATCTCCTGTGTGCCCTACCCAGGAATCGAACTGGGACATCACACACTGGGCCGACGCTCTCCCTCTGAGCCAATCAGCCAGGGCCTATGTGTCCCTTTTTTATTTGTTACACTATTGTCCTTATAGTGTAACACTATTGTTACACTATTGTCCTATGAGGCTAAAAATCTTAATTGTTTTTTTATATCCATTTTCTTTAGCTCTTGCACATAACTGTCAACCATTCCAGCAGTTCTTCATTCACAGTTGAAGTGGTAGTAGAATGATTATAACCTAAGAGGTTGGGTTTGGAATCTTCTTGACATAAGAAATGTCCAAGCCTGCAGAGAATTTTTATAAGACTTTATTTGAGCCAAATCGACAGCAGTGCCAGGAAGCAACATCTCAGATGCTTCTGAGAAGAAAAGCTTTTCAGTTTCTTTTAAGCATTTGAAATTAAGGAGAGAATGTACGAAAGATTACATAAAGGTAGGAGAAAGCTAGATGGGGATTGGATTGCAGTACAGTTAAGATTATGTGCTCTCTTGAGGGTGGTTACACCTTAGAGGGGTATTACTTATGGAATTTCAAAGGGGTGTTAACCTAGATGCACAAAAACATTGAGTAGGGTTTGCTTAAAAATCTCACACTAAACAAGTTATAGGTCTGGAGTGTAATTACCCACCATGACCTGTCCAGTTAGGAATTTATGGTCAGATCCCTGTGAGGTTGCTCTTCCTTTATCATCCACAGTCTGGCACACTGGATTCTGCCTGGGCTATATATTAGCTATGTGACCTTAGGCAAATTATTCAACCTCAATGAACCACAGTTTTAAAAATGAAAATAATACTCCAGGGTTGTATAAGGATTAATTAAGTTAATAAGTGCCAAATAAGTGATAGCTGCTATTAAGTACAGTGGATTAAATCTTTAAGTCCACAGGGCCTCTGGAAAAAATATTCAAAGGTACTATAGTAGCCCAAACTGGATACCTCCTTATGCATGGGTCATTCTAGGTTTTGGTACGTGTCTTTTTCTTTTCTTTTTCTTTCTTTTCTTTAAATGTATTAATTTTATATATAGAGAGAGAAATAGATGTGTTGTTCCACTTTTTTTTTTTTTTTTTTTTTTGGTATTTTTCTGAAGTTGGAAATGGGGAGGCAGTCAAACAGACTCCCGCATGCGCCTGACCGGGATCCACCCGACATGCCCACCAGGGGGCGATGCTCTGCCCATCTGGGGCGTTGCTCTGTTGCAGCCAGAGCCATTCTAGCGCCTGAGGCAGAGGCCATGGAGCCATCCTCAGCGCCCAGGCCAACTTTGCTCCAATGGAGCCTTGGCTGCAGGAGGGGAAGAGAGAGACAGAGAGGCAGGAGAGGGGGAGGGGTAGAAAAGCAGATGGGCGCCTCTCCTGTGTGCCCTGATTGGGAATTGAACCCGGGACTTCTGCACGCCAGGTTGATGCTCTACCACTGAGCAAACTGGCCAGGGCTGTTGTTCTACTTATTTATGCATTCATTGGTTGCTCCTTGTGTGTGCCCTGACCAGGGATCAAACCTGCAACCTTGGCATATTGAGACAATGCTCTAACCAACTGAGCTACCAGGCCAGAGTCTGAAGAATCACCTTTTAAAACATAGCTCTTGTTTGACCAGTAGTGGCTAAGTGAATAGAGTGTCATCCTGGGATGATGAAGTCCCAGATTTGAAACCCTGAGGTCACCAACTTGAGTGTGGGGTCACCAGCTTGAGTGAGGGATCATCAACACGATCCCATGGTTGCCTGCTTGAGTCCAAAGGTTGCGAGCTTGAAGCCTAAAGTCACTGGCTTGAGCTAGGGGTCATGGCTCAGCTGTAGCCCCCCAGTTAAGGCACGAATGAGAAAGTAATCAATGAACTAAAGTGCCACAACTATGAATTGATGCTTCTCTTCTTTCTCCCTTCCTGTCTGTCTGTCCCTGTCTGTTCCTTTCTCTCTCTCAATCTTTCTCTCTCTCAAAAAAAAAATTTACTAGACTTCATCTCAGTTCACTCATACTCTTCTTCACTATTGCAATACAGCCTAAACTTTTTAATATTTTCAAGGCTCTTCCCATTCTATCTTTCCATAGCTTATCTTCAACTTCTCTTGCACCTAGAATATTACTCCACTAAAGTCTCCTGTGCTATCTCAAATCTCTAATGGTGTAATTCTGTTCCCTTGCCTGAGATGCACTTTCCTCCTCCTGTCCTCACTTGTTGAAATTCTTCTGTTCCTAAATCCCAGGTCAGTCTGATGCCTCTTCCCTTCCCACCTACCAAGCCAGAAAATCAGGTCCTGTACTTATAAACCATGCATTGCTTCTAAACACATTCTGCTTTGTGCTATAGTTATTCATGTACACATTAGCAAGCCCAATAGATTATGCACACTATTTGGATAGGACCCTCTCCTTACACCTTGTAGGAAGTAGTAACCTAGTACCAAGTGATTCTTACCTTTGTCTATACTGCTCACAAAAATTAGGGGATATTTCAAAATGAATATGAAGTTATAAAATATCCCCTAATTTTTGTGAGCAATATATTTCAAAGAGTGCTAATCACATTGCCAAGGAAAAAAAGTATGCATCCCTGGCTGGTTGGCTCAGTGGATAGAGCATCAGCCAGGCATATGAATGTTCTGGGTTCAATTCCCAGTCAGGGCACACAGGAGAAGCGATCATCTTCTTCTCTCCCCCTTCTCTCCCTCTTCCCCTCACACAGACAGTGGCTTGATTGGCCCAAGCTTTGGCCCATGGTGCTGAGGATAATTCAGTTGATTCTAGCATTGGCTCCAGATGGGGGTTGCCAGATGGATTTCGCTCGGGGCACATTGACAGTCTTTTTATCTCTTCTCTTCTCACAGAAGGAAGGAAGGAAGGAAGGAAGGAAGGAAGGAAGGAAGGAAGGAAGGAAGGAGGGAGGGAGGGAGGGAGGGAGGGAGGGAGGGAGGGAGGGAGGGAGGGAGGGAGGGAGGGAAGGAAGGAAGGAAGGAAGGAAGGAAGGAAGGAAGGAAGGAAGGAAGGAAGGAAGGAAGGAGAGAGAGGATGGGAGGGAGGGAGGGAAAGGAGGGAGGAAGGAAGAAGGAAAAGAAAGAGGGAAAGAAAATAACAGTATGCTTCTATGAAGAGAAGTATGATCAGGGTGTGAGCCACCTCATTTTTTGAGTGTAAAGTGGGCTAACTCTAGTCTTATACCAAAATAGATGTCTGACTTTTCTTAACTTTCGGCCAAAAGTAATCAAAACCATGGAATTAGAAAACTGCTTTTCTTAATCACACTCAGTCCCTCAAATAGTTTATGCTTTTCCTTTGTTACAGATTTGAGAATGAGCCTGACGAGGCAGTGGTGCAGTGGATAGAGTGTTGCTGGGATGCTAAGGTCCCAGGTTCTAAACCCCAAGGTCGCTGGTTTGAGCATAGACTCACCGGCTTGAGCGTGGGATCATAGACATGACCCCATGGTCACTGACTTGAGCCCAAAGGTTGCTGATGCGAAGTCCAAGGTTGCTGGCTTGAGCAAGGGGTCACTGGCTCAGCTGGAGTATCCCTCCACTTGTCGTCCCCCCCATTGAAGACATGCATGAGAAAGCAATCAATGAACTGCTAAAGTGTCACAACTACAAGTTGATGCTTCTCATCTCTCTCCTTGTCTGTCTCTCTCTCTTGCTAAAAAAAAAAAAAAAAAAAAAAATTGAGAGCATACCTTTTGTATATTTTTCTTTGATTCAGATTGATTACTGTAGAAGAACTGACTAACAACATTCATATATATACTTATATTGGAAGCATAATTGTACCAAATAAAAGTATTGGTCAGTATTTCCTAAACTTGACTTATGATGTTATATAATTAAGTTTAGCTTAATTGTTGTTGCTTTAGTGTCTTTTACTTGTTAAAGAAAAGGCTGATAATGTTTGGTGGGCTTGTCAGTTATAAAATGGAAAGCAGCCTTGAGCAAGGGGTCACTGGCTCTGCTGTAGCCCCTGGTCAAGGCACATATGAGAAAGCAATCAATGAACAACTAAGGAGCTGCAACGAAGAGTTGATTCCTCTCATCTCTCTCTCCCTTCCTGCCTGTCTATCCCTGTCTGTCCCTCTCTCTGTCTCTGTCACAAAAAAATTAAATAAATAAAATGGAAAGGAATTAAAGAAATATTATATATTATTTGATACATTCAGGTTTACTTCAAAGAATAGGTCTAGAATTAAAGTTATTTTATCCAGGAGGATACTGGATACAGGAAGATATCCAGAAGAAGAGATAATATAAAAACCAAACATATATTGCTTACTTATATCAGGGTCTTTTCTTTTTAATGTTATTTATTCTTCATAAGGATACGATGAAGTAAGCACTATTGTTATAGATGAGAAATCTGTGATTGAGGAACAGACACAACCTTACTTGATGTGGCCAACACCCATTTAGATGCATCTGTCTCTAAAACCAGTGCTCCTTAACCATTAGAGGGTTTTATATTGCCTTCCAATTTGGGTATTAAAACAAACGAATAAATAAAAATAATGAAACTAGTGTTGTTTTCAGACAGAGCTTTAGTTGGAAGAACAAGTACTACATGTGGAAAAGTGGCACAGTCTTTTAAGATTGCTTATCATGCACTGTGTATCCCAGGACTTTTAGTGTGAAATGGAAATCCAGGTTGCTTGGGTAAGCACACTGTGTTCTTGCTGTTGTCAAAGCTGTTGGAAGCAGTACCTGAACCTTACATACATTCTACTAGATCAGTTATGCTCTATGGTTGTGAAGAGAGCTGCAAATAGTACTTCATATATAATTTCACTCTTTAAATAAGGAAACTATTGACTCATTTCTAATCTAACCTCTTTTGGACAAAGGTTGGAACTCCTTTGGTAATTACTGGGGCAAAAAAAAACCCAAACAAGTCAGGGTAGGTAACAGGTGATATCAAGGGCATGGCTTTATGCATTCTTTAACTTGAAAGAATATTAGAGAGAATTTAAGTATAAAGCTTTTAGTCCCCTGAATTTAAAGTTCATTGTACTTTCTCCAGTTGTTAAAAGGATTAAAATAGTAAGAATTATAACAAAAGCCAATAGTAATGTATTATACTTAAAATGTTTTAATACTACTGTAACATGCCTAGTATTTAAAATATATTATTTCCTTAAATCTATATCAAAAGTCTTATAAAGGTAGGTATTATTCTCATTTTTTTAGCTGAAGAAACTAAAACTGAAAAGATAATATAATTTGTTCAAGGTAACAAAATTATGATTTTAAATGAAGTCTATCTCACCTTAAAACCTTTGCCTTACTTTTTCTGTTATTCATGTTGTGTCGTCACATCATTCCCCAACAACAGGTGGTCAGTGCTGCAGAGCGTGGGGAGAGAGTACAGCCAAAAGAAACTTGGAAGTAGGTAGAACCTAATTGGGACCTGAGTCTGCAGTGATGCTGATTGTACCTCCCCTGGGATGCAACTCAGAATAGAACATTTCACTCCAAATGTGACTTTGGAACAGACTTAAGTTCAAGGAAAGGCCAATTGATGTTTTCACAGTAGTGTCAGTCATAAAATGATAGGACTGGAAGAGACCTTCGAGATCATCTATTCTAACCTTCTCATTTTACAGGAAACTACATTAAACCCAAAGATATTGACTCCTTTGATCAAGGTTATGGTTTTTGAGAGAACCGGTAAAGGAGTTCTGGTCTGCTGGTCTAAGACTGCACTGCTGCCAGGGCTGGAGCTGGAGAATCCTCTTCTGTGTCTAATATTCTGCCTTTCTTTATTGAATAGGTGTTTCAGTATCTGTAAACAAGATGGAATCAACTCCATTTAATCGACGGCAATGGACTTCACTATCATTGAGGGTAACAGCCAAAGAACTTTCCCTTGTCAACAAGAACAAGTCATCAGCTATTGTAGAAATATTCTCCAAGTAAGTACTTAAGTACTGATTCTGGTCCAAAAGGACCATCTGTCTTGAACAAACATTACCACATGTTAAAAAAATCAATAAAGGAAGTACATGATAGCCTGACCAGGCAGTGGAGCAGTGGATAGAGTGTCAGCCTGGGACGCAAAGGACCTACATTCAAACCCTGAGGTCGCCAGCTTGATCATGGGGTTGCCGGCTTGAGCATGGGATCATACACATGATCCCATGGTCACTGGCTTGAAGCCCAAGGTCACTGGCTTGAGCAAGGGGTCACTCGCTCTACTGGAGCCTGCCAGTCAAGGCACATTGAACAAAAACAATCAATGAACAACTAAGATGATGCAATGAAGAATTGATGCTTCTCATCTCTCTCCCTTCCAGCCTGTCTGTTCCTATCTGTCTCTCTCTCTTGCTAAAAGAAGAAAAAAAGAAAGTACATGTATTAAAATAGCTTTATTGAGATTCATTTGTATTTTAGGTGCCATACAGGCACTGTGGAAAAGGATGGTGATAATAATCAGGAAACAGATTTTGTCTTTAATTTTTTTTTTAGTTGAGGAAAGAAAAAGTTACAAATGCAAAAGATAGTTATAAAACACATAATTATTAAGCAATATGTCCACAATTCCCAAATGAGCAGGAGTAAGGCCTAGATACAGAATAAGAAAAAGAGGGAGTGACCATCATGGGCACTCCCATCAGGAAAGCTTCCTGGCTGAGATGAGTTTTTCTGTTGTTTTGTTTTTGTTTTTGTTTTTTTTTAGTGAGAGAGACAGAGGGCCAGGTAGACAGACAGGAAGGAGAGAGATGAGAAGCATCAATTCTTCGTTGCAGCTCCTTAGTTGTTCATTGATTGCTTTCTCATATATGTCTTGACCAGGCGGCTTCAGCAGAGCGAGTGACCCCTTGGTCAAGCCAGCAACCTTGGTCTCAAGCCGGTGAGCCCACACTCAAGCTGGTGAGCCTTGCTCAAACCAGAGCTCGCACTCAAACCAGCAACCTCAATGTTTCAAACCTGGGTCCTCTGCGTGCCAGTCTGATGCTCTATCCATTGCACCACCACCTCGTCAGGCTTACGTAGTTGTTTCTTGATTGCTTCTCATATATGCTTTGACAAAGGGACATTGCTCAAGCTGAGCCCGTGAACCCTTGCTCAAGCCAGTAACTTGGGGCTCAAGCCAGTGACTTTTGAGCTCAAGCCAATGACCTTGGGATCATTTTGATGATCCCACGCTCAAGCTGGCAAGCCCACACTCAAGCCAGCAACCTCGGAGTTTCAAACCAGAGTCCTCAGCATCCCAGGTCAATGCTCTACCCACTCACTGTGCCACCACCAGTCAGGCCAGTGTTTGTTAGTTAATAGGAAGCTACAATACATTTAAGAGAAGAGAGATGGTAAAGATTTGAAGAAAGTAATTCTGAGAGCTATCTCTAGGATACAATTAAATACTAATAAGAGGTTTCTGTAATCTACAGTGTCACCTTTTCTTCATAACAATCCATCAAGCACCTGCTATGTGGAAAACACTGCCCTTTCAAACTATTGACCTTGATTATCACTTAAGGTGAAGTAGAGGTTACATAAGAATTCCTAGCCCTTTTACCTTTCACATTATGCATTTTATATTGCTGTAATTTTATGTCATAGATGTATTATTCTTATCAAAAAAGGAAAATTAATGAAGATATTTTGCGCAGAAAGGGTCAAGATCTGGAAAACTATTGACACTTAATCCCTGATTGCAAGGAACTTAATAGTATAGTTTATTTAGTATTATTTATATGGTAGAAGTCTCCAAACCTCCTTCATCTTAAGAATCACATAGAGTACTTGTTAATAGTATAGCATTGCAGTTATCTATGCTACATGAAGAAAAATCTCCCAAGTTTAGTGGCTTAAAATAAAGAGAACATTTATTTTGCTTATAAATCTCCAATTTGGACAGAGCTTGCTTCCGCTTCCCTCAGCATCAGCCAGGGTGGCTCAAAGACTTGGGGAGGGGGGCATAATTTTATCTAAAGGCTCTCACCTCACCAGTGAGGTGGTTGATGCCAGCTGTCATCTGGGCTCTCAGCTGGGGTCTGTTCAGAACACCTACACATACTTTTCCATGTGGCTGCTTGGCTTGGTTGGCTGCGTTCCAAGGGCAAACATCCAGACACAGAGGGAGAGAGGGAGGGAACAAAGGAGGAAGGGAGTTAGGGTCAGAGGATGTATTGCCTTTTGTGACCTAGTCTCAGAAGTTAAACACTTTTGCCACAATCTTTTCTTTAGAAGTGAGTCACTAAGCCTGGCTCATATTCAGAGGGAAGAGAGTTTGACTCTACTTTTTTATGTGAGGAATGTCAAAGATTGTTTTGGACATGTTTTAAAACCATCCTGTATGGCTTGATAGCCCTCTTTTCCCCCCAAAGATTTTTTTTTAAAGAGAGAGAGAGAGAGAGGGAGAGAGACAGGAAAGGAAAGAGATGAGAAGCATCAACTTTGTGACACTTTAGTTCAGGGGTCTCAAACTCGTGGCCCGCGGGCCGCATGCGGCCTGCTGAACAATTTTGTGCAGCCCGCAGACTAATCCACGAAGTTCAAAATATTTTGGATAAAATTAAGTAAGCCTAGGGGCCTACTTGTATTTTTCATTTCTCTAGCATCCTAGCTAGATATTAGCTTAGTTAACAGCAGTTGTGGTGCGAACTACAGTTTCTGGTCGTTTTGTGACACTGAGTAAACTGCATGTATGATTGTGCTTGTTGTACTGATTTTTTTTTGTTTTCAACTGCAGTGAGAAAAGTGTTGCGTAACAGTTGCCTTTTGTAGACCTAGTGCGGCCCACCGAACGGCTGTGATCTTGCTCTGCGGCCCACATGCTGAGTTGAGTTTGAGACCCCTGCTTTAGTTGTTCATTGATTGCTTCTCATATGTGCATTGACTGGGGGGCTACTGCCAAGCCAGTGACCCCTTGCTCAAGCCAGTGACTTTGAGCTCAAGCCAGTGACCATGGGATCATGTCATGATCCCACACTCAAGCTGGCAACCCCGCGCTCAAGGTGGTGAGCCTGCACTCAAGCTGGCAACCTCGAGGTCTTGAACCTGGGACCTCAGCATCCCAGGTCAACACCCTACCCACTGCACCTCTAATCAGTCTCCCCCTCTAAAGATTCTGATTTGATGTCTAGGGTGGAGCCTAGGAATTTGTGTTTTTAACAAGTGTCCCAGGTGATTTTTATCTCCAGGGAAATTTAGGAAGCACTGGTAGTGGAAGGAAGGGATTTGTGAACTTGAAGCAGCACACTTGAGCATAAAACAGAATGATAGGTTCAAGCAAAGGATTGTGGAAACAACATGAGTACAGGGAATAGGAAAGCAAGCAGTCTGACATGGAGAAATACAAAGGAGAGAAGGGGCTGGTGCAGTGCAGATCAGGTAGGGCCAGATGACAGAAGGCCTTGATGCATGCTAAGTTTAGGATTTAGTTAAATAATGGAAACAATTGAAGATCTTCATGCAGGGACAATGATATGATCAGACTTACATTTTAGAAAGATGCTTCTGGCAAAGGTGTTAAAGGTATCCTGGAAAGATGAGAGATTGATAGCATGGAGACAAGTCATGAGGCTTTCTTGTGTACCCAAGTTAAAGTATTGAGGGTGGGGGGCAGCAGGAATGGAAAGGAAGGGAAGGATTTGAGACAGTATTAAGATGAGATTAATGGGACTTGGAAACTCCCTGTTCAGCAGAGAAACTTCACATTCTTACCCTTTTCACCCTTCCTGGCCCACCTCTCTTCAACTGAACTTGGCTTTCCCTTGATGTGCATTCTGACTGAGTTGTGTCCGCCTGCTCTTTCTGCACATGCTGCTCTGAAGTGTTCTGCGGCCAGCACTCATTGCCACTGTTTCCCATCCCTGGTATTTTTACCTTGTTCTAAATGTCTAAACCTGTGCTTTGAGGCTCCACAACTAACTATGCCATACTTCTCTTATTCTCTCCTTTATTGCAGTAGGATGTCAGCCTTCAGGCCAAGCTCCTTGCCTTCCCTGGGGACACTAGCTTCCAGATCCATTCTCTTCTCAGTGTTTCTCAGTGGGGGTGCTATTAGCATTTTGGATGAGGCCTATCTTCCTTGTGCAGGATGTTTATCTTGCCTTCCTCCAAATGCTAGTAGCACCCTATGACATTGTGATAACCAAAAATTTTAAAAAAGGGTGAAGGAGAAACCCCAAAAAGAGTTCCATTGTCTCTGGACAATGTCTCTCATAACCCCTGTATCCAACCCCAACCCTATTATCACCTAGACTATCTCTGAAGTGTACCTTTGGAAAACCTGCTCCCTGATTAGAGCCTCCTGTGCTTCCACATGTTATTTCCACTAACTTTGCTCTTTGGCCACACTGGGACACTCAGGCCGTGGATGTCAGTCCCCTTCCTGGCTTCATGTCCTTTCCTGCCTAACTTGGTCAGTCATGTCAGTGAAACTCTCACCCTTTCCTCAGTTCCTGTCTCACTTTTTTTGTCCTTGTCCAGCCCAGCCAATTCTCAAGATAGAGAATTTGGCCCTGGCCAGTTGGCTCAGCGGTAGAGCGTCGGCCTGGCGTGCAGGGGACCCGGGTTCGATTCCCGGCCAGGACACATAGGAGAAGCGCCCATTTGCTTCTCCACCCCCCCCCCCTTCCTCTCTGTCTCTCTCTTCCCCTCCCGCAGCCAAGGCTCCATTGGAGCAAAGATGGCCCAGGCGCTGGGGATGGCTCCTTGGCCTCTGCCCCAGGCGCTAGAGTGGCTCTGGTCGCGGCAGAGCGACGCCCCGGAGGGGCAGAGCATCGCCCCTGGTGGGTGTGCCGGGTGGATCCCGGTCGGGCGCATGCAGGAGTCTGTCTGACTGTCTCTCCCCGTTTCCAGCTTCAGGGGAAAAAAAAATTAAAAAAAAAAAAAGAGGCCCTGGCCGGTTGGCTCAGCAGTAGAGCGTCGGCCTAGCGTGCGGAGGACCCGGGTTCGATTCCCGGCCAGGGCACATAGGAGAAGCACCCATTTGCTTCTCCACCCCTCCGCCGCGCTTTCCTCTCTGTCTCTCTCTTCCCCTCCCGCAGCCGAGGCTCCATTGGAGCAAAGATGGCCCGGGCGCTGGGGATGGCTCTGTGGCCTCTGCCTCAGGCGCTAGAGTGGCTCTGGTCCCAATATGGCGACGCCCAGGATGGGCAGAGCATCGCCCCCAGTGGGGAGAGCGTCGCCCCTGGTGGGCGTGCCAGGTGGATCCCGGTCGGGCGCATGCGGGAGTCTGTCTGACTATCTCTCCCTGTTTCCAGCTTCAGAAAAATGGAAGAAAAAAAAAAAAAAAAGAGAGAATTTGAGTCTTACAGTAGCACTGATGAGAGTTAGTAAGTTGGAAAAAGTTGTTCATCTTAGGGGCCTTCTGAATTTTAAAGAGAGAAAGTGCAAAGGGATCTTAGAGCTTACCTTCTCATAGCATAGTAGGTTGTCTTTTCTCCATGAAAGTTATAAGGGCAAATAGCAGTTATGCAAAACTGTAAATCCTAAACTCATTAATTAGAATCCATATGCCAAGCATTGTGCTAGACTCTTGATAGAAATCGATACTACTTCTAGTCCTAACAAAAACTGTATTGTCCCTGTTTTATAGTCGAGAAAACTGAGATGTAGAGAGTAACCGGCCCATGTTAATATTTTAACTTGTTCTGTCTAGTATTTTTCTTCTGATGCATATATCCTAATCTATTGAACTGGTTTTGAGGGTTGAATAGAATTTTATTTGGTTGGGAGGATAGTTGCGACATTACAGAGAAATGGGAACAATAGGAAGTAAGGCACAGAAGTAGGACAGGGCATGATGTGCACTTAAGATAGTGGAAATCAGAGGTCAGCCTGGATTTCTTTTCCAGGTTTCGTATTCAGTGGAGGCATACTGCTGATATTGCATAAGGCTTTTAGGGTTCACTCACTGTAGGTTCACAGAGCAGATTGCAAGACTGTGTTCTTCATGGCGTATATGAATGTCTACTTCCAGCACCTAGTGACCTGATTTTCTCTTATTTTTGAAACACTCTATTATGGGGTTTGGAATTAGTAAATCCTATATAAGCCTACATAAAAGACTAAGGAATCCTTAGGAGGTTTCTGATCAGAGACTAATACAAAATTCAGAGGGACCTTAATCTGACTGATGTTTATAGAATTAGCTGGGCTTGCTTTTTTTGTCATTGAAAATGACTAGCATTTCAATTTTTTTTTAAACGAAATAGACATACAGGAAGGGAGAGAGATGAGAAGCATCAACTCATAGTTGTGTCACCTTAGTTGTTCATTGATTGCTTTCTCATATGTGCCAGTGACTCCTTGCTCAAGCCAGCAACCTTGAGCTCAAGCCAGCAATGTTGGGCTTCAATCTATCAACCTTTGGGCTGAGGCCAGCGACCACAGGGTCATGTCCATGATCCCATACTCAAGCCAGATGAGTCTTCACTGAAGCTGGCAGTGTTGGTGTTTTGAATTTGGGTCTGCAGCATCCCAGGCTGATGCTCTATCCACTGTGCCACCACCTACTCAAGATCTTTTTATACTTTTTATCCTGGTAATAATATGCAGTTTATGAGGGTGCTGTAGATCCCCTCCATATTTCTCATGCGCTGCAGGTGAAGGCTGAAATACTTTCTCTAGAATTCTTGACTTGATAAAATTTGTGACAAACCCTGTCTGTATAAACAAGAGACTTCACACCTTTTGTCACAGTTTATTGTCTGCCTGTGGGCCTCTGAACATTGAGCACAAAATCCCGGTCATGAGGCCCTTGTGGGGTAGTTCAGTTGGTTGGAGTATCATCAGAATCAACCAATGAATGCAAAAATAAGTGGAACAACAAATTGATTCTCTCTCTCTCTCTCTCCCTTCCTCTCTCTCTAAAATTGTTTTTTTTTTAAAGTTCTGGCCATGAGTGTGGTGACTGTTCTCTGTATAGGCCACCAATAAGAAGTTGAGCAGAGGAAAGACCACTGGGCTTTATTTTCTAATTGTTAACAATGCATTTTACATTTATATGTACATAAGAGTAATTTTTCTAGCATGAGAGTTTGTGTCTCATGAGTGCTCTAGAGTTTTCTTTTACTAAACTTCTATACTGTATAAATCATTAAATTTGAGGTAATTAATGGGTCAATTTGAATGGCTAGCTTTAATTTCATTCACCATTGACTTCAGTATAGCATAATCTTTTACTTGATTAGCATATGACTCTTTTGGTAGAATTTGTTTTCTTAGCAGAAGGTTCCTCTTTGACTCATATTTTTGGAATTGAATTTTAATTGAGTTCTTCAGAGGAACCTCAGGGGACAGTTCTGGGAAAATGGGAAGATCTGAAGGGCTGAGCTGGGTCCTCTCACCCCAGTCATCTGCTTGGACTCATTTTATGTGTTAGGTTCTAAATGAGATATCATTTGAACAGAGGATTCTGTAGTGAAAAAGAGTTTAAAAACCACTGCTCTGGCTAACCTTCATCCCATTCCTCTGACAGATAATGACCTTGATGTCCAGCAATTATGACTGAAGGACCACACCCCAAACAGTGGGAGAACACAGCAGACAGATTTCTCCCCCCAGTCATGCCTTCCCCCATGTCACAGCTCTTCCCACTCTTATAACTACCCATAGTATCCTCCAAAAAAAGAACAGGGTGTATATTTAGTTTTTTATATTTGTTCTTCCCTTCATTAAGAAAAAAATTGCCCCTCAGACCTCCCTGGTTAAATCCCTTTGCTTCTCTATAACATTTTAGTGGTGAAGTATTCCAGAAGAAAATACATTGCCTAAAACTTGGGAGTTTCCATTTCCCTCTTTGGCTCAGTGTTCTCTTTGCCCTATTTGAGGGCCTATACACAAGAGTCATGGCTCAGGAACTCTGTTTTCTGGCCTTAGAAAAGTTTGAGACACTGTTATTACTCCCCAGATAATTTTAGCATCTTCCATCAGCTGCCTGCCTCACAGCTGAGCATTAATGAGCAGTTGCAAGATTAAATTCAGTATGTGATGAAGAGGAGACTGAAGGGCAAAAATATATATATTTATATGGGAAGGGAAAGAGCAATGAGATTTTAATTATAGATATCTCATTGCAAATATTTCCCCCTCAACTTTTGGATCTTCAGAATGCCTTGGCTCCTTCCTCAAATCAATGACCTTCACGTATTGTGTCAGAATAATACTAATTGCTCTAAGTGCCTTTAAAGAAAGCTGGAGGCCAGAATCCTGGTATAACATTGAGTTTGGAAGGATTTCACCTTAGCGTCTCTTAGCATTCTGAGGGTGCAGAATGTGAAAGTACCAAGGACCTAACTTATAAGAAAGCAGTGGTGTAGAACCTGTTTCCCTGTAGATATACTATTTAGTACTTTGTTACAAATAAAGGGAGGGGCTGTTTAAGTGGAAGTTTCAAAACACAATTCAAGCAGCCATTGGTATATAGTCAGTGCTAAAAGGTCAAGACTGAAGATGAAAATTATTTTGATCTTCTTTCTTTAAATCTGTATTACTGTTAAGACAAAAAAGGGAACTTCATTTATTTACCTAGCTTATTTACTTAGCTAACCACATTGTAAATATCTTGCCCTGGAGAACAACTGACTAAGAATAAACCTGTCTGCTGATTGGCTCTGGCTTTCATATATTGTATTATTGCTGTAATAAACTGAAGATGATTACCCAAGGGGTGTGGAGGTACAAGTTCAAGGCCAGTTCTAAGTTCCTTTCTAGCTGTAATTCACTCTGTTTCTGCATTTTCATTTTTAGGGATTGTCTCAGACAGATATGTTAGAACAAATGGGAAATATATATATACAAGGACATTCATTCACCAAAGCACTATTTATTATGGTAGAAAAATAGAAACGCCCTGGCCGGTTGGCTCAGCGGTAGAGCGTCGGCCTAGCGTGCGGAGGACCCGGGTTCGATTCCCGGCCAGGGCACATAGGAGAAGCGCCCATTTGCTTCTCCACCCCTCCGCCGTGCCTTCCTCTCTGTCTCTCTCTTCCCCTCCCGCAGCCAAGGCTCCATTGGAGCAAAGATGGCCCGGGCGCTGGGGATGGCTCTGTGGCCTCTGCCCCAGGCGCTAGAGTGGCTCTGGTCGCAACATGGCGACGCCCAGGAGGGTCGCAACATGGCGACACCCAGGATGGGCAGATCATCGCCCCCTGGTGGGCAGAGCGCCGCCCCATGTGGGCGTGCCGGGTGGATCCCGGTCGGGCGCATGCGGGAGTCTGTCTGACTGTCTCTCCCTGTTTCCAGCTTCAGAAAAATGCAAAAAAAAAAAAAAAAAAAAAAAAAGAAAAATAGAAACAATCCGAATGCCCGTTCAAAGGAGTATGGGTAAATAAGTTATATTTATAAAGGAAGAGGATTGCCAGAGTGACAAAGGGCTCTGTTAAGCTATGTCTTACAGGACACTTCTTCCCACTACTTCTTCCCACATTTTTCTTCTCTCGACTTCACTGGCAGTCCCCTGGTTTTCCTCCTACCTCTCTGTCTGTTCCTTGCCACCTTCTCTTATAACCTCTTCTCCCCCTTCTGACTGCTAAATGTTAGGGTCTCCAGGACTGAGTTCTGGGCCTTTTCTTGCACTCTTTGTAGGGATATCATGTACTCCCATGCTTTAGTACCATCCATGGGCAAACAAGTCCTAAATTTATATAGTGTTAACTCAGGGTTCTCTTCTGAGTTCTAGACACATACATTCTAATTACTGCTCCCACCAAATGGATGATGTTTTAGTTAATGTGGCTAGCACTGACCTCTTGATCTTCCCCATCCACAAATTTGCTACTCCTTCAAAATTTCCCATCCCAGTAAACAGTACTTCCATTGACTCAGCTGCCAGAAACCTGGGAATCATTCTTGATTTCTTCCCCCTCCTTTCCTTACCAATCCTGTTGTTTGTACCTCTGAAATATATCCCAAATCTATTCACTTTTATCTCCAATGTAACCACCCTAGGCCAGTGGTTGGCAAACTCATTAGTCAACAGAGCCAAATATCAACAGTACAACGATTGAAATTTCTTTTGAGAGCCAATTTTTTTAAACTTAAACTATATAGGTAGGTACATTGTTATTAACTTTATTAGGGTACTCCTAAGCTGGCCAAAGAGCCACACTCAAGGGGCCAAAGAACCACATGTGGCTCGCGAGCGCTGCAGTTTGCCAACCACTGCCCTAGGCCAAACCATCCCATCATCATCTCTCACTAATGCCACCTCCATTCTTAGTCCCCTCCAGTCTATTCTCCACAAGGCAGCATCCAGAGAGCTCTTTTAGAAACGTGAATTGGGTCGTTGATCATTCCTTGTACTTAGAATTAAATTCAAAACCCTTGGCATAGCTTGCAAGGCCCCTGCCTCCCAGCATCATCTACTCTCTCTTTTTCTCAGTGCACTTCAGAGACACTGGAGCTCTTTGTGTACCTTATACACACAAGATGCTTTATTGCCTTGGGGCCTTTGCGTGTGCTATTTTACTGTGCCTAGAATGCTTTTCTCACCTGTTTTGCCTGACTAACTCCTGGTCAAACTTCAGATCTCAAGCTAGAGGTCATTTCCTCAGGGAGACTTTCCTTCACACACACACACTCACTAGCCCCTGCCCTTTCAGTTTGGTTCCTTTGTTAAGTTACTTAATAATACTCTGTTCTTTTTTAATTTATTGACTTGATTTTAGAGAAACAAGAAGGGAGAGAGAAGAGACAGAAACAATTTGTTTCTGTTTGTGACCTGACCAGGGATCAAACCAGCAACCCTCTGCATATCCAGACAATGTTCTTTTTCTTTGCAGGATTTATCACTATATATGTATATGTATGTATATGTACACATAATATATGTGTAAATGTGTGTGTGTATACACTTGTGTGCTTATGTGTTTAATATCTAAACTGTAAACTGTCTGAGATCAGGAACTATGTCTCTTTTGGTTATTTCTTTCACTAGTTTTTCTCTAGTGCTTATAGAACATACTTCTTAAATAAAAACTTTAGCGATTCTAAAATGGACAAAGAGAGATACAGAATAGTATTACTAGAGTATCCCACATTTGTTATTTCTTAAAAATGTGTATGTTTTAGCCCTGGCCGGGTAGCTCAACTGGTTAGAGCATCGTCCCAATACACCAAGGTTGAGGGTTCAATCCCCAGTCAGGGCACATATAAGAACCAACCAGTGGGTGCATGGATAAGTGGAACATGTCGATGTTTCTTTCTCACTCCTTTCCTTTCTCTTTTTAAAATCAATAAATTTTAAAAAATAAAAAAATAAAATAAAATTTGTACGTTTTAGATGTTAATCCCATCTCAGATATATGATTTGCAAATATTTCCTTCTACTTCATGGGTTGCCTTTTTACTAAACTAACAGATAATACACAGATTTTGTTGAAGTCTAATTTATCTGTATTTTCTTCTGTGGCCTGTGCTTTTGGTGTCATTCCAAGAAATCATTAACAAATCCAATGTCCCTGTTTTCTTTTAAGATTATTATAATCTGGTCTGTGGTGGCCCAGTGGATAAAGCATCAACCTGGAATGCCGAGGTCGCTGGTTTGAGGCCCTGGGCTTGCCCAGTCAAGACATATACAAGAAGCAAGTTAATGCTTCCCATTCCTCCCTCCCTCCTCTCTCTCTCTCTCCACTCTCTAAAATCAATAGATAAAATCTTAAAAAAAAAAAAAAAAAAAAAAAGGCTTTTGTAGTTTCAGCTCTTACACTTAGGTTTTTAATATATTTTGACCTAATTTTTGTATATGGTATAAGGCAGTGGTCCCCAACCTTTTTTGGGCCACCGACTGGTTTAATGTCAGAAAATATTTTCATGGACCGGCCTTTAGGGTGGGACGGATAAATGCACAAAATAAAATTATGCGACCGGCGTAAAAACTGTAGTATTTTTAAATATAATTGTTGAACTTACGAGACAAGCGTCAAGAGTGAGTCTTAGACGGATGTAACAGAGGGAATCTGGTCATTTTTTAAAAATAAAACATGGTTCAGACTTAAATATAAATGAAACAGAAATAATGTAAGTTATTTATTCTTTCTCTGCGGACTAGTACCAAATGGTCCACGGCCCGGGGGTTGGGGACCACTGGTATAAGGCAGCGATTTTTTCATCTTTTTCATCTCATGGCACACATAAGCTAATTACTAAAATTCTGCAGCACACCAAAAGATGTATAATTTTTTTTGCCAATCTGACTAAAAAAGTATGTATAATTCTGATTCATTCACACTGGGCAGCTATTGTTGTCTTGGCTGTTGTCATTTTTTTATTTAACAATCTAAGGGAAAAGAGGTCAGTGCCCTTGACTAAATGGTCAGATATTGCATGTTTTAAAATTTTTTATGGCACACCGGTTGAAAATCACTGGTATAAGGTAAGAATCCAACTTCTTTTTTTTGCATGTGAATACGTAGTTTTCCCAACATCATTTATTGAGAAGACTGTTCTTTCCTTATTACATGGTCTTGGCACCCTAGTCCATATATATGAGGGTTTATTTCTGTCTCTCTTTCATTCCATGGATCTATATGTCTAGCTTTGTGCTGATACTACACTGGGATTTTAAAATTTGTGGTAAAATATACATAATATAATTTTCCATTGTAACCATTTTTAAGTGTATAGTTCTGTGGTATTAATAGCATTCACATTGTTGTGCAAACATTACCACCATCCCTTTGTTTTTTTATAACTGCATAGTATTCCATCACATATGTACATTATAATTTGTCAGTCTTCTACAAATGCGCACTTTGTTTATTTTCAGTCTTTTGCTATTACAAGTAATGCTATCACAAATAGTTTAATATGAAAGTCATTTTTGGTTATGTGGGTATATCAATAGAATAAATTCTGGAAACAGAATTGGTGAATCATAACATTTGTGCATTTGTCATTTTTGTAAAATCGACAAACTGACTTTTGTAGAGGTTTTTATTAATTTACCCTCAGTACATTAACTTAAAAAAAATCTTTTCCTACTTGATAGGTAAAAAATATTCCCAGTATTTTTTGAATTTTCATTTTGAGGCTGAACATCCTTTTTGTCATTTAAGAGCCGTTTGGTATTCTTTTCTGTGAACTGTTATGTTTATGTTCATGCCTATTTCTCTGTTATGTTGTCATTTTCTTATTAATTTGTAAGAGTTCTTTGTATTTCAGGGAAGTTAGTCATTTGTGTTAACATAAGTTGCAAATATCTTTCCAGCTTGTTGCTTGACTTATAGCACTTCTAGTTCTATTTTCTTTCATCACCTATTTATGGTCAATGAAATCTCAAAACTTTCTGGAAGATTTTTTTACCCTATCCCATAGTAAGCTCTGCTCAGTTGCAGAGTAATACCCAACTGCTGAATGAGATGCTTATTAATTTCTGATTGTTAAATTTTAAATAGTTATAGGAATGGAAGAGGCATTAGAAAGATAGTCACTTAGTTTTGTAAGTAAGCAGCAGTGCCAGAATCAGGATTTTTTTTCTGGCTTCCATTTTGTATAAGGTTATTCTATTTAACATACATACTAAGAAAATTCTGAGCTTCTGAAAGTGTTTATAAATTCAAAGTTGGTTTTGGTAGAGAAATGGACCCTTTCCCATTCTGCTCTTTGCCTTTTTCTCTGACCTCCTGTTGGGAAAACAGCTGTGTCAGGATTGCTTGCTTGTACTTTGCCTGGTTAGTGTGTGAGCATGGCAGCACCACGGGTGTATAGTCTATGTATGGGTATGGGTGCTTGCCCTCACGGTGGATGTCGGATTGCAGATTGCCTGGCTTCCATTGTGAGGGTCTATTTGTGCTGTTTGTTCACCTGCTGCCGTGAGAAGTGGTTTTTCCCCTGCCTGTTTGCTCGTCCGCCATTGTGAGACTCTGTTAAACGGGAATGACCCAATGCTTTCCGGCTCATTTCCTCTACCATCTGCCCGAATCCAATGTGGACCCACTTGGCCTAAGCCACCAGCATTAGATCTCATTTTCTGTCCCCAAATGTCTGTGAATTCTGAAATTCAACCTAAGAGAAAAAGTGGCCCTTTGAACGTGCCGTTCTCTGGGGTTGGATTGGTGCTGACTGCGAGGCATGCCAACCCAAGGAGAGGCACATGGTGAGGATTTTCTGAGTGCTGTGCTACCTTCAATGCTTAACTCAGAGGCTCTGAGGAAGCCAGATTAAGGTTGTTCTGTGTGGCCTTGGATCTCCTAGGCCTCCTTTGTCTTCAAATGGAGAACACCTGACCCCCCCTGAAAAGCGCTGGGACTCACTTATCTCTCAGGAATCGTCTGATCCAAGTAATAAAAGTGAGAAAAGTAATAATAAAATTATATATGCCTGTTTATCAAATCCAAGATGCCATTAACTGTAGGCTGTGCCACTATTTTATGCATCACTATGAAGAAATACAGCTAATTTAAAGGACCAATGCTTGAGGAGACAAGATGACCACAGAGTAGGTGGATGTTCCAACTCCCACATCCTAGAACCAAGGTGGATTACAACTTAATTCTGAGAACAGTCATCTTGAAAGACCAACTTTGAACTAAACTAAGAGGATTCTACAGCCAAGGACCACCAAAGAACCCCACTGAGACTGGTAGGAAAGGCATAGACGCGGAAAGGACTGCCCCAAATTCCCGGGAGCAAGCAGCTGCCCAGAAGGACTCTCAGGGTGGGGGAGGAGTGCCTGGGGAGTTGTGGGTTGTGGGTCCTCAGCCCCAGAACTGGAGTCCCATCCCAGAGCCCTGGAGCCTGGAAGGGACGAATGGACTGTATTTGACTGAGAAAGGAGCCTAGATACTGTTTGAGAGGAGACCCAGGCTCCATATTAAATGGACCGCATGGAAAGCCTCACTCACAACCACCTGCCTGGGGCATCAGAACCCGAGAGTGCTGGGGGGACTGGAGTTGTCAGGGGAAAGTGTGGTTTTGGAGGCACAGGGGGAGACACTTTGAGGGATGGACACCCTAACCCCTGGGCTGATTCACTTCCCAAATCTAAAGTGAACATTTTTCCTGGGAACAGCATCACCAGCAAAGGGAAGAAATTACCTGGTCCACCAGAGGCTCTCCTGCCCCAGTTAGAACAAAATGGTGCTTAGAGGCAGGCAGAACATTAGGGACACAGGTAGTGAGTGCTGGGGTCTGAGCTACCCCCCTCCCCCCACGCTGCTGAGTGCTGGCCAGGGGCGGGCAGGCCGGCAGCGGTGGGGTGCGGCTGCAGGAGCCAGGGCAGTAGGAGCGAGTGGGCCCCGGCCCACCCGCGAAGGCAGAGGCTGCAACAGCCACTGCAGAGGTCAGGATGAGCACACTGACCTCCCCGGGCGCAAGGCGGGGCGACTGTGAGGGCAGTCAGAGCAGGCGCGCTGGCCAGCTCGCGAAGGTACGGGCCGCAGCGGACGCTGCAAAGGTCGGAGCGAGCCTGCAAACCCACCGGCGCTGAGCCTGGGAGACTGCAGAGGCAGAGTGAGTGCACGTTGGCCCACAGAGCCAGGAGCCTCAGCTCCCACTGTGGAGGTCCGAGCTTGCACACTATCCAGCTCGCCCTTGGAGGCAGAGGTGGCCCAGAGAACAGTGGAGGCGGTCAAAGTGGCTGCGCATGGGTCCCCCCACAGAGGCAGAGGCCACAACAGCAGCTGCTGCAGAGGTCCAGGCTCATGCGCAATCATGCCTGTGGCCAGGGTCTGCCCCTGGTGGCAGCTGAGGCCCAGGCGAAAGCGGAAGCTGTCCAAATGTGGCCCAACCACAGTGGCAGAAGCCTCAATAAGCCACTGCGGAGGTCCAAGCTCCTGCACAAACCAGCCCGCAGCCCCATGGCGTGAGCCCGCCCTTGGTGGTGGCTGGGACCCAGGCAACCTCAGGGTCATTCCGAGCTGGGCGGGGAGGTGTGTGGGCCCACCAGGGGTGGCAGAAGCCAGGTGGGTCCGCAGCCTGGCACCAGCAGCGCCCAAGCCCAAACACCTGAGGAGGCAACAATGGCAGTGGGGGGCCAGTGGACAGGCCACACATCAGGAACACAGAGGCCACACCCACTGGTCCCCTGAGACCATACCCTCTGAGTGCTGAAAAAGAAGAAAAAACAAAATAAATAAAAAGTCTGGATAGAAAGACATCTGAGGCTAAGGGGCAATCCATATCCAATACCATACCTAATCACTGAATTACACTACTGAGCCCAATAACTAACCAGCAGTAAGAGACAGCAGAAAGCGGATCTCAGGGGAACTTGAACTTTCAAAGGAACTTCCCCCAGGCCAAGAGTAGAAAAAAACTAGCCCAGGAGTGCAGCTGATATTTACAACAGCACTTGGGCCCAGCAGAGGCAGCCACAAGATCTGGATCACCTGTAGCCCCAAAAAGGTAGATAAGAGCCAGTCATAGGCAGTGACCCCCACAGATCTGTGCAGGCTCCGGCCAGGGAGGTCCAGGGCAGGCACATCCACTGGCCAGATACAGAGAGCATCATTTCAGGACCTAACAACCCTTGTTAGAGAGGTAGCTTAAGGAAGGGCTCCTCACGCTGGACCCAGCTAAGACATAGAAAACGCTGACACAAATAGCAAAAGGAATAGTAATAGCAGATAAGCAGTCCACAGGAGATTACAAACAACTGATGCCAACCCAAGAAAACCTAGAAACAACACAATTTAAAATTGGAGGCTGACAATACCAACCCTAGACTCAGCTAGCTACAAAAACAACACACTCAAAGAAAGAGTATATACACATACAAAATGGGAAGACAAAGAAATGCAATCCAAATGAATCAACAAGAGAAATCCCCAGAAAAAGAACTGAGTGAGATGGAAATAACCAAATTACTGGATGCAGAGTTTAAAACAATGATTGTTAGGATGCTCAAAGATCTTAGAGCAACAATGGATGAACATAATGAACATTTAAATAAAGAGATAACAAGTATCAAAAAGGACATTGAAATAATAAAAAAGAACCAGGCAGAAATGACAAACACAATATCAGAAATGAAGACTACACTAGAAGGAATTAAAAGCAGGCTGGATGAAGCAGAGGATTGAATTAGCGACTTAAGAGGACAAGATAAGCAAAAGCATGGAAGCAGAACAGCAAAAAGAAAAAAAGATAAAAAAGTCTGAGGAAACTCTAAGAGAGCTCTGTGACAACATTAAGAGAAACAATATCCACATAATAGGGATTCCTGAAGGAGAAGAGAAAGAACAAGGGATAGAGAACCTGTTTGAGGAAATTATAGCTGAAAATTTCCCTAAATTGATGTAGGAAAGAGTCATATAGGTTCAAGAAGCAGAAAGAACCACACTGAAAAAGAACCCAAAGAGACTCACACCAAGACACATCATAATCAAAATACCAAAGCTAAGAGATAAAGAAAGAATATTAAAAGCTGCAAGAGAAAAGCAGTCTATCACCTACAAAGGAACCCCCATAAGGATGACATTCGACTTCTCAATAGAAACACTTGAGGCCAGAAGGGAATGGCAAGAAATATTCAAAGTAATGCAGAACAAGAACCTACAACCAAGACTTCTTTATCCAGCAAGGCTATCGTTTAAGATTGAAGGAGAAATAAAAAGCTTTCCAGACAAAAAAAACAACAACAAAAAACAAGGAATTCCTCACAACCAAACCAATGCTGCAAGAAATGTTAAGGGGCCTGCTGTAGACAGAACAAAGTGTGTGTGTGTGTGGGGGGGGGGAATCTAGTAAAAGAGGAATGTAGATTTAAAGAAAAAAAATGGCAATAAACAACTACATATCAATAATAACCTTAAATGTAAATGGATTAAATGCTCCAATAAAAAGACATAGGGTAGCTGAAAGCAGACCCGTACATATGCTGTCTACAGGAGACCCACCTCAAAACAAAAGTTACATATAGAGTGAAAGTAAAAGGATGGAAAAAACATTTCATGCAAATGGAAATTAAAAAAAAACAACTGGGTAGCAATACTTATATCAGACAAAGTAGACTTTAAAACAAAGACTATAGTAAAGGATAAAGAAGGTCACTACATAATGATAAAGGGAATAATCCAACAGGAAGAGATAACCATTATAAATATCTATGTACCTAATATAGGAGCACCTAAATATATATAAAGCAGACTTTGATGGACATAAAGGGCAAGATCAACAGCAATACTATAATAGTAGGGGATTTCAATACCCCACTAACATCACTGGATAGATCCTTAAGAAAGAAAATTAACAAAGAAACAGTGGAATTAAGGGACACGCTATACAACTGGATTTAATAGATATATTCAGAACCTTTCACCCTAAAGCAGCAGAATATACATTCTTTTCAAGTGCTTATGGTACATTCTCTAGGATACACCACATATTAGGGCATAAAACGAGTCTCAACAAATTTAAGAGGATTGAAATCATATCAAGCATCTTCTCTGACCACAATGGCATGAAACTAGAAATCAACTACAATAGAAAAACTGAAAAACACTCAAACACTTGGAAACTAAACAGCATGTTATTAAATAATGAATGGATCAACAATGAGATCAGGGAAGAAATAAAAAATTTCCTTGAAACAAATGACAATGAGCATACAACAACTCAAAATCTATGGGACACAGCAAAAGCAGTCCTGAGAGGGAAGTTCATAGCATTACAGGCATACCTTAAGAAGCTAGAAAAAGCCCAAATAAACAACTTAACCCTGCAACTAAAAGAACTAGAAAAAGAACAGCAAGTAAAGCCCAGAGGAAGTAGAAGGAAGGAAATAATAAAGATCAGAGTGGAAATAAATGACATAGAGACTAAAAAAACAATACAGAGGATCCATGAAACCAAGAGCTGGTTCTTTGAAAAGGTAAACAAGATCAATGAACCCTTAGCCAGACTCACCAAGAAAAAAAGAGAAAGGACTTTAATAAATAAAATTAGAAACAAGATTGGAGGACACAGCTGTTTGTAATTGTACAGCTTGTAAGAAAATACTATGAAGAACTGTATGCCAAAAAATTAGACAACCTGGGTGAAATGGAAAAATTCCTCGAAAAATATAATCTTTCAAAAATCAATCTGGAAGAATCAGAAAACCTAAATAGACCAATTACAACAAATGAGATCGAAACAGTTATCAAAAAACTCCCAACAAACAAAAGCCCTGGGCCACATGGCTTCACGGGTTAATTCTACTAATCATTCAAAGAAGAACTAACTCCTATCCTTCTCAAGCTATTTCAAAAAAATTCAAGAGGAGGGAAAACTTCTAAGCTCCTTTTATGAGGTGAGCATAATTCTGATTCCCAAACCAGGCAAAGACAACACAAAGAAAGAAAACTATAGGCTAATATCCCTGATGAATTTAGATGCTAAAATTCTCAACAAAATATTAGCAAATCAGGATACAGCAGTATATGAAAAAAATCAGCCTGACCAGGCGGTGGCGCAGTGGATAGAGCGTTGGACTGGGATGCCGAGGACCCAGGTTCGAGACCCCGAGGTTGCCAATTTGAGCGTGGGCTCATCTGGCTTGAGCAAAATAAAAAATGCTCACCAGCTTAGACCCAAGGTTGCTGGCTCAAGCAAGGGGTTACTCGGTCTGCTGAAGGCCGACGGTCAAGGCACATATGAGAAAGCAATCAATGAACAACTAACGTGTCTCAACGAAAAACTGATAATTGATGCTTCTCATCTCTCTTCGTTCCTGTCTGTCCCTATCTCTCTCTCTCTCTGACTCTCTCTCTCTCTCTCTGTCCCTGTAAAGAAAAAAAAAAAATTAAAAAAAAAATCATACTTCATGATCAAGTGGGATTTATTCTGGGGATTTATCACATAAACAAAAGGAAGGAGAAATACCATGATAATTTCAGTAGATGCAGAAAAAGCATTCAATAAAATCCAGCACCCATTTATAATCAAAACTCTCAGCAAAATGGGAATACAGGGAACATACCTCAACATGATAAAGGCCATCTATGGCAGACCCACAGCCAACATCATACTCAATGGGCAAAAATTAAAAGCAATGCCCTTAAGATCAGGAACAAGGCAGGAGTGCCCCCTTTCACCACTCTTATTCAACATAGTTCTGAAAGTCCTAGCCACAGCAATCAGACAAGAAGAAGAAATAAAAGGCATCCAAATTGGGAAAGAAGAAGTAAAACTATCATTATTTGCAGATGATATGATACTGTACATAGAAAACCCTAATGTTGCAGTAAAAAAACTACTGGACCTGATAAATGAATTCAGCAAGGTGGCAGGATATAAAATTAATACTTAGAAATCGGAGGCATTTTTATACACCAACAATGATCTGTCTGAAAAAGAAATTAAGAAAACAATCCCGGCCCTGGCCGGTTGGCTCAGCGGTAGAGCGTCGGCCTAGCGTGCGGAGGACCCAGGTTCGATTCCCAGCCAGGGCACACAGGAGAAGCGCCCATTTGCTTCTCCACCCCTCCGCCGCGCTTTCCTCTCTGTCTCTCTCTTCCCCTCCCGCAGCCAAGGCTCCATTGGAGCAAAGATGGCCCGGGCGCTGGGGATGGCTCTGTGGCCTCTGCCTCAGGCGCTAGAGTGGCTCTGGTCGCAATATGGCGACGCCCAGGATGGGCAGAGCATCGCCCCCTGGTGGGCAGAGCTTCGCCCCTGGTGGGCGTGCCGGGTGGATCCCGGTCGGGCGCATGTGGGAGTCTGTCTGACTGTCTCTCCCCGTTTCCAGCTTGAGAAAAATGAAGAAAAAAAAAAAAAAAAAAGAAAACAATCCCCTTCACTATTGAAACAAAAAAAAATAAAGTACTTAGGAGTAAATTTAACCAAGGAGGTAAAAGACTTGTACTGAGAAAATTATAAAACATTGATAAAAGAAATCAAGGAAGATACGAACAAGTGGAAGCATATACCGTGTTCATGGCTAGGAAGAATATACATCATTAAAATGTCCATATTACCCAAAGCAATTTGTAAATTCAGTGCAATTCCTACTAAAATACCAATGATATACTTCAAAGATATAAAACAAATATTCCAAAAATTTATATGGAACCAAAAAAGAACACGAATAGGCTCAGCAATCTTGAAAAAGAAGAATAAAGTAAGAGGTATCATACTTCCTGATATCAAGTTATACTACAAGGCCATTGTACTCAAAACAGCTTGGTACTGGCATAAGAATAGACATATAGATCAATGGAACAGAACAGAGAACCCAGAAATAAACCCACACCTTTATGGACAATTGATATTTGACAAAGGTGTTAAGAGCATACAATGGAGTAAAGATAGTCTCTTTTTTTTTTTTTTTTTTTTTGTCTTTTTCTGAAGCTGGAAACGGGGAGGCAGTCAGACAGACTCCCGCATGCACCCGACCAGGATCCACCCGGCATGCCCACCAGGGGGCAATGCTCTGCCCATCTGGGGTGTCGCTCTGTTGCAATCAGAGCCATTCTAGCGCCTGAGGCAGAGGCCATGGAGCCATCCCCAGCGCCCGGGCCAACTTTGCTCCAATGGAGCCTTGGCTTCAGGAGGGGAAGAGAGAGACAGAGAGGAAAGAGAGGGGGAGGGGTGGAGAAGCAGATGGGCACCTCTCCTGTGTGCCCTGGCCGGGAATCAAACCTGGGACTCCTGCACGCCAGGCTGATGCTCTACCACTGAGCCAACCAGCCAGGGCCAAAGATAGTCTCTTTAACAAATGCTATTGGGAAAATTGGACAGCTACCTGCAAAAAAATGAAACTAGACCACCAACTTACACCATTCACAAAAATAAACTTAAAATGGATAAAAGACTTAAATGTGAGTCATGAAACCATAAGCATCCTAGAGGAAAACATAGGCAATAAGCTCTCCGACATCACTTTCAGCAATATATTTGCTGATTTATCTCCACAGGCAAGGGAAATAAAGGACAGGATAAACAAATGGGACTATATCAAACTAAAAAGCTTTTGCACAGCTAAAAACAATATGAACAAAATAAAAAGGCAAACCACACAATGGGAGAACATATTTGACAATACATATGATAAGGGGTTAATAACCAAAATTATGAAGAACTTGCAAAACTCAACACCAGGAAGATAATCCAATCAAAAATGGGCATAAGAACTGAATAGACACTTCTCCAAAGAGCACATACATATGGCCAATAGACATATGAAATAATGTTCAACATCACTAGTCATTAGAGAAATGCAAATTAAAATCAGTGAGATATCACTTCACACCAGTCAGAATGGTGTTCATTAAGAAAACAACATACAATAAGTGCTGGTGAGGATGTGGAGAAAAGGGAACCCTCCTGCACTGCTGGTGGGAATGCAGACTGGAGAAGCCACTGTGGAAAAAAGTATGGAGATTCCTCAAGAAATTAAAAATGGATCTGCCTTTTGACCCAGCTGTACCACTTTTAGGAATATATCCCAAGAACACCACATCAATGATTCAAAAGGGGAAATGCACCCCCATGGTTTTTTGTTTTGTTTTGTTTTGTTTTTTTGTTTTTGTTTTTTTACAGAGACAGAGAGAGAGTCAGAGTGAGGGATAGACAGGGACAGACAGACATGAACGGAGAGATGAGAAGCATCAATCATTAGTTTTTCATTGCGCGTTGCGACACCTTAGTTGTTCATTGATTGCTTTCTCATATGTGCCTTGACCGCGGGCCTTCAGCAGACCGAGTGACCCCTTGCTTGAGCCAGTGACCTTGGGTCCAAGCTGGTGAATTGTTGCTCAAACCAGATGAGCCCACGCTCAAGCTGGCAACCTCGGGGTCTCAAACCTGGGTCTTCCGCATCCCAGTCTGACGCTCTATCCATTGCGTCACCGCCTGGTCAGGCGCACCCCCATGTTTATGGCAGCATGGTTTATAATAGCCAAGATCTGGAAACAGCCCAAGTGTCTGTCAGTGGACGAGTGGATTAAAAAGCATTGGTACATATACACAATGGAATACTATGGGGCCATGAAAAAGAAGGAAATCTTACTTTTCCTGACAACATGGATGGACCTGGAAACTATTACGTTAAGTGAAATAAGCCAGGCAGAGAAAGAAAATTACCATATAACTTCACTCATTTGAGGAATCCAATGAGCAATATGAACTGAGGAACGGAACTGATGGGATCAAAGGGTCCAGAGGGAAAGCAGTCAGAAGGAAAGGGGAAGATAGGATGGGATGAGAGCCAAGAAGCAAAATCAGCAGGGGGAGGGCATTGTGGGGAGGAGGGCAAGGGGGATATGGTGGGGAACACAGAGGAGGGAGGAGGTATTTGGGTGGATTCTAGAATCTATGTACACCCAATAGATTAAAATAAATTTTTTTAAAAAAGGACCAATGCTTGATTTACACATAAACTTTTTCTCAAGTGTCACTCTTATACGTACATAAAAAAATAAAATAATTTTTTTTCTTTTTAGCGAGCAAGAGATAGAGAGAAAGAGGGACAGATAGACAGGAAGGGAAAGAAATAAGAAGCATCAACTCATACTAGCAGCATTTTAGTTGCTCATTGATTGCTTTCTCACATATGCCTTGATCGTGGGGCTCCAGCTGAGCCAGTGACCCCTTGCTCAAGCCAGCGAACTTGGGCTTCAAGCCGGCAACATGGGGTCATGTCTGTGATCCCACGCTCAAGCCAGCAACCCCATGCTCAAGCTGGTTAGCCCACACTCAAGCTGGATGAGCCTGTGCTCAAGCTGGTGACCTTCAGGTTTTGAACCTGAAGTCCTCAGCATCCCAGGCCAACACTCTATCCATGCACCACTGCCTAGTCAGGCTAAAATAATTTTTTTCAATGCAAAATCATAGTGTAACTTTTTAAAGACATTTGAAGTTGCATTTTAAACATGTGTAGTACCATCAAATACATTTAACTGAGCCAAAGTGATAATACCAATACTTAGACCAAATTCACACATGTACAGGCAGTGTGACCCCCTCTGGGTTGACAGGAGTTAAAGATTTCAGCCTGACCAGGCCATGATGCAGTGGATAGAGCATCGGCCTGGGACACAGAGGACTCAGGTTCAAAACCCCGAGGTCTCTGGCTTGAGCAGACATGATCCCAAGGTTGCTGGCTTGAATAAGGGGTCACTGACTTGGCTGGATCCCTCCACCCCCGTTAAGGCACACATGAGAAAGCAATCAATGAACAACTAAGGTGCCACAATGAAGGATTGATGCTTCTTATCTCTTACCCTTCCTGTCCATCTGTCCCTGTCTCTCTCTTTCTCTCTCTCTCTCTGTCTCTCCAAAGGAAAAAAAAAAGGAGTTAAAGATTTCAAAGGCACTAATGTAAGGGAAATGTGCATCCTGGGATTAATGCAATTGACAAATCCCAGGACAGTGTTATACATGTGATCTCATTCAGTCTTCCTAGCAACCCTGAAAGTAGAAAGCCATTTTCTAGATAAGGAAATTGAGACTTAGAGAGGTTAGGTTAGGGGACTTGCCAGACATCATAGTTAATAAGTGATGAAACTGGAACTTACACCACAGACTTTCTGCTCTACCAAGTTGTTTCCCAGCATTTGGCCTCATCAATGGGAAGTGAGGGCTGTTCTGATTCTCTGCTTCTTCTAATAGAGTTGTTAAAGACAGTTGCTGTCAGAAATATGTTTGCAGAAGTAGTTTTCTTAAATATTGAAATAGTAACAATATAAGTTTAATTTAAGGACACTCTCTTTTACTCCCCTCTCTGAAGGTATCAGAAAGCCGCTGAAGAAGCAAATGCAGAAAAGAGGAGAAATGTAAGTACTCAAAAGATCCGTGTGGGACTTGAGGAGCAGAGCCTGTGTGGCCCAGCCACCTGCAGCCTCAGTGGGGCTTGAGTTGCATTTCAGCTGAGCCAGACATTTATGCCAACTGGTCTGATTTGTGAGCCGTTTGCTCAGAACTTGTCTGTTTGAACAACTTATTTCTTGAGCTGAGTGAAGGACAGAGGCCAGGTGCTTTGCCTGAGGTAGTAAAATGGCTTACTGCTTCTGCTTAAATTAGGATATAGGACTTCCAAGCTGCCATCCTTTTTTCCAAATCAAACAACCAGAATTTCTGTAGCTCTGCATTTAAATGGTAGCAGCTGTGCAGCTGTTGTCATCCTCGGGGTTCTTTGTTTAAAACAAACTTCTTGACCCATTCTAGTTAGCAAGTTTCTTAGCTGCAATAGTCATCAAAGGCTAAAACCTCAGAACAAGCTCTCTCTCTGCTCATACTCATTCCCTGCCAGCTAACTTCCAGCTGGGCTGTATGCATGTATTTCTTTTGAAAGCTCACTTGATTTAATCTTATGAGGGGAAAAAATAAACCTCACATATTTGAGCAAGAATTCTTTAATTTGGCTAGCATTACAATAACATCCTCCTGGAAGCTTTCATACCCCCATTTAAATTAGTATATTACACACCCCTGTCAATTTCTTCTAAGGGGGTTAATGCTAAATGAGTCTTTAACTTAATTTTCCTGTAATTCATAAAATGGTTTCCCCGTGAGTGCATTGTAAGAAAAAGCAAACATTATGTCACTCAAATGCTAGTTTCTTTCCTTTAGTCTTTCTCTCTCTCTTTTCTGTTAGTCTTCCTCCTTCCCTTCTTCTCTTTTTTCACTCATTCATTTAGCAAGCATTCACAGAGCACCTACTGTGTGCCAAGCCCTGTTTTAGGCATTCGTACAGACTACATCTGTGCCACCAGGGGGTTTACATTCTAGGGTGACAGAGATACTGTGTCAGGTGGTGATCAGAGCTATGAAATATATGTTTTAGGTAAGAGAGAAAGAGTATATGGTGGTCAAGGAAAGCCTCTGATATTGAGACTTTTGAACAAAGATCTGAGGAGTTGAGCCAGGGAGAAGAATGACTCAGGCAGAAGATAAGTGCACATGCAGATGCCCTGATGCAGAAACATTGTCCATAAATTTGGGAAATAGGAAGAGTAACGTGATGTAGGGTCATTTTGAAGATCTGGACTTTAACCCCAATTGAATGAAGACCTTTGGAGGGTTTATGTACAAAGGAGTGATGTGAGCTGATTTAAAATTTAAAAGGAAAGAGATTAGAACTACAATGGGCGAAGCATGAAGACCAATTATTAAACAATTGCAGTGATTTAGGCAAGAGATGATGATGAATTGGACTGGTGTAGAAACTATATAGTGATGAGAAGTGGTCAGGATTTATACTGAAGGTAAAGAGAACGAGAAGAATCAAGAATGGCAACAATGTTTTTGGACCAAACACCTGGGGAAATGCCATTATTTAGATGGGGAAAACTTAGTAAAAGCAGATTTAGAGGAAGAGAAATGTTAGAAGCTCATTTTTGGACATAATAAATATAAAAATTTTTACTAAGATATCTAAGTGAAGTCCCTGGCCAGGTAGGTCAGTTGGTTAGAGAGCTGTCCTACTACGCCAAAGTTACTGGTTCGATCCCTGGTCAGGGCACATACAGAATCAACCAACAAATGCATAGATAAGTGATAACAAGTCAGTGTTTCCCTCTCTTTCTCTCTCTCTCTCTCTCCCTCCCTCTCTCCCTTGTTCTCTCCCTCCCTTCCTTCCTTTTTTCCCCTCTCTCTAGCTCTAAAAATAAAAAATAAAAAACTATATCTAAGTGGAGATGTCAAATAGGGAGTTGGATGTACAAATTCAGAACTGGAAGAGATCCCCGCTAGGGATGAGATGAGAAGAGTGTCAGTATTATTTAAAGTCATGAGATTACATAGGGAGTGAGTGTAGCTCAGAAAAGGTCCGAGGACTGAGCTCAAGGGCACCTTGGTATTTAAAGATTGGAGAGATAAGGAAGAACCAGCAAAGGAAACTGAGAGAAAACAACTGGTGAAATAACAGTGAAAATAGTATATCAGAAGTCAAGTGAATAAAATGCTTTTAAAAGGACAGTTCTCAACAGAGTTAAACACGCCTATAGGCTGACAACTGACCACTGGATTTGGCAACATGAAGGTCATTGGTCATGTTGTGCTGTTTGGGAGTGATAGGATAAAGGCTTGATTGGACTCTATTTAAGGCAGTAGAATGACAGAAGTTGACACCATGAGTATAGACCAGTGGTTCTCAAACTTTTTGAAGTCAGGGCACATTTAAAATCCTACAAATAATTGTACGCTCACTATATACAAATTTCTGAGAAATATGTTATAATAATTAAGTCAAATATTAAAGAAAAAATATTAAGTCCAAGCGTGCTTTTATGGTAATTAAATAAAATAAATACAACAAAATTAAATTTATTCTGACATTAAAAAACATTTTTATGTTACATTTTTTGTTATACTTTTTAGAGTTCATAAAAAAGAGGGGTTAAAAAATAAAAAAAAACACAAAAAAGTTATCTTTTTATATATATAGATGCATTCTTAATAAGATTTAGTAAATTTGACAGGTCCTGGCATGAATGTATTAAGTTTTTTCATTCTTGTGTTTATGAGAAACATGAGCCTGATATGTCCTAGCATTTTCTTCAATGTTTAGGCATATATTTGAAAGGCAAACTCTCATTTCCTCGTCAGTACATTGAAGAATTCCTCTCTTTTTACTCTTAATTGTGTTGAGGGTAGACAATCCTAATTCACATAAATAGGATGTTGAAAATTGTAGTAAAATGTTCAAAGCTTTTTTAGATATTGCCACATATTCTTCTTTTATAGAAATCCAAAAGGCTTCAAGAGACAATTCCTTATGTTTAATCATCAATCCAAAACCCCCACCATACATATCATCTTAACTTTACACCAAACAAAGGATAGAAGAAACTTGCCTCCAGTCTTTAGCCAGGGAACATGGGGGGGGGGGGTAGTGTAAACAATCCAGTGCCACAACTTAACAGCCTTTTGCAAACTAAACAGGCAAGTGAGGTGGGGGTTTGGGCAGACTGTCAGCTTATAGCCAATTCCCCACACCTCCATTCCCCAAAAATCTAAACTCCAAAAACCCTGTTGGTTTTTTGCTCCCCAACAGGCAAATACTTCTCTGGAATACCATAGGGCACACTTGGAAATCTTCTAGGGTGCACCAGTGCGCCCTGACGCACACTTTGAGAACCACTGGTATAGACAAATATTTATAGAGCATCTCTTCAGTAGCAGATGCTGAAGACACAAAGGAATAAGATGTGGTCCCTGCCTTAAGGAACTTTTCAGAGTTTGGAAAATAGAATTTATATTATCAGTGTTATAAGTATCATATTAAAGAAATACAGGGTTGGAGTTTAATTTAGGAGACTCATAACCTGGGCTATGCGATGTCAAAGCAGGCTTCCCAGAAGTGGTGCCTGACTGAGCCCAAAGGACAAATAGGAATTAGCTTTAAAAGGGAGGTAAAGAGTGACAGAGGAAGCAGAACATGCACATGATTGAGTTATAAGAGAACAGACATCTTTTATTTTTTTTAAGATTTTTAAAATTGATTGATTTTAGAGAGAGTAAGGCTGGGGAGGAGTAACATCAGTTTGTAGTCATTGCTTCTCATATGTGCCTTGACTGGGCAAGCCCAGAGTTTTGAACTAGCGACCTCAGCATTCCAGGTCAACTCTAGCCACAGCACCACCACAAGTCAGGCCTCTACAGTCACCTTTGACAGTTAAAAAGATAATTGCCACATTCACCAAGATGGAGAATTCAGGAAAAGAAATAGTAAAGGGTAAGGAATGAAGGGAGGAGAGGGAGACTTCAGCCTTAGACAAGAGTGAGTATTAGGTGCCTGTAGGACTTCCAGGAGAACTAACTGGTAAAGAGAGCTATATGGCTAGAGTTATGGATTATGAGTCATCAACAGACAGCAGAGGTGAAACCAGATCAGCTACAGAGAATATGTACCATGAGCAAAGAAGAGGTCCTAAGGCAGAGCTTTGACGGACCCCACCATGGAAGGAACAGAGGAAGAGAAACCTATAAAGAAAACTGTGGAGTAGTCAGAGAAATGGAAAGAAATCTAGGAAAAGGGAGTATCCCATAAACCAGGAATAAAATGTTTGTCTTTTGTTTGTTTTTATTTTTCTGAAGTGAGAAGTGGCGAGGCAGATGGACAGACTCCCGCATGTGCCCGACCAGGATCCACCTGGAATACCCACTAGGGGGCGATGCTCTCCCCATCTGGGCCGTTGCTCCGGTGCAACTGGAGCCATTCTAGTGCCTGAGGTGGAGGCCATGGAGCCATCCTCAGCACTGGGGCCAACTTTGCTCCAATGGAGCCTCGGCTGCAGGAGGGGAAGAGGGAGACAGAGAGAAAGCAGAGGGGGAAGGGTGGAGAAGCAGATGGGCGCTGAGCCAACTGGCCAGGGCTGCTATTTTTTTTTTTTTTAACAAATGTTTTATTTTGAAATAAAATTGAATTTACAGTAGCGTTACTAAGATAGTACAAGGAGTTCTCATATACCTCCATCCACCCAACTCCCCTAATATTAACATCTTACATAACTATGATACATTTATCAAAACTTGCATTAGGCCCTGGCTCGTGGCTTAGTGGACAGAGTGTCACCCAGTATATGGGTGTCCCAGGTTTGATTCCCAGTCAAAGCACACAAGAGAAGCAACCATCTGCTTCTCTGCTTCTCCCTCTCCCCCTTCTTTTTCTCTTCCCCTCTCTCAGCCAGTGGCTTGATTGGTTTAAGCGTCAGCCCCAGGCACTGAGGATAGATTGATTGATCCAAGCATCAGCTTCAGGAACTGAGGATAGCTCGGTACTCAAGCATCAGCCTCAGACGGGGATTGCCTGGTGGACCCCAGTCTGGGTGAATGGAGGAGTCTGTCTCTCTGGCTCCCCTCCTCTCACCTTAAACTCCCCCCCCAAAAAAAACCTTGAATTAACATTGGTGCAACATTATTAACTAAGCTACAAACTTTATACAGAGCTCACTAGTTTTTCCATTAATGACAGAGCATTGCTTTTAAGATCCACTAGAATTGTAAGAAGTCTGAATTGTCTCATGAAGAACAGGAAGAAATATCCACATAAATTTGTAGAAGTGACTGACCAGGTGAAAGAATGCTTCAATGTTAAAGAAACATTTGGGAGCAAGTGGGTAAATTTGTTCCTTTAGCATTCAGTGGGATAGCCTAAATTCCAAACAATTTACTACTCCTTTTGTCTTCCTCTTCCACTTACACCTAGGACACAGAAACACAAACCATTAATACCACCACCTTCAGTTTTATTTTCACACTCCCTTCAAGCCTGGAATATGCCACTTCCTGAGATTTATGCTGTTTGGGCACTTATCTCCAAAATGACTGGCTCCCACTTTTCTGAGAAGTTCTCAGTCTAGGAATGTCTTCTTTTCTTGGAGGCTGTACATCCAGATGGTCCATGTTCCCAGTCCCACTGCTGTATCCTACCAAACATCCTCCTGCTTTTAATATGGCAATTCCTCTGCTGATTTCAACATTAAAGCTCATTTGACCAGCCTCTTCATTATACAGATGGGATAACTGAGCCCCAAAGAAAGGAAGGGACTCATCTTAATTCCAAGTCACAATGCTCCTGCAGAAAGGATACTGCGTAGCATCTCCATGGTGTTCCTGATCTGGATTCAGGCAGCTAGTTATGGCCCAGAGGCAAATCTGCCAAGATGGTCAGCCTTGCTGGGTAGAATGAACAGCATGCTGGATGTCACTTTGAAGAAAGGAGGCTACGATAGTGCAGTGTCTTTGACTTTACTTTGTCTTATTCTAGGAAAACAATTGGGGAAAAGTTCAAACCTTGATACAAATGACATCAACTAGAATTTTGCCTTATTTTGTGTCCCACACCTTTACTGTAGAACAGTAGAGACTAGAGAGAAAGAGAGAGAGAGAGAGTAGAAAAAACAGTAAAAGACTTTAACCCAAGTGCAGGACTTGGGAGATGTCTGGGTACAGTGGATGATCACCATTGTGCAGCATGGCGTAAACAGTAGGGAGGACCACCCATTTAATAATGATCACCACTTCCTGGGGGCCTATTTATGTCAAATACTATATCACATGCTTTAATAGAGTCTCATGTATTGATTCTCCGCAATAGAAATGAAGAAACTTGCCCAAGTTCACTTGCCTGGAAGAAGCTGGATTGTATAAGTAATGCATGTTTATTGTAGAAAATACAGATAAAGAGAGGACAATATAAGTAAGCCCTAAACCTCTATCCAATGATAACCCAGCCTACCTCAGTCCAATACTCTTCTCACTGTGCTGCCCAAACTGCTTTTAGCTACCCTTTCTGTCCTGCACCTTCTTGAATCTCTCTTTTTCCCCCAGAAAGACTTTAACCTCTGTTTCTTCCCCATCTTTGTTTACCTCGGGTTAAGACCTGGACAGCTGGCATGGCCTGGGAGGTGCTGCCAGGAATGACTTAAGGGTATGGGGCCTTTAATGCTGTCAGACCACATACCCCTGCCCACCCCTTTTTACTCCCCACTCTAGCACTTTTTTTTTTTTTTTTTGTATTTTTCTGAAGCTGGAAATGGGGAGAGACAGTTAGACAGACTCCCGCATGCGCCTGACCGAGATCCACCCGGCACACCCACCAGGGGCGACGCTCTGCCCCTCCGGGACGTCGCTCTGCCATGACCAGAGCCACTCTAGCACCTGGGGCAGAGGCCAAGGAGCCATCCCCAGTGCCCGGGCCATCTTTGCTTCAATGGAGCCTTGGCTGCGGGAGGGAAAGAGAGAGACAGAGAGGAAGGAGGGGGTGGAGAAGCAAATGGGCGCTTCTCCTATGTGCCCTGGCCAGGAATCGAACCCGGGTCCCCCCGCATGCCAGGCTGACGCTCTACCGCTGAGCCAACCGGCCAGGGCCACTCCAGCACTTTTGAACTTGTATCCTTGAGTGCTCCTTTTAATAAAAGAGCACATTTACTCCTCTTTAAAATGCCCTCTAAGTCCTTGTTTGGGACCCTGCTGGTATTCTATCACACATCGCTCTCTTCCTGGTCATCACAATTAAAGTAGAAATGACAATTTTCAAGCCACTTACAGTAACCTCAAAATTATTTAATACTCTATAGAAGATTTTTTTTGTGATATGAGGATGTATAATTTTGTCTTTACATTTATTTTATTACACAATGAATATATATTTATTATAAACAGAAAATACAAATGCCCCTAATCCATGAGTCAAGGGTAACCCATTAATATCTTGATGTTTTTTCTCCCAGAATGCTTTTCTCTGCTTACATTTATAAATATATGTGTGTATTATAAAATGGGATTGTGCTTGTTTTTTATGCTTTCTTATAATTTGCTTTTTTCCACTCAAAAATATTTTATGAATGAGCATCTCTCTATGCTAATAAATTTGTGTTGATCACATGATTTACCTCTGAGAAAAGTAGTGCCCAGTTACCAAGGCAAAATGCCACTTTGATTCTCAGAGCTCCTGTTTGGGCCCAGCAAGGGCAAGGCAGGTAAAGTCAGAGACCCAGATGACTCATCCATTGTGCGGCAGGAGGTAGCACAGAGCCAAGAGTGCCGCTGGCAGTTAAGGTAGCATCAGCTTCCGGAGGTGTTTTTTAAATTCTCTTTTCCAACAAGAAAACGTTTCATGCTTCTTATATCTCTGACCCATACATGCTTCCCCCAGTGAATTTTGTCAGCTAAGATTTAAACACAATATCAAGTAGTTCTGTAACTTTTGTTTTCAAGCCTTGGAGCTGCTTGGTGAAGTGGCTCTCAGAGTGTCTTCAGGAGAGTAATAGGGTGAGAGTCTTACTTCCCAATATAGCTGCTAATCCTGGTTAATTCCCCAAAGTCTTTAGTCCTTCCTGGGTTGCCTTTTCTTAGTTGAAAGGCCGGTGAGTGACAGACTACAGGAATGGAAGGCAAGAAGATAGTATTGGAGTTTGTGGTTTGTTGTGAAGGTGGTGCTGCTCTATTTAGAAGTACTTTCAGAGTGCAGGACATTGAATTTTATTTAAGCAAGCATGTTTCCTCTATTGTGAAACAACATTGACAGTTTCCAGGTTGTTTTCAATCTGTCTTATATGTTGAAATTAATTTCATTTTGACCCAGGTGAAAGTAAACTCCTCTTATATGTTTAAATATCTCTTCTTCAATTGAGAGAGTGGGTGTTTGTATTTTCATATGACACCTGGATATTTTTCAGCCAAAGGATCTGTAAATAGTGAATTTTCTGATAACTGAGAAATTACATACGAACAAGCATGTAGAGAAGAGCAGGAAAAAAAAGAATTAGATCTTACATAAAAAATAAAATTTGTTTATATGCATGTAAAGTATGTCAGATATGATGAACTATCATTTATGCAAATATATGTAAAAGTCTGATGACTTCTTTAAATTTCTACACATAGTTTCAATCCTTGATACTACTGTCCACAATTAACGTATTGTATAGTTTCAGCTATATTACATCTTTGTCTTTTAAAAGGGAAAAAAAGCAAGATTCGCCATGTAGTTTTGTGGCATATAATGACAAACTTTTATTAGTGCTTATTTACATTATTTAATGTACCTGGTATTTGCTTTTTCTTTCTCGTTTTCCCCATTAATCTTTGGATAAAAATCTCTTGTCTCCAATGTAACTGTCATTAGATCTGGGCTCTCCTTCTCATTTTGTCCTTATAAGGCTATCCTGTTTTATCACTTCCTGCTTCAGCTCCTGACTTTTTCTCTCTTCCCCTCTCCCTCTCCTGGGGTGGATGCTTTTTCTCCATGTGGCAGGGCTGTAACTGTTCGCAGCTGTCTGAAGCGCCAGTGGACCCGGAGCAGCTTGGAGTTTTAACTTTCATTTTACAAAGAACATCATGTTTGAATGTTTCAGCAGGCAAGTTCTAACTGGCACTTACATCTTGTTCTTCTAGAACGCTGAAAATCTCCCCCAGCACTTTAGAAGGGGAATCCTGACTGTGTTAAAGAAGAAGTGGGAGAACCCAGTGCTGGGAGCCAAGACTCTCACAGACTCTCCGAGAAACAGCAGCACCGAGGTCAGGCACAGAGGCGACCATCCTCCTGCCGAAGTGCTGAGCAGCTCTGCTTCTGGGGCCGAAGCTGACCGAGAGGAACGGGTTCACTCCAGACCTAGTCTTGGATCACCTGCTGACCCCCATATTCAGCATCCGTATCCCCGCACTGAGGACGGTGAGCATCTAAAAGACCGCTCAACAGAAAGTAAAAAAATGGAAAATTGTCTATCAGGAGAATCCAGGCATGAAATAGGAAAGCCTGAAATCAGTGAAAATACAGAAGCTTCAAACAAAATAGAGAAATATAATGTTCCGCTGAACAGGCTCAAGATGATGTTTGAGAAAGGCGAACCAACTCAAACCAAGGTAAGGATTGGGAAGGTTTAAAACTTGATAAAGCCAATTCCAGTAAACAAAGCTGGTTTTCTAAACCAGACAGTTTGAGTAGTGGCAAACATGTGGTCGGTCTGTCTTTTGAATCAATTTAAATGAGTTATTTAAAAATATCAAATTATTTGCATAGATGCTAAGATTTGTGACTCTCCAACCCAATTTCATGTGAAATTAAGCCCACACCGGGCTTCAGGCTGATGTCTAGAAATGAAGAGTTTGATGCCGATTGGATTATGTGTTTTTGTACACTTGCCCTTTTAATTTGTCTTCCTGTGTCTTTTGTCATTTGTCCCTTGCGGGGGGTGGGGTGGGGAGGAGGTGGAATTACTGCTGAATCCTTCTCTTGGACACAGCTGCAGGCTGAGTGTTAAGGCCGGAGTTTAACGTGAAGACTGAGGCTTAGTTGTCTCTGCTAGCTGAATCCCTTCTCTTCTTCTCAACTTCCTCATCTGTGCCTCCCAACAAATGTTTTATATCAGCTCAAATCCTCTCCCAGGAAAAATCAATGAAGATAGCCAGACTAGCTGTAGCCTTCAGGATTTTTGACTTGCAAATGCACAGGGTTGCATTTTCCTACAACTGCTAATGAAATTTGATCTTTAGTGTGGATTGCAGACCAGGTCCCCAGAGGGAATTACTTAACTAGAAAATGAGTTACATATGCTGATGACTTATAACACAATCCAGGGGCCGCAGAACTAGTAAATTTTTCCAGTTTTCTCATACTTTCCTGCATATCTGGCTTTGTACATGTGGATGGTTTGTTACAACAGTCATTATAATGAAATAAACAGATCTGATGGGAAATAAAGCCATTATTTACTTTAGATTCCATCTAGATGGGAAAGCTGAATTTTTTATGCTAAATATTTGACCCAAATCCCTAGATTTGTGAAGTAATGGTATGTATAAAGCGTTTTTCTGAGATAAAAAGTAGATAACTATCCTAATTCTCAACTACTTTTGGGGTGACTTCCCATAACTTATAGTTCCTGGAGCTTTCCTGCCTAGAAACATTCTTGAGTGTTTAGGGCTTATCTATTTGAGAATGTAGCAAGAATATTTAAAGGTTTTCAAACCTAGAACCCTCTTCTGTGAATAAGTTTTAGCTCTATTTTAACACTGAAACTAGTTGGCAAGAGATGTAACCACAAAGTAGTTTTACGACATTTCTTAAATTCTCATCCCTCCCAACTTTGAGTCCTCTAGGCCTGCCAATTACCTCTCTCTTCTTTATGGTCTTAATAAAAAATAAAAAATAAATTATAATTTAAATGGGGAGAAGAATTTTAAATGGAAGAGGAAAATGTTAGAAATCCCAAATAGAGAGGAAGGGGCTTTGTTGGGACTCAATGCCCCATTGTGAGTCTCCTCCTCCCAGACCCTGCTAAGGGGCAGGACAGCTGATGTCATGCCAGCACATACAATGTAGATTCAGTGCAAAAGGCTGGTGCATGTCAAAACTGGCCTAAGGTAGGAAATGACTGGGACTACAGCAAACAAAAATGCTGATTATGTGTAAGGATCTGGTGAGAGACTTTTTTTTCCATAAATGCCTGGTGAGAGATGGGTCAGTACAAGCCTATCTCTTTGTGGCTGGTAAGAGTGGAGAAAAAACTCCTTGTGTAAAAGACTTGTGAGTCTCCAGCCCAATATCATAGCCACTGGACAGCTAACGGTCTGGGAAGATTGGGGCAGGGTGGGGAATGGTTGTCTTAAGATTGGACTTTTTTAAGTGCCTATTTAAACTTCTTGAATAAAGAGTCATTTGTCACTTAATGGACTGCTTAGGAAGTATAATGCAAAGCAGCCCTTGATTGTATAGCTGTTTCTAAACAAGTGTTATTATCCATCTTGGAAACAGTATAGATTACTTTTAAAAGTTTTGTCTAGTACAGTATTTCAATAAAACTGTTAAAATTTTTGTCTACTTTAGGTCAAGGAATAACTAAACAGTTTGAAAATAGGTTATGGTTATTGCTAACATGATTTCAGCTTTAAGTTGGATAAGTCTTTTAATCAGGAAGGTACATAATTGGATCTTTGGAAGGAAGTTCTGAGGAATATAGAAAGGGCACTAGAAATCCTTTTAGGAGCAAGAATATACAAATAAGAATGTATACTTCAAGGCTAACAAATTAGTACCTCAGTGAGAAATGAATATATTGGGTACATACTGTGTGAATCTTTGGTACCTTGAATTTTAGAGAACTGGACTGAATCTCAACTAATTAGCTGAGCAGGGTCAGGGAGCACATAGATAATGGAAATACACAGTCTAATGGCATGTCCTCCTAAATCTTTTTATCAGAGTTATTTACAGGAGACAAAGTAACTGGCTTGAGTTTTACTTTTCTTAGTCTCTCTTGCTCCCTTTTGTTCTTAGAGAGTTTCTGTTCTTGTCCACTCTACTTTTCTTCCTGATCTTTTATCTGCCCTGCTGTTTTTGTTGCTGTTTTTTCCTCCCTGTGTAATCTCATCTCTTTCCATGACTCCAAGAGATGAATCCCCAAACTAGATTCAAATTCTGAACTTTTTTTTTTTTTTTTTTTGGACAGAGACAGAGAGAGTCAGAGAGAGGGACAGATAGGGACAGACAGACAGGAAGGGAGAGAGATGAGAAACATCAATTCTTTGTTGCAGCACCTTAGCTGTTCACTAATTGCTTTCTCATATGTGCCTTGACCTGGGGGCTACAGCAGAGTGAGTGATCCCGTGCTCAAGCCAGTGACCTTTGGACTTAAGCTAGCAACTATGGGGCCATGTCTATGATCCCACGCTCAAGCTGGTGAGCCTGTGCTTAAGCCCGCGCTGGCAACCTCAGGGTTTCGAACCTGGGTCCTCCGCATCCCTGTCCGATGCTCTATCCACTGCACCACTGCCTGGTGAGACTCAACTTCTGAACTCTTAACCCAAGCTTAAGCCTTATATTTCTGGTTGTTTGCTATCACACATCCCTCTGTGAATATCCCTTAACCACTCCAAGAATGCTAAGGAAATGTCATTATCTTTCCAACTAAAGCCTGCTTTACTCGTGGTGTCCCTTAATGTATCACTATTTATGAAATTTTCTAGTCTGTAAAGCTGGGATTAGTTCCTTCTCTGTCTGCCTCCTCTTCACTGTCACTTACTAAGTCATGTAAGTAAGTCTACCCTCTATGCATTTCTAAAGTATGGGCCATTCTGTCCAATCCCATAGTCTTGCTACAGCTTCCCCCATTGGCCTCTGATTTCGTTCTTTCCACGCAGCCTCCACACTGTCGCTATTTATTTTTCTAAATATAGTTGTAAAATATGTTACTCCCTTGATCAGAAGCTTTTGATACCTCAAAATTAATCCATATTTAACATTTGCGTTTCCATAATCTGAACTCAATTTACCTTTCCAGCATCATAGCCAAACGTATACTCAAACCCTGGATTATTCTTCATTCTCTAAATTATTTATGCCTATCCTCCCATTGCTGCCTTTTAAAATTTTACTCCTCAAGGTCTATCAAGACTATGAGGCCTTACCTAGTTTCTCCCAGATAAATTAATCCTTCTCACTCTGTTATAGACTTTCCTTTTTACTACTCTTTGGGCATTTATATTATGCCTTCTTTAATAGTCATATATCAATGTATGTACTTCCCAGTCTTGAATTTCTTTCAAAGTGATGATGTTTTCCTTCCCTAGTGGTCAGCACAATGATTTGGCTCTTCATGTTTATTGAATAAAAGGAAGAAAGGAAACTTAGAACTCAATTTATAATGAGAATCAATTAAAGACTATTTCTCACTTATTCTCTCTCTTTGGTGGATAGTTTATTAAGTTAGACGGTTTAGTTGCAGATGATGATTCTAATTCTGATGAGCAAATGAGTGATGGATGGATGTGATCTATCATTATTACTAGGAAAAAGAAACCCTGTAGTGACATACACTGAATGTGGTTTAGCATTCCTAAATTCACGTTTATATTGATCTCTGTTTTACATAGCTTAGGTAACTATTATGGGCATTCTTTTATTTATTTATTTATTTTATTATTATTATTTTGTATTTTTCTGAAGTTGGAAACGGGGAGGCAGTCAGACAGACTCCCGCATGCGCCTGACCGGGATCCACCCAGCATGCCTACCAGGGGACAATGCTCTGCCCATCTGGGGCATTGCTCTGTTGCAACCAGGGCCATTCTAGCACCTGAGGCAGAGGCCATGGAGCCATCCTCAGCGCCTGGGCCAACTTTGCTCCAATGGAGCCTTGGCTGTGGGAGGGGAAGAGAGAGACAGAGAGGAAGGAGAGGGGGAGGGGTGGAGAAGCAGATGGGCGCTTCTCCTGTGTGCCCTGGCCGGGAATCAAACCTGGGACTCCTGCACTCCAGGCTGACGCTCTACCACTGAGCCAACCAGCCAGGGCCCGCATCCTTTTATTTAAAAGATAGCTGATCAGCTAGTTACTACCGATGTTTAGTTATTGTCATATTGACATTTAAATCCATAATCTTTAGAAGCCAGGATGAAGTTATTCAAATATTAAATACTTCTTCCATGCCTAGGAATAATCAAGCAAGGTAAGGAGCATGTGACAAGTTCTTCAAGTCTCAGGGTTTTCTGTTTGGTTTCTAACATATATATTTCATTCACACAAATCACTGGACAGGAGAATAAAGACCAAATAGTATATTTCCACCTTCATAACATACTTAAATTATCATCTTTTGCTTGGGTCAAGACTGAACCAATTAGGTACAATGCAAGAAAATAAGGCTGGAATATGGACATCCCTTGATTCTTTTACACAGGTGCTCACTACTGCTTCCATGCAGTGTTTCCATCTTCTAAGGAATTAGATAAAGGAGAGAAAAGGAAAGAATGCCTCCTCACAGAAAAATCCCTGTATTCTAAAATACATAAAAGCACATTGTTCACTCTTGGGAAACTAACCAAGAATCAGAGGCAGGAATGATAAGGCAATGATAAGTGAATAGAATTAAAATTATTGCCTGACCAGGCAGTGGCACAGTGGATAGAACATTGGCCTGGGATGCAGAGGACCCAGGTTCAAATCCCCGAGGTTGCTGGCTTGAGTGTGGGCTCACCAGCTTGAACATGGGGTTGCTGGCTTGAGTGGGGATCATAGACAAGACCCCATGATTGCTGGTTTGAAGTCCAAGGTTGCTGGCTTGAGCAAGGGGTCACTGGCTCTGCGGAAGCCCCCCAGATAAGGCAAGTAATAGAAAGCAATCAACGAACAACTAAGGTGCTACAATGAAGAATTGATGCTTCTCATCTCTCTCCCTTCCTATCTCTGTCTGTCCCAATCTGTCTCTCTCTCTGTCTCTCTCACTAAAAAAAAAACACAAAAACAAAACAATTTTTTCTTTTTCCTTTTCCCCCTATTTTATTCATGGTGTGTATATATATACAAATGTGTGTGTGTGTGTGTATGTGTGTAAGTATATATATGTGGGTTTTTTTTGTGACAGAGATAGACAGCAAGAGGGACAGATGGGGACAGATAGACAGGAAGGGAGAGAGATGAGAAGCATCAATTCTTCATTGCAGCTCCTTAGTTGTTCATTGATTGCTTTCTCATATGTGCCTTGACCAGGGGCTCCAGCAGAGCGAGTGACCCCTTGCTCAAACCAGCGACCTTGGTCTCAAGCTAGCAACCTTGGGTTTCAAGCCAGTGACCTTTGGGCTTAAGCTAGCAACCATGGGGTCATGTCTATGATCCAATGCTCAAGCCAGCGATCTAGCACTCAAGCCAGGTGACCCTATGCTCAAGCTGACAACCTCGGGTTTCAAACCTGGGTCCTCCGCATCCCAAGTCAACACTCTATCCACTGTACCACCGCCTGGTCAGGCTATGGTATATTTTTATGCTTCTAATTAGTTATATTTTAATTGTGTTAACTTGTTTTATATTATAAAGGTAAAACAGTACATTCAGCTAAAATAGATGTATCTGAAATAAAAATGAAGTTTCCCTGTCCCATCCCTTTTTCACTTCTTTGCAACTTCTCTCCACCTAGACTTAGACTTCTAGACCTATGCATTTCCTGAGAATTTCTGTTCCTCTTACCATCACAATCATTATATTTATATAAATGACTAGCATCAAAACACCAACAAAAACTTCACTTGTTAATATGAGAGTACAACCATCCTTCTTCAAACAGTCCAACATTTTTGTGGTTTTTCTTCTTGTAAGTTCCTGGAAGTGACACTTGGTATTTTGTTTAGCTTTAAATAACACCAGTACATAACAATGTGTATGTGTTGGTGTAGTGGAGCAAGCCCTTGAGAAAAGAAGGAAACTATGCTGAAGTCTGATCTGTATCAACAGGTATTTTATCCATAGCCAATGAATCTAATAATCTACATCAAAGAAACAATTTATATTTGCCTTCTTGAAGAATAGGTAGGTGTCCATAGGGAATCTCTACATTGTTATAAAATTATCCATAACATTTTATTTTTTCCTCATGGTTAATAACTGCATATGTTCCCTTAGCCACTTAATGTTATATTAATAAGATTTTTCTTCTACTTTATTAATGTCTCAAGTAAATTATTGGGAATTAATTTCCAATAAAAATACAATTCTGAGGATATTAGTAATTGGTATTAATTGCATATTTTTAAATCATAATTCTAAGATGGGCTTAGGGAGAAAAGGGATTTGACTAACTGTCAACATTACTGGTCATCCTAATGTAGAGAGTACATCTTTAATTTGCTTATCAGAGAATTACAAATCTTAACTTGACCCAGCATTACACATCCATTAGCTACATTGCTAGTGCTTTAAATATGGATGACTGGTTTTGTTAAATAAACATAAGAATTATCTTTATCAATGCCTTCTTTCTTGTATATCCTATTAAAACTAAATTTTTGCTGATTTATTATATTCACCTATAGTTTATAGCTTCTTCTATGATTTCAAATGTAAATAAGAAGATTTCTCTCTACAGTGGATCATTTCTCCTAAAGACCTCATACCAGATTAAATAAGTTTCGTTTCCCCCTAATTAGTAACTCTCAGTAACTGGTCTTTTCTGGTAAGATAATAATGGATCCAGGAATAAAGGTGCCAATCAAGGAATTATGATCTTTCTCACTGCTTGTCGCCCCAAATCGCTGTCCTTGATATGCCAACAGGAGACCAGTCATCTCTTTTCTGCTTACTTTCTTTTTTTTTTTTTTTTTTTTCATTTTTCTGAAGCTGGAAACAGGGAGAGACAGTCAGACAGACTCCCGCATGCGCCCGACCGGGATCCACCCGGCACGCCCACCAGGGGCGAAGCTCTGCCCACCAGGGGGCGATGCTCTGCCCATCCTGGGCGTCGCCATGTTGCGACCAGAGCCACTCTAGCGCCTGAGGCAGAGGCCACAGAGCCATCCCCAGCGCCCGGGCCATCTTTGCTCCAATGGAGCCTTGGCTGCGGGAGGGGAAGAGAGAGACAGAGAGGAAAGCGCGGCGGAGGGGTGGAGAAGCAAATGGGCGCTTCTCCTATGTGCCCTGGCCGGGAATCGAACCCGGGTCCTCCGCACGCTAGGCCGACGCTCTACCGCTGAGCCAACCGGCCAGGGCTTTTCTGCTTACTTTCATGCCAACTAACCACTTAACTGGTTTCTAACTGGTTTCATTACAATAAAACATGTGGAAAGATAGAGGACTGGAACATTCTCTAAACAATATTGGCTACATTAGATTTTGGAGGGGCCAGAAAGATATAATTTACCACCCAAATATCACCAACTTTGTCTTCTTGCTTTTGGACTCAACCTTGGGTTAAACAACATGGGTATGTATCCAGATGACTGCATTAATCATTCCCTCTAGCCTTCTAACTTATTAATGAGTTATGACTGAGAAATCCCTCTGAAGATTATTGACATAGCTTGACTAGGTGGTGGCCCAGTGGATAGAGCATCAATCTGGGATGCTGAGGACCCAGGTTCAAAACCCCGAGGTTGCCAGATGGAGCATGGGATCATACACATGACCTCATAGTTGCTGGCTTGAGGCCAAAGGTCACACTGGCTTGAAGCCCAAGGTCTCTGGCTTGAGCAAGGGGTCACTGGCTCAGATAGAGGGTCAAGGCACCTATGAGAAAGCAATCAGTAAACAACTAAAATGACGCAACTACAAGTTGATTCTTATCTCTCTCCTTCCTGTCTGTCTCTCTATCGCTCGCTCAGTAAAAAAATAAAATAAAAAAGATTGTTGACATAAATCCCAGAACTATAAGGGACTATAAGAGGTTTTTAATCCAGCTCACTGCTCTCAGGCAGATAAGATATTAAAACCCATATTTTATAGATGGAAACATCCAAGGTCAGAATTAACTGATATACCCAATGTCATGTGGCTAATTAATATTAGAACAAAGACTGAAATTGTGTAGTACCGTTTTTTACCATATAATACTATCTTCATGAATAATATAATAACTGTTTGTTGGATAAAAGCAACTGGCAATGGCCTAACATATCTTTGATATATAAGGAAACCGGAAAAAAATAAAACATAAACAGCTATATTTTCAGAGAATATCTCTCGCTTTCCTTTTCCCACATTTTAAAGTCTTTTAACTGAAGAAAAAAAACGGCAGTGAAGAGAAGAAATACATTGTAATACAGCACATTTGTACCAAACTCTTGAGTTAGAAGCTTATGGGCTTGGGAAGTTTGTTTTTCTTGTGTAAATGAAAAAGTCATCTGAACAATCTCTCTCTTTCTCTTTCTCTCTCACATACACACACAGAGACACATACACATGCACACACGGAGTAAATCAGAAGGGAGAAGGAAAAGCCAAGTAAACCGGAAAAAAATTACTTTCATCAGTTGTACACAATGATATCCTTATCATTGCATTAATGATTTTTACATGTTTTGGTCACTGTGTTCTCACAGTTTTTGACCTTTTTAATATAGAGCTTTCTACATTATATATTTTCTATGTATCTTTCTACATTATGTAGTTATTCTTTTATGGCAATGTAGTATTTTATTATACTGTTTAATCATTCCTTAGTAATTAGGTTCTTTTTTAGCCTAATAAAAAAGCTCTAAGCATCTTGGTGGAAACATTTTTTATTTAGTTATTTGGTATGGGAGGCTATATTACTAAAGTGATGTTATCGGTCAAAATATAATAATTTATTAAACGTTCTTGTTACATATTTTCAACTTGTTTTCAAAGAGTATACTATTTTATAATACCATTAGCACAGTCTAAGGACATAGTTAATTCTTCAACACCTCATCAGCATTTGGTTTTATCATTTTTATCTGTTTATATTAATTTAATAAATATGAAGTATTACCTCTCCTTTTTTTTATTTTTTTCCTAATTGTGAAAGTAACACAGAATTTTTGTAGAATGCTTAGAAATACAGAAAAAGTAGAGAACTCCCACCACTGGAGAGCAGTGCTCCTTCTATCTATGTTGTTTTACTTAAATGAGGTCTGATTTTTCTAAGAGGGTCCCTGGAGAAGAAAATGCTTATCTCCCAATACTTTGAGAAATTAAGGCCAGGATTTGTCTACACCAGGGGTCCCCAAACTTTTTATACAGGGGGCCAGTTCACTGTCCCTCAGACCGTTGGAGGGCCGGACTATAAAAAAACTATGAACAAATCCCTATGCACACTGCACATATCTTATTTTAAAGTAAAAAACCAAAACAGGAACAAATACAATATTTAAAATAAAGAACAAGTAAATTTAAATCAACAAACTGACCAGTATTTCAATGAGAACTATGGGCCTGCTTTTGGCTAATGGATGGTCAATGTGCTCCTCTCACTGACCACCAATGAAAGAGGTGCCCCTTCCGGAAGTACAGCGGGGGCCGGATAAATGGCCTCGGGGGGGCTGCATGTGGCCCACAGACCGTAGTTTGGGGACCCCTGATCTACACCTTATGATACCCATGCATAGTTCAGCCAAGTCTCAATTTTTTCCTAAAAGTTATCCTTCTTTCATCCTTAACTTTGCAGGGATGAGAATCTACAGGAAGGTCAAAGTTGAAAGGTTGAAGGAAGTGGCTGAGAGAGGTAGGGGCCTCTCAGTAAATTAAAATTTACAAATCAACTTTTAAAGAAAATTTTTTCTGTAAATTAGGGTACAGGGGGCAGGAAATCTGCTTTTTAAAAAATTTTATTCATTTTAGAGGAAAGAGAGAGAGAAGGGGGAAGGAGCAGGAAGAATCAACTCCCCCACTCGTGCCTTGACCAGGCAAGCCCAGGGTTTCAAACTCACAACCTCAGTGTTCCAAGTAAATGCTTTATCCACTGAGTCACCACAGGTCAGGCCGAAATCCTTTTTACTTGACATTTGGGATCTAACTTATTTTATTTCCTTAAAAAAATTTTCCAGAGAAAAGAAATTCTATGGACTACTGCTAAAAGCCCCAAACTCTTATTCTGTTATTTGTACATGTCATTGTGTTTATGGATTCACCGAGAATGTGTAAGGGGATGTTCACACTAAACAATTACCGTAGCCGACTGATAGGAAAGGAGGATGTGTGCAATGGGTCAATCAGTAGGAAATTCCAGAAAGTCTTAAAAAAGATCTTTTCTCCCTTTTCTTAACAAATTATGACAATTAAGGCTCCCAGAGTAACATCTAAGTAACAAGGGTTGGAATGCAGTAAGAATGTTACAGAAGGGTATTTTAGTATCAGAATTCCTGTTGTTTTTTTCTTTCTGTGCTCTTCTACTTCCTTGAGAAATGTTGGAGGAAACCCCTCCTTCTTCCTGGACTTCAGATTACCACTTATAAAATGAGGATCATAAAATTCATAGTAAATGCATTTGCGATCTTATTCTTCTGGATATTTGAGTAGTTTGAGGTGAAAAGGTATTTTAAAAATGCTAGCGCTTCAGCTGGGATCTCATTAAAAGTCCTCTCAGAGCTGTATTCCTCCTCAGAACCAGTGTCAGTATAACTGATTTCTAGACTTTTTTTCTCTTTCTATTTTTCTCTAAGACCAAATAGTTTTTACATATTCACTTTTTCATTGCTTGAAAGAAGATAATTCAGCCTGGCCTGTGGTGGCAAAGTGGATAAAGCATTGACCTGGAATGCCGAGGTCACCGTTTGAAATCCTGGGCTTGCCCGGTCAAGGCACATAAGGCAAGCAATGAACAACTAAAGTGAAGCAACTATGAGTTGATACTTCTTGCTCCCCCACCCCTCTCCTCTCTCTGTAAAATCAATAAATAAAATCTTTAAGAAAAGAAAAGGCCCTGGCCGGTTGGCTCAGTGGTAGAGCGTCGGCCTGGCGTGCAGAAGTCCCGGGTTCGATTCCCAGCCAGGGCACACAGGAGAAGCGCCCATCTGCTTCTCCACCCCTCCCCCTCTCCTTCCTCTCTGTCTCTCTCTTCCCCTCCCGCAGTGAGGCTCCATTGGAGCAAGGATAGCCCGGGCGCTGGGGATGGCTCCTTGGCCTCTGCCCCAGGTGCTAGAGTGGCTCTGGTTGTGACAGAGCAACGCCCCGGAGGGGCAGAGCATCGCCCCCTGGTGGGCAGAGCGTCACCCCCTGGGGGGCGTGCCGGGTGGATCCCGGTCGGGCGCATGCAGGAGTCTGTCTGACTGTCTATCCCCGTTTCCAGCTTTGGAAAAATACAAAAAAAATAATAATAATAAAAAAAAGAAAAGAAAAGATAAAAATAAAATATAAAAGAAAGAAGATAATTCAGAGTATAGATATCCTCATGAACCAGAAGGCTTTTCTTTTTTCTAATGACTCTTTAGCCCAAAGATTTAAATGAAAAGCTAGCAAAGGGCAATTTTATGCATCTTAAACCAAAGAAACTCTCTGCCCTGGACAGGACATATATTCTGGTGCTAAATAATCTTGCTCCTAGTAACACCAGTGCAGGGTCTTCCCACATGGCTATAGCTACAGAAAGAAAACTGAATTCTCAGCATGTTATGACATGTCACACATACTCTTTGAATTGTATTGAACTTTACCTTTGACAGGATGTAAGTATTTGAAATATTGCTCTATATTAAGAATGCAGAACCTGGCCGGGTAACTCAGTTGGTTTGAGCATCATCCTGACATGCAGAGGTTGTGGGTTCGATCACTAGTCAGGGAACATGTAAGCGCTAAACAATGACATCATGAATAAGTGGAATAACAAATCAATGTTTGTCTTTCTCTCTCTAAAAATTAGTAAATTAAAAATAAAAAGCAGAACCTGTTCCCTTTCAGATAAAAAAAAAAAAAAGGTGGGGGGATATTTTCAGGCTTTCTGTCTTTTTGAGCCCTGAAAATTATAACAAGAAATGTTTTGAAACAAAAAAAATGTGGATGGGGAAGGTATCCTGTCAAATTTATCTTTTTGCTTTGGCGAGTGATCTTCATTACCAGATTGGGGGCTCCTCCCAGAGCAAAAGTATGTTGCATCCTGTGAGTCACATAGATGTGATTAATGGTGCAGCTGACCTGAGTATAATGTGGCAAGATTAGAATTGCTACAGCTGAACTTGGTTTGTATTAAAAATAAATTCAGCTAATAATTTAAATAGCAAAGCTGACCAGGAATAAATTATATTAAATGTATACTGAATTTAAACAAACTATATTCTTTTTGGTATGGTACAAGCAAACCAATTTTTGCCTCTGACTACTGAAGTGGTATGTTTTCTGTTGAGGAGGTAGGGGATGACGGGACTTAAAATAAGTTATAGTTTATTGCCTTAAACTTTACTTTTGAGTTGATTAATCCATTGAACTTAGAGGTTTAATAGCTATTTACTAATGTTGAATTCAAAAGGGTACTAAGTCTAATCTCCTGTTATACTGAATTTCAGATACCTTTTTTACTTCATGTTATCTTAAGATGTAAATGATAGGATGTGGTTGAAGGCTTTTCATTACAATCTGAATAAACATGACATGCTCTGTACTATGGGAACATTCTGTGACACTAAATGACTTTCTATTGTTACTTTCCCAGGCTTAAAAATTATAATTTTTAACTTTAATTAGAGATCTACCCTAGATACAAGAGATAGAAATGTAGTAGTTAACAAGAATCACAAAATACTTTATTCAAAAAATCTGTACATTCACTTTTCTTTTTAAAGAGAAAGGCATGGTCTTCACCCTCAGTAAGCTTACAGCCTAGTAGAGGGATACACAACAATTTGATAAGCATCGTAATGGAAGTGTTGCCAGGTGCCGTGGGTACAGAGGAAGATCTACTTAGATTTATGTACGGCAGGTAGGACAAGCTTTGAGGAGGAAAAGTTGCTTCATTTACACTGAGTCTTAAAGGAACAGGCTTTTTTTTTTTTCTCTTTTTTTTTTAAGATTTTATTTATTCATTATAGAGAGGGAAGAGAGAGAGAGAGAGAGAGAGAGAGAGAGAGAAAGAGAGAGAAGGGGGGAGGAGCAGGAAGCATCAACTCCCATATGTGCCTTGACCAGGCAAGCCCAGGGTTTTGAACCGGCAACCTCAGCATTTCCAGGTTGACGCTTTATCCACTGCGCCACCACAGGTCAGGCCAGGAACAGGCTTTTGCCAGACAGCAGGAGGATAAAATGGAAAGCCAAGTAAAGGAAACTCGTTTACAATATCGTGGACCTCACAGCAGTTTGCTCTTCCTGAAGGGTAAAGGGTGAGGAAGAGAACACACCCAAAAAGGGTAGGTAAGGGCCAGATCTAGGACGTCTTCAGTGACATACTAAGCACTTTAGATTTAATTGAAGGAGTGATCAAGAATTCTTAAAGAATTTTAAACAAGAGAGTAACACATTTATAATTGGGGATAATTACTTTGTATTACTTAGGATAATGGTAGCTTAAGAGAGACTTGACAGGAAAGTAGAAAAACCAATTAGAAAGGTAATCCAGTAGTCCATCCAGGGCAGCAACAGCAGGGATAAGATGGGGAAAAGAAGGGAAACAGCAGATACTGCCGTCAGGACTTGGCACTTTGGAGACACATGTCTTTGTCATCTGGGACATGAAGATTCCCCTCAATGACTGTTTAAATTAGAAGGCTTTCGCCTGACCTGTGGTGGCACAGTGGGATAAAGCGTCGACCTGGAACACTGAGGTTGACGGTTCGAAACTTTGGGCTTGCCTGGTCAAGGCACATAAGGGAGTTGATGCTTCCTGCTCCTCCTCCTTCTCTCTCTCTCTCTCCCCTCTCTCTAAAAATCAATAAATAAAATATTTTTAAAATAAATAAATAAATTAGAAGGCTTTCTGGTTAAGCTAGTTAGGCAGTGATCATCAGCAGACAACATGATTTAGATAGAGTTAATTTATTTTTCCCTAGGCACCTGTGACTATGTAGTGCTTGATATTTCTAATACTAAAATCACATTCTGTTGAATATAAAAACTAATATAAAGTCTTATTTATTCTGGATATTATTTATAAAGGAGATTTGCAGCCTGACCAGGCAGTAGTGCAGTGGATAGAGCACCAACCTGGAATTCAGAGGACCCAGGTTCGAAACCTTGAGGTCGCCAGCTTGAGCACAGACTCATCCAGCTTGAGCATGAGTGCACCAGCTTGAGTGTGGGGTCGCTGGCTTGAGCGTGGGATCATAGACATGACCCCAAGGTCTCTGGCTTAAGCAAGGGGTCACTGGCTCAGCTGTATCACCCTGGTCAAGGCACATATGAGAACGAAATCAATGAACAACTAAGGTGCTGCAACAAAAAAATTTATGCTTCTCGTTTCTCTCCCTTCATGTCTGTCTATTCCTATCTGCCATCTCTCTGTGTCTCTGGCTAAAAAAAAAAAAAAAAGATTTGCAGTCTTCTTTTTTGAACACTGCATCAAGATTTCCCATCTTTGATCCAAAATTAATGCTGGGCTTTGTTTCCCAAACAGATTCTTCGGGCCCAAAGTCGAGGTGCAGGTGGAAGAAGGATCTCTGAAAACAGCTATTCTCTGGATGATTTGGAAATGGGGCCAGGTAAGCAGAGAGTTCCATGAGCATGATGTTTTCTGGGAAGCACTCATTAGTAAACAGTACCTTTTTGCCTCAAAGCAATGCTTTTGAAGGATGAGTGGAACAAATGAAAAGAAAGTCTATTTGTTAGATACAAGTCATCCCCAAATCACATTGCCCTCCACAAATAGCTTCTCTGGTATTTTTTGTTGTTGTTTTTTGAGGGAGAGAGAAAGAAGCATCAACTCATTTTTCTACTTTGTTGGTACAATGATAGCTTCTTATATGGGCCCTGACCAGGCCTTGAACCAGTGACCCAGGGCAGCACTCTGTCCACGGTGCCACTGGCCAGGGTGCTTCTCTGTATTTTAACCCATTCTTGTCAGTGGCAACTTGCAGCAAACATGGTACTTTTGCAAGATTCCAAAGGAAGTACTACAGATAGTTTTGGCTCCATGGTCATCTGAGGTTTGAGGGCTCCTGTGAATGGGCAGTGTACCGTATTACATACTGGTGGTAACAAAACACCTTGAGGGTGGACTTATTATGTTTCAAAGGGCATGTAAGGCACTGCACACACACACATACTCAAAGTTAATAAACATAAGAAAGTCATCAGCCTTCTAGTAATCAAAGAAATACAAATAAAATGACATTGAGATCTAATTATTTTCACATGTAAATAAGCCAAAAATTTAAAATACACAGTACTCAATCATGATAAAGGTTCTCCTTTTCCTTTTTTTCCTTTTTTTTCATTCAGTGAGAGGAGAGGAGGCAAAGACAGACTTCTGCATCCACCCAGCAAGCCCACTAGGGGGCGATGCTCTGCCCATCTGGGGTGTTGCTCCATTGCTCAACAACCGAGCTCTTCTTAGTGCTTGAGGCTGAGGCCATGGAACCATCCTCACAGGGGCCAACTCGCTGCAGTTGAGCCATGGCTGTAGGAGGGGAAGGGAGAGAGAGAGAGAAGCAAGAGCAGGGTAGTGGAGAACCAGATGGGCACTTCTGTGTTCCCTGACAGGGAATCAAACCTGGGACATTTACATGCTGAGCCAATGCTCTACCACTGAGCCAACAGGCTACAGCCTCTCTTTTTTTTTTCCAAGTGAGAGGAGAGGAGATAGACTCCCTCATGTGCCCCAACCAGGATCTACCCAACAACCCCCCTGGGGCAGATGCTCTGCCCAACTGGGGCCATGCCCACAACTCAGCTATTTTTAGCACCTAAGGCAGAGGCTCCACAGAGCCATCCTCAGTGCCCGGGGTCTGTGTGCTCATACCAATCACCAATCAAGCCATGGCTCTGGGAGGAGAAGAGAAAAGGGGGAGGGGAACAGGTGGAGAAGCAGATGGTCTCTTCTGTGTGCCCTGACCGGGAATTAAACCCAGGACATCCACACTCCGGGCTGATGCTCTACCACTGAGCCAACTGGCCAGGGCCAAGGTTCTCCTTTTAATGTTGGGAAAGTGAGTGAATATTATCATATAAATGACAATTATGTTCCTGCTTTCCTTCTTTGTACTCTTAATAAAAGAAATTGATTCCATTACATTAGCCCCAAATTGAGAACTTTGAAACCACTGAAATTATATTTCATCTTTTAATAAAGCATGTTTTTTGCATGCTTACAGGTCAGGTGTCAACTTCTGCATTCAACACAGAGAAAAGTGAGACTAGACGAAATCTGGAGATCCCGCGCCTGTCAGAAACCTCCATAAAGGATCGAATGGCCAAGTACCAGGCAGCTGTGTCCAAACAAAGCAGTTCCACCAACTATACAGTATGTGTTCTACATCATTCATTTATTTATTCATTCATCCAGCAGCTAGTCAATGAGCACAGGAACTAGAAATGTTACCAGACCCAGACTTGTCAGCCCTGGTTCCTTCCCTCATCTCCTCTCCCCCAGTTCTCTTTTCACGGAAATTCTACCCTAGCTTTATTCTTTATTCCTACCATGTTTTCATCCTGCCTATGCTTTCCTAGGCGTTATTCCCACTCCTAGGCGTTATTTTTTTGTGTTGTTACCATCCAGTAATGTCATTGAGAGTTTTCCTATCTCTTCTACTTAATTTTGTTGTTGTTAAAGTAGTGTTTTATTAGTTTTAACAGAAGAATCTATTTTATTTTTGTTTTTGAGGGAAGAAAGGGCACACAGTAGAGAGAAATATTGGATATATTCAACATTAATATATGATGGAGTTTTTGTTTTTTTCATTTTTCTGAAGCTGGAAACAGGGAGAGACAGTCAGACAGACTCCCGCATGCGCCCGACCGGGATCCACCTGGCACGCCCACCATGGGGCGATGCTCTGCCCACCAGGGGGCGATGCTCTGCCCATCCTGGGCGTCGCCATATTGCGACCAGAGCCACTCTAGCGCCTGAGGCAGAGGCCACAGAGCCATCCCCAGCGCCCGGGCCATCTTTGCTCCAATGGAGCCTTGGCTGCGGGAGGGGAAGAGAGAGACAGAGAGGAAAGCGCGGCGGAGGGGTGGAGAAGCAAATGGGCACTTCTCCTGTGTGCCCTGGCCGGAAATCGAACCCGGGTCCTCCACACGCTAGGCCGACGCTCTACCGCTGAGCCAACCGGCCAGGGCTAGTTTTTACAATTTTTATATTGATATATAATTCATATGACATAAATCACCATTTTAAAGTATACAGTTCAGTAATTTTTAATATATTCACAGGTTGTCTAATTCCAAAAACATTTCCATCACCCCAGAAAGAAACTCCATGCCTATATGCTCACTCCCAATTCCCCTGGCAACCACTACTTTCTGTCTTTATGGACTTGCCTATGCCAGACAGACATTTCTTATAAATAAAATTGTACAACATATGGCCTACTTAATCTTTACTCCTTGTGATATAATGATTTCCTAAAAAATAGAATAGTAGGCCCCGGCCGGTTGGCTCAGCGGTAGAGCGTCGGCCTGGTGTGCGGGGGACCCGGGTTCGATTCCCGGCCAGGGCACATAGGAGAAGCGCCCATCTGCTTCTCCACCCCCCCCCTCCTTCCTCTCTGTCTCTCTCTTCCCCTCCCGCAGCCAAGGCTCCATTGGAGCAAAGATGGCCGGGCGCTGGGGCTGGCTCCTTGGCCTCTGCCCCAGGCACTAGAGTGGCTCTGGTCTCGGCAGAGCGACACCCCGGAGGGGCAGAGCATCGCCCCTGGTGGGCATGCCGGGTGGATCCCGGTCGGGCGCATGCGGGAGTCTGTCTGACTGTCTCTCCCCGTTTCCAGCTTCAGAAAAGTACAAAAAAGGAAAAAAAAATAGAATAGTAGATGATAAAAGGGTAGAGAAATAATAAGATGATGTGCTCAGTAAGAACAAAAATTTTGGTATTCTAAGTAAAATGGAGAATCTTTCCATTTTATATTTACCTAGACTTAACTATCAGGGTGATACTATGGAACTGCTTAATTGAAGTTACCTTTTAAATGACATTTATCCACATGTGCATATGTATGTATACACATATACATATACCTATATATGTATCTTTCAAATATTTGTTCCTTCCAAGATTTCAAATTACTATTAATAATAATAATATTATTATTATTATTAAATATGAGGTGAGGAGTCAGAGAGACAGATTCCTGCATGCACCCTGACCAGGATCCACCCGGCAAGCCCTCTATCTGGCAACACTCTTCCCATCTGGGGTGTTGCTCCATTGCTCAGCAACCGAGCTCTTCTTAGTGTCTGAGGCTGAGGCCATGGAGCCAACCTCAGCACAGGGGCTAACTCACTCCAGTTGAGTATCGCTGCAGGAGGAGAAGAGAGAGAAAGAGAAGCAAAAGGGGAGGGGTGGAGAAGCAGATGGGTGCCTCTCTTGTGTGCTCTGACCGGGAATTGAACCCAGGACATTCACACGCCAGGCCAACATTCTACCACTGAGCCAGTTGGCCAGGGCCTAATGTCCTATTTTTTAACAAAGTTGGAAGACTAGTGTTGAATTTTATTTGTTCCCAGGCAGACTGAAACTGGCACCTCTTAGAAATCATATTGTGTATTTCAGGAGTTGAGACTTCTTTTTCCCGCATTATTAAGTATGCATTTTTCGATGTAATTTAAGAAGAAATGTGTGTAAATCAATAGTAAGTGTGAAAAATGAGCAAACTTAGACTTTTCTTGGAAGGCAGGTCAGGAGATCTCTGGATCTTGATTCCCTCTTGCTACAGGATTTTGCTGCTGATCAGTGCCCTCCTGCTATAAACATTCCGACCAGGTAACTCCCTAAGTGGAAAAACCTGTTCAGTGACTTTTTTTTTTTTTTAACTCCTAACAGAGTTTCTGCATTGCAGTTCTCCATCTCTGAAAATTTTAAGAGTTGAAATGTTTTAGGAATTCTTGTAAAAAGTACATTTTATCTCATCCCAAAGGAATTTCCCAGGCCCCTTACAGAGGGTGGTTGTAACACGGCACACTCTCTATGGCAGCGATGCCAGATGCTGGGCTTTGAGAGGGGGTCGGGAAGAGTGGTTGGGCTGTTGGCCTGTTGTCTTCCACAGTGCTGACTGCCAGCTCCTCCCTATAGATGCACCTCCAGAATGTGTGCCGTAACCTGGAATTCTATACCCAGTAAATCAGTCACACACACACTCCCTTTATTGGCCCTGTGGCCATAAATTATTTGTTTTCACCCCATGCCTAAAGAATCACAGAGAACAGAAAGGTACTAGATTACTAGCAGACTAACTGTAGGGAATGTCCATATTCATCTACCCCTATATTGATTTTGGATCTAATAGAGAAAGTTAATTTTAGTATTTTGCTCCGTGTGTTCTTTACAAGGAAAAAGAATTGATTATTCTTACTCCTGTGACAGTATTAATGTCTGCTTTTTATGTTGAGGCTCTGTTATGAGAAGTAGAATAAGGCATGTCATTAGTACAATGTGTAAATTTTATGCAAAAAGCGCATTTTTGAAAGTCTCACTAAAAAAGGTTGTTTTATAGTATCATTGAATATAATTTGTTTTCATATGTATACATCATCCCTGTCTCTCTTTCCAGGCCGGGCATATATATATATGGTCAGTATATTTTCTTAATTATTGGCACTTGGCATCTCCTTTCCCTGCTCCAGAATGGTCTTTTCTGATAAAACTCACAAGCTTTGCATTCCCACAAGCTCTGCTGCTAAAAGAGTGAATCACAAGAACATTGTATGCTGGGGGTGCTCTGTGTGTGTGTCTGTGTTGACCTGTCTGTATTCTAATGAGCATCCGGTTTTAGACTAGTGTACACATATTTAACTCTGAGGAATGTGTCCACAGAGCTGCTTTTATTATTTCACAAGTTGGTGGTTTTGCTTGTGAGATTTAGAGGGTTGATTTTATCTTAGGCCTCTTAAAATAACTTTTATTTTCACATCCCAAGTTTACTTAATAGATGTGCTATGAAGAGAATAGAATAGTGAGAATTTATTTTATCTTATTTTATTTGAGAATTTAAAAAATTTTTTACAGACTATCTCTATTTTCCAGAATGAATTGAAAGGCAATGGCAGTGAAATCAAAATTCATAAGTTGGAGCAAAAGGAGAATGTGCCCCCAGGTCCTGAGGTCTGTATCTCCCATCAGGATGGAGAAAAGGTGGGTTGAAAAGTTGGATGTCCAGTTGCCAAGGAAGCATGTGTTCTAAATTAGATGCTTAAAATTAGAAACCACTCTTACTCTCAGCTGTAGAGTGTCTGGGAATTTGGTAACAGCTGCCAGGACAGATTGTTGTTTTTGCAGGTCACATAATTTTACTTGGGGAGCTCTGCAACTTATAGCTAACCAAATAATGAACCTTCATTGGAAAATACTTTTTTTATTTTTTTGTATTTTTCTGAAGTGAGAAGCAGGGAGGCAGAGAGACAGACTCCCGCATGCGCCCTACCGGGATCCACCCAGCAAGCCCACTAGGGGGCAATGCTTTGCCCATCTGGAGCATTGCTCCATTGCAACCGAACCATTCTAGCACCTGAGGCGGAGGCCATGAAGCCATCCTCAGTGCCCAGGCCAACTTTGCTTCACTGGAGCCTTGGCTGCAGGAGGGGAAGAGAGAGAGAGAGAGAAAAGAAAGGGGGAATGGTGGAGAAGCAGATGGGCACTTCTGTGTGCCCTGTCTGGGAATCGAACCTGGGACGGCAGGCTGATGCTCTACCGCTGAGCCAGCCGGCCAGGGCGGAAAATTCTTTTGCTCAACCAATGATCAGATGGTGTAGAACTAAAGGGGTTTTTGAAAATCTGTTTTGATTGAAAATACTATCTTCAAAGTATTTGTATATTATTAATTTAACTCATTTTAAAAAATTATTGATTTTTAGAGAGGGAAAGGGGGAGAGAGAGAGAGATTGGAGAAGTGGGAAGAATTAACTCATAGTAGTTGTTTTCTGTATGTGCCTTGACTGGGCAAGCCCATGGTTTCGAACCGGTGACCTCAGCATGCCAGGTCGACACTTTATCCACTATATCACCAATAGGTCAGGCCCTAATTTAACTCATTTTATGCAAGAAAATTTCATTCTTTCACTCAGAGTATTTTGAAAGCTAGGCACTATGCTAAGCACAGGAAATGCTAAGCTTAAAAACTAAACAGCCTGACCAGGCAGTGGCGCAGTAGATAGAGCATTAGATTGGGATGTGGACGAACCAGGTTCGAGACCTTGAGGTCACCAGCTTGAGCATGGGCTCATCTGGCTTGAGCAAAAGCTCACCAGCTTGGACCCAAGGTCGCTGGCTCGAGCAAGGGGTTACTTGGTCTGCTGAAGGCCGGCAGTCAAGGCACATATGAGAAAGCAATGAATGAACAACTAAGGTGTCTCAACGAAAAACTGATAATTGATTCTTCTCATCTCTCTCCATTCCTGTTTGTCTGTCCCTATCTATCCCTCTCTCGACTCTATCTCTATCCCTGTATTTAAAAAAAAAACCCAAAAAGCTAAACATGAACATACTATATCTTGTGATCATTATCTGCAAGGAAGCTAACAGTAGAAGGAAGACGACTGTCATAGAACAGTGTGACCAGTGCTGTGAAAGGGCTCTACAGGGCCATGGAAGCTGAGACTGACTTCCTCAAGAAAGTGATGTCTGAGCCAAGTCCTGAAGAATATGTGGAAATAGGCCAAATGAATAAGGAGAATTTTGAGTAAAGAATGAGAAGCATATTCCAGACAGACATAACAGAAGTTTGGAAATCGTAGATCTAAACCACGATGACTTGGCTGGATCAGGGGGCATATATAGACAATGGTGAGAGACAGGTGCAGGGAGAGAGCCAGGGTGGATCTTGAAAAGCTGTGTGCGCATGACACCCTTACGAGTTCACATATAGTCCTGTAGTGGTAGAAACACAGGGGAGGATTTTAAGCAAATTAGATTTGCATATTATATGTATTTATCATTATCTAAATGGCTCAGTTGGAGTAAGAAACAATATGGATGTCAGGTGAATTTATCATTTTCTCTGCTAACCCATTACCCAGTCTCTTTGACCTTTTGGTCAAAATGATCGTTCAGCCTGACCAGGTGGTGGCGCAGTGGATAGAGCGTCGGACTAGGATGTGGAGGACCCAGGTTCAAGAGCCCAAGGTCGCCAGCTTGAGCGCGGGCTCATCTGGTTTGAGCAAGGATCACCAGCTTGAACCCAAGGTCACTGGCTTGAACAAGGGGTCACTTGGTCTGCTATAGCGCCCCGGTCAAGGCACATATGAGAAATCAATCAGTGAACAACTAAGGAGCCGCAACGAAGAATTGATGTTTCTCATCTCTCTCCGTTCCTGTCTGTTTGTTCCTGTCTGTCCCTCTCTCTGACTCTCTCTGTCTCTGCCCCCCCCCCAAAAAAAATTATCGTCCAATGTTAAGTTAGATGAGGAAAAAGAGCTTTCACACCTATTACAGTGATTTATCTTAGGAGAAAATCCATTGTTTCTGTTATACATACTACCCGTGAGGCCTGTCTTCCAAAAGTTGAAGAGATCATTAAAGTTGGTTAAGAGCAATAGCTCTCAAACTTATTTCACTCTAACAGACCTTTAAATGTTTGCTGTACTGCAAGAACACTGACAGGAACACATGAGATACACTACCCATTTGGTTGGACCAAAGTAGGCACTTTGGAAAATGTTCTCAGATTAAAAGCAGCTGTACAATTTGAATCATAGAATAGAACAGGAAAAAATTTTAGAAAAATTAAATCACTTTACTTTAAAAAAATCACAAATATATGTTGAAATAACAAAACAAAATACTTGGCAGTAATGTGTTTCATAATCATAAAATCATCAAATTGCATACATCCTTGCAACAGTGGGCTCAGGCATTAGTCATATGGGTCACATGTCATGTATCAAGAGAGTGCTCTCATTAGACTGCCTGGGTTTCCCATTTTTTAAGTGAGAAATTATGTCTTAAGAATAAGTAAATAGCCTGACCAGGTGGTGGCGCAGTGGATAGAGCGTTGGACTAGGATGCGGAGGACCCGGGTTCGAGACCCCGAGGTCGCCAACTTGAGTGCAGGCTCATCTGGTTAGAGCAAAAGCTCACCAGCTTGGACCCAGGGTCTCTGGCTCAAGCAAGGGGTCACTCGATCTGCTATAGCCCCACGGTCAAGGCACATATGAGAAAGCAATCAATGAACAACTAAAGTGTTGCAAAGCTCAACGAAAAACTAATGATTGATGCTTCTCATCTCTCCATTCCTGTCTGTCTGTCCCTGTCTATCCCTCTCACTGACTCTCTCTCTGTCTCTGTAAAAAAAAAAAAAAAAAGAATAAGTAAATATATTTGCAGTTCTTCCTTATGTATTATATAAAAGACATTTAAGGGAAAAATATTCCCAGCATTGAAATTCCCTAGTCTACCCTAGTTTAGTTTGAGAAATGATCCTCTGAACAATAATGTTTGGATTGTCCCTATATCTAATTTTATATTTTTTTCTTGATTCAATTCATGCTGATTTGAAACTGGAACTCTGAGCTGAACTAAAGGATCAGAACATTTTATTTACAGCCTCAAAGAGCATCAGTGCAACTGAGTCGCAAATGGGTGGCGAAGAAAGGTGTTAAAGATAGGGCATTGTCTTCAGGCACATGCTGCAGGTTCATAAGCATTTGGATGACTTAAAAATTTTCAGAGCCTCAGCCATCCTTTTGGCTGTTTGCCTAGTTTTTGTTAACTAATACAGAAGAACTATTTGAACTGCGATTTGTTACAAAAGGACAGTAATGCTAGGGTAAACTTGCCTTTAACAGAATATTTTGTAAAGGTATTGTTCTTCCCTTTTTCCTCTTGTGAATAAATTTGTACTTTTCTTTCATGAAATGTTTCAGCAAAATCTCACATGTTCTCTCCTGGCTGTTCCTGCAGTGAAGTCATCTGGTTGGACATATACATTGATGTAATGATTGGCGTTAACTTTACCCTTTAGGTTCAAGGTGACCAAATTAAAGGTGATGGAAGAACATCCTGGGATGGATGCACCTACTAATTAGCAAAAATTGAAGAGCTTTTTATGGCCATGCACAGCTTGCAGATAATTTATTTTGTATTATTAAATGAAATAATGCATGTAAAGTGATCATTTCAGTGATCATAGTAAACACATAGGTAAAATATTAGCTGTTATTATACTGGTTCATTTATAACATATCAAAATTCCTGTAATGAAAAGAGAATAGTGGGAAAAAACAATCATGCTGAAATTCAGGTGCAGTCAGGCAACAACTTAATTTCCAATATTGTATCATAAATTTATTCAGTATATTAGACAGCCTGATATAAACTCTTAGCGTCACTCATAAAATCCCTGACGTCCACCTGACCAGGCAGTGCAGTGGATAGAGCATCGGACTGGGATGCCGAGGACCCAGGTTCGAGACCCTGAGGTCGCCAGCTTGAGCGCGGGCTCATCTGGTTTGCACAGGCTCACCAGCTTGGACCCAAGGTCGCTGGCTCGAGCAAGGGGTTACTCGATCTGCTGTAGACCCCCCCCCCCCGTCAAGGCACATATGAGAAAGCAATCAATGAACAACTAAGGTGTTGCAACAAAAAACTAATGATGGATGCTTTTCATCTCTCTTCGTTCCTGTCTGTCTATCCCTATCTATCCCTCCCCCTGTCTCTGTAAGAAAAATAAATTAATAAATAAATAAATAAATAAATAAATAAATAAATAAATAAATAAAATAAAATTCCCTGAAGTCCAAGTGAAAGAATTACATGAAGAGTGCACCTTCCGACCCTGGTTGGCTTAGTGGATAGAGCATCAGCCTGGTGTGCAGGCATCCAGGGTCAATTCCTGGTCAGAACACTCATGAAAAACAACCATCTGTGCCTGACCTGTGGTGGCGCAGTGGATAAAGCATCGACCTAGAAATGCTGAGGTCGCCGGTTCGAAACCCTGGGCTTGCCTGGTCAAGGCACATATGGGAGTTGATGCTTCCAGCTCCTCTCTCTCTCTCTCTCTCTCTCTCTCTCTCTGTCTCTCCCTCTCCTCTCTAAAATGAATAAATAATAAAAATAAAAAAGAAAAGTTAGTATCAATTTAAAAAAAAAAAAAACAAAAAAAAAACAACCATCTGCTTCTCTCCCCTTCCTTCTCCCCCTTCTCCATATCTTTTTCTCTTATAGTGGCTCAACTGTTTCTCTTATAGTGGCCCGGGCACTGTGGATAGCTCGGTACTTGAGCATCAGGCCCAGACAGGGGTTACCAAGTGGATTCTGATTGGGGCACATGCAGGAGACTGTCTCACTATCTCACCTCCTCTCATTAAAAAAAAAAAATTATTTTGAGTGTGGAGGAAGACACCAGGAAGACCTAGGGGTAGAAAGGAGAAAAAGTTCTTTACTTAAATTGGATGACTTCTGGGGAAAATTTACACCTATGCATCAGATCTGCCATATTTTTAAACACTGTTATTTTGAGACTGGGATTAAAAAGAGAAACTAACTTTGAAGGTGATACTGGAGATTGGTTTAAGGTAAATTTGTTTTACAGCTATAAGAAAGTCTTCGGTACTAGCAAGCTTGTTTCAGCAGGATGTATTTGGTTGAGACGTAAAGAATTAAGAAAATTAAAGAATAAGAATAGTTTTTATATGTAAAGACTTTTATTTTGCCTTGGATTGAGTTATAGTTATATGAGTTATGATTTATAGTGAGGGGCTTTGCTCTCCTTGATAGAGGGTTTTGTTTGCTACCCCCCCCCCCGAGAATGAAAAGATATGGTTTAGAAGTTATTTTATAAAGGGAAGATGATGCACAAGTTTGGCAGCAGAGTGCAGTTTGTTTCTGGCCTTACTCTGTAATTGAGAGGCATGTTAATATCCTCATAAAAGACAGTTTGCTGCCTCTTGTTTAAATGCTCAGCTGTTCTGGGGCCCGTTATTTTCCCCAAGCAGCCAGCGACTGACTGGAGTCAGCAGGTTTCTATGGCATTAACAGCGGTTTGCTCATTTATTTTTAATGTGATTCCTAATCTCACCTCCCCCTCCCTTTTTTTGGTAGGTTTCTGCAACTGAGAATAGTCTGGCAGTCTGTTCCACCCCTGCTGAAGTTGACTCCCGTAAGCATTCTTTCTTAGATCTGGAGAGTGAGGTTCTATCCTATATTTGTTCGGGGGGTATCCCCATTGCTCTCAGTGCTGAGAAAGTAGCATTGTGTTCAGCTAATGAGATCTTTTACTTGGTATTAAAGGCTGATGCTTGAATACCCTTCATACATTTCATAGATTAGGGAGAAGTTAAATTCAATGACATATGATTAACTTGGGGCAAACTGAATACTTTGATGCTTTTTTCATTGAACTTATCCTACATTTTGTACCAAATCTTTTCAGATTTAAAGCTGTAAAAACTAATTTTGAAGTTTCATTTTAATAAAAGTTTGGCAAGTATTTGAGTAACCTATTAAAAATATCTTTCCCTACACATCTAAAAGTATACCATGGTTCACCCTCTAGCCAGATTCTAGAGATTTTCCTGTTGGTATCATATTTGATCACCTTTTCATCCTATTTTGGTGTCATTTCAAACCTCACTTCTCCCAGAGATAAAAACCTTTGTTTTTTTCTATACTATATCAACTTTGATTTTGATTTTCAGTGCTATATAGATTTAGATTTCTACATTTTCTCTGCTTAGTTTATTAGACACTGAAAATTAAGCAACTAAAGTAGAAGTATGAGCTAAACAAATCTCTAGTAAACCCTATTTTTAAATTTCAGAGAGGCCCTGGCTGGGTTGCTCAGTGGGTAGAGTGTTGTCCTGGCATGCCAAGGTCACAGGTTAAACCCCTGGTCAGGGCACGGATGAGAAGCAACCAATGAATGCATAACTAAATGGAACAACTAAGTGGAACAACGAGTTGATGTTTCCCTCTCTCTCCACCTATTCCCCCCTTCTCAAATCAAAGGAAAATTTTTTTAAAGTTAAAATAATTTTTCAGAGAGAAACTCTTGCTGCTCGAATCCAGGAACATTCCTTTTGCAATCATTTTGCTTGGATGAAATTTTTCTGAGTTTGACTAGGTTTGCAAAACATATTTTTGAAAAATAAGCATTAATCTTTTAATGCTTTGTTGACTAACTCTAGATTATAAGGAATTTTTTTATGTTTATTTAGTAGCTATGTAAATGACTTTTCTCTGTCTCTTCTGAATTTTCCATACCATGAATGTATTGACAGGAAATTAACTTATGCATACAACAGGTCAGTGGTTATGAAAAGAACTTCATGGAGCCTTTTCCCATAATCTTCATCCATGAATATCTGCTATAGGACTGACCAAAAAGACAGTGTGATAATGTCGAATTTTTTTTCCTCTCTCTCATATATGCATTATAAATTTCTGCTTTCAAGCACCCCAGAAGGAGTTACTGGGAGTACTAACTACCAAAAAGTCATCAAAGTTTATAAACAGCCTTTATTCATTCTTTTTTAAATTTTTATTTTTTGAGTTTTGAGAGAGGGAGAGAGACAGAAACATCAATCTTATGTGCCGTGACTGGGGATCGAACCTACAACCTTTGCATGTCAGGATGATCTAACCAACCAAGCTTTCTGGCCACAGCTACAAACAGCCTTTAAAATTGACAAAAGCTATAAAGGGCAGGAAGTTTCTTATATAGAGTGGTTTGGATTCCCACTGTTTATGGCAAGAGATGAGAAAGCCTCCTAGATAGAACCTTATTTGTGAGAGAACCTAAGAGCATAGCTTTTAGCATTAGAATATTCCTCAGAAAAGCAGTGGTTTTCCTGGTGTTGAAAGGATAGTGCAGGTGCCTGCACTTGGCTTTGGGGAAGAACCTCTTCTGAGACTTCCCATGAGGTACTGAAAAAATGTCTTCCTTTTGTAACTCAAACAGGTAATTCCCAGGTTAAGAGTGAGGTCCAGCAACCTGTCCATCCCAAGCCACTAAGTCCAGGTGCCAGAGCCTCCAGCCTTTCTGAAAGTTCTCCTCCCAAAGCAGTGAAGGTATGATGGCAATTTCCCTCTGAGCTTTTATACATTGGTTTACTAGTGGAGCTCATTGCACCGTCTATAATTATGTTTGTTATAACCTGTTTTTGCTTTCCTGGAATGAAAATATCAAATAAGGACGCACTTTAAGGCCAGTCACTTTGCCTGGAGGTCTTGCTGCTTCTGCTCAGCTGTTTGGGTGAAGAGTGGGGGAGGCTCATTAATAGCACTCAGTTTGAAATCTATAAAACTCATGAAAGTTTTAAGAAAATCTGAAGTTAAAGAATATAAACAGTGACTTTTTTTAAAAGTCCAAATTTATAAATCTGTGAATGGGTAAAAGCTCACAAAATAGGAAATAGGAGAAATCTGTTAAACTAAAATCATCCCATTGGACAGGAATGTGCAGTGTCAACTTAAAGAGAGTGGCTCCTTGGTCTGAGGAACTTTACCATCACGTGATTAGTGGTCAGCATAGTTAAAGAAAGAATGTGGACGTTCTAGTGGAGGTGGACCAGCCCACTTACTTATATGGACATGCCCCCCCCCAAAATTTACTTGGCTATTCAACCTATGGTCTCTCTTTTTTTTTTTTTTTCTTTTCTTTTTTTTCATTTTTTCTGAAGCTGGAAACAGGGAGAGACAGTCAGACAGACTCCCACATGCGCCCGACTGGGATCCACCCGGCACGCCCACCAGGGGCCACACTCTGCCCACCAGGGGGCGATGCTCTGCCCATCCTGGGCGTCGCCATGTTGCGACCAGAGCTACTCTAGCGCCTGAGGCAGAGGCCACAGAGCCATCCCCAGCGCCCGGGCCATCTTTGCTCCAATGGAGCCTTGGCTGCGGGAGGGGAAGAGAGAGAGAGGAAAGCGCGGCGGAGGGGTGGAGAAGCAAATGGGCACTTCTCCTGTGTGCCCTGGCCGGGAATCGAACCCGGGTCCTCCGCACGCTAGGCCGACGCTCTACCGCTGAGCCAACCGGCCAGGGCAACCTATGGTCTCTTTTTATTCACCAATTTTTAGAAACCACCTTTTCCCAAACATATATTTATTCCCATAAAAATAAACCAAGGTAAAAAAAAAATCTAACACCTATTGTAGGCTGATGATTATTAAAACTGACTTGTTACAACTGAATGCTTTGCTAATGTGCTAATTTACTCATTGGGATTAATAATCAAATATACCCATGTTCCTTAATGTCTTTCTCCTCTGGTGCTCTCTTAAGTTTTGTTAATATTTAAGAGAAACTCGGGCAGAATTAGTTTTTGGGTAGTTTATACTGTCCCATCCTCATGCACATATCTGCCATGCTTGTATCTCTCAACTGTGTGCATGCTTGGTCCCTTAAGGCAAGTTCTTTTTATTTTTAATTAATCTATTTTTTTTTTTTTTTAGAGAGGGTAAGGAGGGAAAGAGAGAGCTAGAGAGAGAGAGAGAGAAAGAAAGAAGAGGGGGAGGAGCAAGAGACATCAACTCCCATAAGTACCTTGATCAGGCAAGCCCAGGGTTTTGAACTGGTGCCCTCAGGGTTCCAGGTCAATGCTTTATCCACTGCGCCACCACAGGCAAGGCCACTTCATAAAAGTTCTAGTGTGCAAAAAAGATGAAGAGAAGAAGACACAGCTGAGGAAAGGGGAGAATCCAGGATTTAAAGGGTGATTAAAAGGGAGAGGAAGGGGTAAAGAAGATAAACATGAACATTTTTAAAAGAAGCAGAGATAAAGAGAGTAAGATTTATTTAAAAGGAGCAAAAGGTGAAGAAAGTAGAAGAGAAAGTGAGTATAGGGAGAAAAAACTGAGTTATAGTGATTGAATCTGCACATGTGTTCAACTTGACCCTCTTCTCCTTTGGCCTTAAAGATCTGCTCATGCTGTGCTCACTTCATATACTAAATGAAGCAGCACATATACTAAAAAGATCTGCTCATGCTGTCATCAGCACTTTCCTTATTCCAGTATTTGGAGTCCAAACAGTAACAAATGCCAGTGGGGTTAATTTTTTCTCCAACAGCAGCCCTGCCCAGATGTGAGTCCTTGGGTTATAATTCTGGATCAAAAACAGCTAGCAAATCTGACTTGGCCATGGTTTCTGTGTGACTGAGGGACTAGGGAAATTCCATGACTAATCTAAGAACTGAAATCTGTTCTTTAGTATTTCTGAATACTCATTCTAGTCTGAATTCTCAGTCTAGCAGATCTAGTCCTTGGTTAGATTTTTAAGATCCTTGATTCAAACTCCAGGGTCTGCACTGGATGAGCAATGAGCAACAGACATTTCACTTAGGTCTTCCTGGTATACCATGAAGAGCAGATGGAGGTGAGGCTCACTGAGCACTTCCCCGGACCCATGCCTGCTTCTTTGGCCCCGGATACTCCGCAGTAGGATGCAGATAGGCCTGCTTTCACCAGACACGCACTGCAGGTTTTAAACATTGTCTAAAGAGCCTGACTAGGCGGTGGCGCAGTGGATAGAGCGTTGGACTGGGATGCAGAAGGACCCAGGTTTGAGACCCCGAGGTCGTCAGCTTGAGCGTGGGCCCATCTGGTTTGAGCAAAAAGCTCGCCAGTTTGGACCCAATGTTGCTGGCTCAAGCAAGGGGTTACTCGGTCTGCTGAAGGCCTGTGATCAAGGCACATATGAGAATGCAATCAATGAACAACTAAGGTGTCGCAACGTGCAACGAAAGACTAATGATTGATGCTTCTCATCTCTCTGTTCCTGTCTGTCTGTCCCTGTCTATCCCTCTCTCTGACTCTCTCTCTGTCTCTGTAAAAAAATAAAAAAAATAAAAATAATAAACATTGTCTAAAGAATTGGCATATACTGGTCTGCTGTCTATGTTTGCCCAGGGTCCAAAGCTCAAATGGTTATAATGAACAGAGCCTGGGATGGGACCCAATCATATCTCCACTTTTAAGAGCACTTTATTTTTTCTTCCTCAAATTTACCCTGTACATTCTGCAGGTAAATATATAGATACTTTAGTATTTATAGGAAGACCTGCTGACACAACTGGTCTCGTGGCTATATACCATACAACAAAAGATTTTTCTCCATTTTGGGAAATTATATACAGCTAAGAATAAACTGTTCACTCAGAATAGATTTTTGGGTCCCATGCAACCTGGTAAAACTCTTCCTTGGTGCCTTGTCCATTATTGAAAATAAGACATCTAAGGTCAAGACTCAATTCACTTTAAATTTTAGCTTAGTTTTTAAAAAGTAAGGATTTTGCCTGACCAGGCTGTGGTGCAGTGGATAGAGTGTCGGACTGGGATGCAGAGGACCCAGGTTCAAAACCCCAAGGTCACTGGCTTGAGCGCAGGCTCATCTGGTTTGAGCACAGCTCACCAGCTTGAACCCAAGGTCACTGGCTTGAGCAGGGGTCACTCACTCTGGTGGAGCCATCCCCCCTATGAAGGCACATATGAGAAAGTAATCAATAAATCAATAAATAAGGTGCCGCAATGAAGAATTGATGCTTCTTATCTCTCTCTTTCTGTCTGTCCCTATCTGTCCCCCTCTCTCTGTCATAAATACATACATAAATAAATAAATAAATAAATAAATAAATAAATAAATAAATAAATGTAAGGGTTTTGTATATTTTGGACACTGGCCATATAGCTCAGTTTGATGAGACTTGATGCTGAAGAAGATAGAGTTGCAGGTTCATTCTCAAAAAGGAGTTATTCTGGATGTAGAGCTCAGTGGACCCTGTGAAGAGAGTCAGAACCTTTTGATTCAAGAGATGCAGAGGCCTCTTTTTTTTTTAAATGAGAGACGGAGACAGACAGAGAGAGGGACAGACAGACAGGAAGGGAGAGAGATAAGCATCGGTTTTTCATTGCGGCACCTTAGTTGTTCATTGATTGCTTTCTCATATGTATCTTGACAGTGGTGCTACAGCAGAGCGAATGACCCCTTGCTCAATCCAGTGACCTTGGGCTTCAAGCCAGCAACCTTTGGGCTCAAGCTAGCGACCATGGGGTCATGGCTATGATCCCACGCTCAAGCCAGTGACCCAGTGCTCAAGTTGGAGACCTCAGGGTTTCCTGGGATGCAACCTGGGTCCTCTGCATCCCAGGCCGACATTCTATCCACTGCACCACCGCCTGGTCAAGCAAGGCCTCTTAAGCTTTATGTTCTCCATTGGAAGAAGTTATCCCTTAATTGTTTCCAGAGCAGGGGATAAAAGAGGCAATACAAGGAGATGTAGCTGGCCCTGGGCATACCTACTGGCCCTCACTGTATCCAGGACAGCCCAGTCCCAGCTTCCTTGGCTGGTCCTGCTGGTGACTGTGGAGAGAAAACTGGCAGACTGCAGGAGAGGACATGCACTATGGCACCAGCTCTGTGCCCTGCCGGCTGTCCCTTCCTCTACACACAGAGTAGGAGGTTTCATGCTCTTTTGCACAGTGATCAGAATTATGCTAGAAGACATCCAGAATCTTTTCTCACTAACTACACGTTACTGCTTTCTCAAAGCACTAACCTTTCTTTTACATGGAGAGCAGTCTATTTAAGATGTGAATTTCCCCCAAACCCTTTCAAAAAATTTCACAGAAAGCTAGGAGAGAAGTTAAGACTATAAAGAACTGGCTCAATCATTTACTATGTGGTGAATAATTTTAATTTAATTACCTAGATATTTCTCACAAATTGGGAGGAGGGAATGAAAGGCATTTTGTAGTGTTCTGTCTGAGGAATGGAGGTCTGATGTCAATACAGAATTTCCTTCTGATTTCACTAGGGCTAAAGCTAGTTAGCTTCACTGCCTGTTGCCAGCTGCTGCCCCTTACACACACATGAATATACCCCAACTAAAGCCTTCATTAAACTAAAAAATATACTTAAGATAGGAGAGTGAAAGAATGAAGATGAAGAGCCCCTCCTGTTAGCGCCACGCTGTGTACTCCAAGGAGGCGGAGGTCCGCATCTTGGACGCTGAGATTGAGGTCCTGAAACGGGTGTTTGAGGAGCTATCGGTATCAGGGGAAGACACCGCCAGAGTCCAAAAATCATTTCAAGTATACTAATCTCATTCTGAAGGATAGGAGTCTTCAAAAGATCTGAGAAGTAATCTTGGACATTTAGAATCAGAACTTCTATTTCTAAGTACGCTTACTGACATCAATATCAGAAATCACTCCAAAAGGACAGGAAACCTAGCAAGCACTGAGGTGACAGAAAAGAGCATAAAGAAAGTTCTGACCCTGGCCAGTTGGCTCAGCAATAGAGCATAGGCCCAGCATGTAGAAATCCTGGGTTCAGTTCCCAGTCAAGGCACACAGGAGTAGCGACCATCTGCTTCTCCACCTCCTCCCCTTTCTGTAACTCTTTCTCCTCCCCTCCTACAGCCATGGCTGAATAGTTTGAGCAGTTTGGCCCCGGGCACTGAGGATGGCTTTATGGCCTCCCCTCAGGCACTGAAATAGCTGGTTGTTGAGCAATGAGCAACGGAGCAGTGGCTCCAGATGGGCAGAGCATCACCCGATAGGGAGTTTGCTAGGTAGATATCCTGGTCGGGGTGCATGCCAGAGTCTCTCTGCCTCCCTGCCTCCCTGCCTCCCACCTCTCACTTAATTTAAAATTTAAAAAAAGAAGAAGAAGAAAAGAAAGTTCTACAGAGACATGAATTATCAGGAAATTGCCATAAGATTACATTTCAAGATGAATTTCAGATTCTGGAAATCCAGAATAAGAATTTATCTTCAGTTATTAATGACCTCAACATAATAATGGAGCCCACTGCATATTCAGAATTAAGTGAATTTCTGTCTAGAAGAAAGAAGAGATCTGTTTATGTTTTTCCAAAGCCTACACTCTTTTGTGGAGTGTTAAATATCATAAGCACACATTTAAGCATTTCAAGATAGTGTCTAAATTTTTAAAATGTAAACATATATGAAAAAATCAAGCTTGTGTTAATTTGGGGATTAAATAGAACATTCTTTCCTTAAAGTTTTTAAACAAAAAAAAAAGTGTTTAATTGGCCTTTGGAATTTGCAGTTATTTGGAATAAATGGAGGAGGAATTCTTTTGGGGGGAAAAATAACAATGGAGCTGAAGGCATGCAAATTTGTTGGAAAAATAGCTTTAAGTAGATGCTGATTAGCAGAGGCCCTCAGATGGAAGAGACATGACAGTGTTTATGAGCATCAATTGTTTATATATTACCTCATTCATTCCTGAATATTTCAAAGATATTATCTACAAATTTTAACTTGAAACAAAGACTGTAGTTTGTTCAAAGTGCTATAGTGAGATTATTTTCTTTTGGGTTAGCATCTGCTTTCTTCTCCCAAAGAGTTTCCTTTAGTTATGGAAATTAAACATTCCAGGAAAATTGAGAAAATGCTTTGTTGATTTGTGTGTCAGTAGTTCTGAGTTTTAGTTTACTGACTGTGAGAACTTTGATAATGCACCTTACATCCTGGAGTGTTAGTTTCTACATGTGAAAAAAGGTGAGGGAAGGGAGACGGAAAAACATCTTACATACTGAAATAAATATATTGCAAAGGTTAAAAATGTCTAACATTCTAATATTGGCAGTATTTTAAACGTGGCTGTGCCAAGTCTGAGCATGCCATGAAGGCATGGGCAGGATGTACGCCAGGCCTACCATAATGGCAGAGATTTCTGGGCATTGACTATGCTTCCTGTTGTCTGAATAGACATGGAGGCAATTACAGGAAAGTGGCTGAGAGCCCAGGACAGAGGAAATAAAGGGAAGGCACAGCCGCAGCCACTCTGACTTGGCATTATACCATGTTGGCATCCTCTTGTCTTTATGAAACTATAAAGGCCCTTGGGCAGCTGCCTCATAAACCTTAAGTAATGTTAAAAAGGGGTTGTATAAAAAATGAATGGGAATCTGGTAGGTCTGGCTAGTTAGAAGCTTGTTGTTAGCTATCTCAGCAGCAGTCTATAGGCAGACCTCCGAGATATTGTGGGTGCGGTTCCAGACCACACAGTAAAGTGAGTTGTGATTTTTTGCTGATGGAGGGTCTTGCCTTTAATTTGTTAAAAATAAAACAAAACAAAAACACAACATCTGTCAAGAGTAATAAAGCAAAGCGGAATAAAACAAGGTATGCCTGTCTGATTTTGATATTAAAGAAGAATTATTTTTCACTTGTATGGGTGTACGCTCCATTCATCAGAATGCCATTGTGGATCAGGTGTGGGAGGTAGTAAGACACTAAAGAACTGTTAATGAAACACTCCTGGTTGTGGGTGAAGGCTCATAAAAGCTCTCTCTCCTGAGCTGGGTCATGTTCCAATCTCAGGTAGATAGATATGACTGAGACTGATTTTGCCATGATTAGAGGAGTTAGTTAAAAAAAAAAAAAAGAAAGAAAACATGGTCTTATTCTAGGATCTGAGTCTGTAACTGAGTTACAGCTCAGCAGCAGTAAAGCGCTCCCGGGCGCACTAAATGCTATGTATTCATTGAAGGTTCCTGTTTGTCTCTTCCAGCTTCTGCTTCCTGCTCCTGGTACCTAATTTCTGCTCCTGCCTTCCACTTTCCTCCTAATGTGAGCTCAACTTTCAGCTTTCTCTCAGGTTCTCCCTTCTATTCACTGGGCTGCACCCCTCTCCTCCGGTGTGTTCTCTCTCAGTGGAGGGGTGCTCTGTAACCGTCCATTCCCCTTTACCCATTTCCTTCCATGCCATGGGAAATTTGCCTCCTGCTCCGTCTGTACTGACCAGCAAAAATACTTATTTTCCTAAGTCAAGTGTTAAAAAATACATAATCCACCCAGCAGCTGAGAAAGATTTTCAATCTGATGAATCCATTTGTCCTATTACTTTTACATTAAGTGAATTGTAATTTGCACAGGCTCTCTGCAGTGGCTTCAATTGTACTATTATTCCCAATTATTCTGCATTTTAATGTATCTCCCGCTTGCTAGACAAGGGCCTAGTCCTTTTAGAGAAAACTAATTAAACTATTCAAAGACATCCCCACTTAAGTCCTGTCTTGTTAGCGGTGCTCATATAAGAAAAAAAGAGTTCAGAACTCTAAATAATGCCTGAATTACTTCCAACAGCATTCAATATAGTAACATTTGATCACATTTAAATACCTCCATCACACTTGGCAAACCAGATTGTGCCCGTGGTCTTTGGTTCCCTAGGTTTTTCTTTTCAGGACCATACCCCTAGAAATGGAGGCGGGCGGGGTTATTAAGGAGCCATTTCCACCCAGTTCTGCTCCTTCGTTCTTAAATCTTTTGATGCTGTTTGGGAGTTTCCCACTAATTTTATTAAACTTCTTTTTACAAATCTTTCCCTTTACTTTTGTGCCCATTTCCTAGTCTCCTTTCCTGTTCAAATCTGCTTGGAAAACCATTCCTATTTTTTGCTTTACCTCCTAGTGAGTCATGTGACAAGTGAGCTAGCAGTGTGAAATTTTTATGAATCTATTTTCAGGCTTTTTAAATCAAAATTCTGTCTTGTCCATACCTGGCTTATTTTCAGCTTACTTTAACCATTCGGGTCCTGGGCCTTGGAACTAATTTATATAACTTGCCACCACGCTGGTCTTGGCAGCAAAGGGGCCACCCACGTGAGAGCTTCCCATCCACTTTAACCTAACCTGCTCCTGCATTTACTGGTTGAGGTTTTTCTGTTGGGACAAGTCAAGGGTTACACACCCCTAAGGACTTGGTACTTCCACCCCTAGTAGCCATTTTACATAATAGTCGTTTCTTATTATGTAAAAATGTATGGTTTTGGAATTGTGGCTTTCATCACTGCTAGAATACTAAGTATTTTATGTTCTTTAGGATTGGATTTACCAGTCAGAACAGCCGTGCTCACCATGTCCTGTTCCACACTTCACAAATAGTTCATGATTCCTAGGTGGTTATGACTCCCACTCCCCGTTACCTTAGTTTCATTCTCCTTTGTCTTTGTTTATTTTTTTAAGGTGATAGAACCTATAGCTTTATTGGGCTATGCTTTCTTCTGGAGTCCTAATAAAATAAAATGATGTGAATCTCTTTTAAATTGTTCCATTTATGTGTTAATTTTGACTTATTTAAAAATATGGTGCCTAGTGAATTGAGCAAATCAAGATTATATGCGGAGGGAGCAAAAAGATGCTTTATCAAAGTGTCTTTTCCTAATTCCCAAAGCCAAAAGCTCTTCCTCTCCTTGAAATTTTTTCCTTCAGAATTTGTTCTTATAAAAGTCTGTCCTATTTTTCCTTGGCACTTGAATGAAACAATCAAACTTCTTTCTTCTTGTGTGTGATGACATTTTTCCTAATTTCCTGTCTGGGAACAATTTGTGTGTACCATTTTATGTGTATGGTGGCTTGTCTAAGCCTTTCTCCACAGTCCATCCCTAGTTCCACCCACCCTCAGTGGCTACTGCACTTAGGGCAGCCAAGCAGTCTGGGAAAGGAATTCAGGGCAGCCTCTTGGCTTCATAGAGTCAGCTGATAGAATCATAGCCGACTTAACGTTCCTATGAGAAGTGACAAACCAGGTTAGAGAGTCCTTAGATAAATGTAAATGTCAGAGCCCATCTCAGCAGAGTACTAACTCATCACTGCCCATGGTAAGTTAAAGTTGTTCTTTTCCTTTTGCTAGAAGTTTCAGGCACCTGCAAGAGAGACCTGTGTGGAATGTCAGAAGACAGTCTACCCAATGGAGCGTCTCTTGGCCAACCAGCAGGTGTTTCACATCAGCTGCTTCCGTTGCTCCTATTGTAACAACAAACTTAGGTAAGCCAGACTAAAACAAGCCACCTCTCTGCATAGCCGGGCCTCCAGAGGGAGTCTTTGGCTTTTAGAGCACTGACACTAATAGCTATTGTGCTGATACTGTACTATTTATTGGTTGAAGGCCCCTGGAAAAAGTAAAAAGTTCCAGTTAGTGACAGGCATTTCATATCAAACGATAGTAGTGTCTGGAACTTATTGGTGCATTTTTATATTAATTTACATGTTAGAACTGAAGCTTAAATAATTAGGGTAGCAGGTAAAATCCCCTGTGACCTAATTCAGTAGAATGTTTTCCCTTGAGCCTTGGCCTTTGGCACAGTGGATAGAGCACCACCCTGGAGGGTGGAGGTCACCAGCTCAATCCCAGGATCTCTGGCTCCATCGTGAGGTCCCCAATCCTAGGTAGCCAACGTGATCCCAAGGGCACTGGCTCAACCCCATCCCTCACCCCAGGTCACTGGTGTGAGCCCCAGTCAGGGCATATATGAGAATCAATTAATGGCACAACTAGGTGGAATAAGTTGATGGTTTTCTCTCTCTCTTAAAAAAAAAAATGTTTTCTGCCTGACCAGTGGTGGCACAGTGTATAGAGTGTAAACCTGGGATGCTGAGGTCCTAGATTTGAAACCCTGAGGTCGCCAGCTTGAGTACTGGGTCACTGAGCATGAGATCATTGAAATGATCTCATGGTCGCTGGCTTGAAGCCCAAGGTCGCTGGCTTGAGTGAAGGATCACTGGCTGGAACCCCCTGGACAAATCACATTTGAGAAGCAATTAATGAACAACTAAGCTGCCACAATGACGAGTTGTTGCTTCTTATCTCTCTCCTTTCCTCTCTCTCTCTTCTTATTTCTCTCTCTCTTTCTCTCGCGTGCATGCACACACACAAAAGGTGTTTTCCCTTGGTATCATAGAATCATAAAGTTAAGAAATCTCAGGAGGCCGGACCGGACGGTGGCGCAGTGGATAGAGCGTCGGACTAGGATGCCAAAGACCCAGGTTCGAGACCCCGAGGTCGTCAGCTTGAGTGAGGACTCATCTGGTTTGAGCAAAAGCTCACCAGCTTGAGCCTAAGGTCGCTGGCTCGAGCAAGGGGATACTCAGTCTGCTGAAGGCCTGTGGTCAAGGCACGTATGAGAAAGCAATCAATGAACAACTAAGGGTGTTGCAACGTGCAAAGAAAAACTAATGATTGATGCTTCTCATCTCTCTGTTCCTGTCTGTCTGTCTGTCTATCTGTCCCTGTCTATCCTTTTCTCTGACTCTCTGTAAAAAAAAAAAAAAGAAATCTCAGGAGGATACTTATCTAAGCCCTTACTTTGAAGTGTCCTGAGCATTGTGTAAATGGTAACAATAGTAAGGATGTATTTTTCTATATGTTGCTTCATTTTCTTTCTGAAAAAACAGTCATGTGTATTATTTCTTCCAGGTTACTCAAAGTATGGATATAAATGTGGCAAATTGGGGAAATATTCCATATTAACTCATTTTTTGTTTTTTTTTGTTTGTTTTTTTTTTGTATTTTTCTGAAGCTGGAAACGGGGAGAGACAGTCAGACAGACTCCCGCATGCGCCCGACCGGGATCCACCTGGCACGCCCACCAGGGGTGACACTCTGCCGCTACCAGAGCCACTCTAGTGCCTGGGACAGAGGCCAAGGAGCCATCCCCAGCGCCCGGGCCATCTTTGCTCCAATGGAGCCTTGGCTGCGGGAGGGGAAGAGAGAGACAGAGAGGAAGGAGGGGGGGGGGGGTGGAGAAGCAAATGGGCGCTTCTCCTATGTGCCCTGGCCGGGAATCGAACCCGGGTCCCCCGCATGCCAGGCCAACGCTCTACCGCTGAGCCAACCGGCCAGGGCCCATATTAACTCGTTTTAATTACAGAGTCTAAAGAAGGGAGCAGCCAGATGTCACTTCCTCCAGCTTTCCTTCCAAAGCAAATATCCCTTCTAAAATGCTCTTCAAAGATGTCCTGTCATCTGCATAGTACTTCTGCAGGCTTGAAGCCTTATAACAGCTAGTTCCACTGTTAGAGTGCTCTAGCTTGACAGCATTACCTTCTATTGAGCTAAAATGTGCCTCTCTGTATTTTTCCCCCGAAGCACATTTTTTTCTGAATTTTTATATTTCTTCTGTGGAAATGTTTCTGTTTTTATCCCCCTTTAAGATTTGTTACCATATGAAAGGCACCAAATTTCCTAAAGGCCTGTTCAGCACTGACATTAGAGTAGACTTACTTCCCCACTACTGCTCACCATTCTCCTATTAATTGTAGCTTTCTTGTATTCAGTCACTAGTATCCATTGAGTGGCAGCTGTTTGCAACACATTGTACCTGTTGCTGTAGAGATGTGCTTTTAAATAATAATAGATATGGCCTGACCAGGTGGTGGCGCAATGGATAGAGTGTTGGATTGAGATGTGGAGGACCCAGGTTTGAGACCCTGAGGTTGCCAGCTTGAGCGTGGGCTCATCTGGTTTGAGCAGAGCTCACCAGCTTGGACCCAAGGTCGCTGGCTTGAGCAAGGGGTTTCTCGGGCTGCTGAAGGCCCAGGGTCAAGGCACATATGAGAAAGCAATCAATGAACAACTAAGGTATCGCAACGAAAAACTGATGATTGATGCTTCTCATCTCTCTCCGTTCCTGTCTGTCTGTCCCTATCTATCTCTCTCTCTGACTCTCTGGCTCTGTAAAAATAAATAAATAAATAAATAAATAAATAAATAAATAAATAATTATAATACATATGGGAAACAAGAAAGAAGATTCAAGTTTTTATAAAGGAATACCATTATAACCAGTTATAGGTTATAGGCCCTGGCCAGTTGGCTCAGCGATAGACCGTCAGCCTGGCATGTGGAGATCCGGGTTCAATTCCTGGTCACATCACACAGGAGAAGCTCCCTTCTTCACCTTTCCCCCTCTCCTCCCTTTTTTGTCTCTCTCTTTCCCTCCTGCAGCCAAGGATCCATTGGAGCAAAGTTGGCCAGGACACTGAGGATGGCTCCATAGCCTCCGCCTCAGGCGCTAGAATGGCTCCTGCCACAGCAGAGCTGCACCCCAGATGGGCGGAGCATCGCCCTCTGGTGGGCATGCCTGGTGCATCCCGGTCGGGCACATACAGGAGTCTGACTGCCTCTCCGCTTCTAACTATGGGGGGAAAAAAATTTTTTTTTTAAGAAAATATAAAACTAGTTATAGGTTATAAATACTTAGGAAATATATGAGTGATCAGAGATAGGTGAAATTACCTAGGCGAGACTTACTGGATGAAATTATTTTTGTAACAGTTTTGACAAAAGGTAATCTAATCATTTGAAAATGAGAGCATGTACCAGGTGGAAGAATGTCTTATGAAGGTTCAGAACAGGAAGTGAGCACATTTTTATTAGGATAATAAAACAATTGTGCTTAAAAGGGGTAGAGAATCCTAGGTGAATGATATGCTTTTTATTATTGTTGTTGGTTTTAGAGAGTTTAAAGGGAAAGAGACAGAGCGAGAGAGAGAGAGCGAAACATGGATCTGTTTCTATGTGTGCCCTGACCAGTGATTGAACCAGCAACCTTTGCCCATCAGGATGATGCTCTAAACCAACTGAACTATCTGGCCAGGAGTGATGTGCTTTTTTTTTTTTACAGAGACAGAGAGAGTGTCAGAGGGATAGACAGGGACAGACAGACAAGAACAGAGAGATGAGAAGCATCAATCATTAGTTTTTCGTTGCGCATTGCGACACCTTAGTTGTTCATTGATTGCTTTCTCATATGTGCTTTGACCATGGGCCTTCAGCAGACCGAGTAACCCCTTGCTTGAGCCAGCGACCTTGGGTCCAAGCTGGTGAGCTTTGCTTTGCTCAAACCAGGTGAGCCTGTGCTCAAGCTGGCGACCTCGGGGTCTCGAACCTGGGTCCTCAGCATCCCAGTCTGACGCTCTACCCACTGCGCCACCACCTGGTCAGGCGGGTGATGTGCTTTTAAAGATGTGCTTTATTTCTCATTTATCATCTTCTGAAAATACTGGAATTGCCAAATTTCAGCCTGCTGTTGTAAATAAGAGTATATAATAAATATACTGTAATGTAAACACAGTAAATAAAAGTTAACTTTATGCTCTTTTTCTTTTAACAACAGTCTAGGAACATATGCATCATTACATGGGAGAATTTATTGCAAGCCTCACTTCAATCAACTCTTTAAATCTAAAGGCAACTATGATGAAGGCTTTGGGCACAGACCACACAAGGATCTGTGGGCAAGCAAAAATGAAAATGAAGAGACACTGGAAAGACCAGCCCAGCTTTCAAATACAGGGGAGACCCCTCAGAGCCCAGGAGTAGAAGATGCCCCCATTGCTAAGGTGGGTGTGCTGACTGCAAGTATGGAAGCCAAAGCCTCCTCTCAGCCAGAGAAAGAAGACAAGCCAGCTGAAACCAAGAAGTTAAGGATCGCCTGGCCACCCCCCACTGAACTTGGCAGCTCAGGAAGTACGTTGGAGGAAGGGATCAAAGTATCCAAGCCAAAATGGCCTCCTGAAGATGAAATCAGCAAGCCTGAAGCTCCAGAGGATGTAGACCTGGATCTGAAGAAGCTCAGAAGATCTTCTTCACTGAAGGAAAGAAGCCGCCCATTCACTGTAGCAGCTTCATTTAGAACCACTTCTGTCAAGAGCCCAAAAACCTTGTCCCCACCTTTGAGGAAGGGCTGGAGCATGGCAGAGCAGAGTGAAGAGTTTGTAGGAGGAATAGCGGCAGGAAGGAAACAAGTGGAAAACACCAGCGCCTCTGAGAAGAATGGGAGTGTGGGGAAAACAACCTGGCAAAACAAGGAATCTAAAGGGGAGGAGGCAGGGAGGAGAAGGAGTAAGGAAGTTTATGGTTTTGAGATGAGGAGTGAGAATCTTGTGGAAAATGGTGCAAAATTAGATGAAGATGATAGAAACCTTTTCAAACAGCAGTCTCCACTAGAACCCAAGTCTCCACTAGAACCCAAGTCTCCACATTGGTCCAGCTTTGCAGACAACATCTTCACTAAAGAATTCAGTACTCAGAATCAGAAGACCCAGGATGTGGGATTCTGGGAGGGAGACGTAGTCAAAGAGCTGTCTGTAGAGGAGCAGATAAAGAGAAATCGGTACTATGATGAGGATGAGGATGAGGATGAGGAATGATAAATTGCAATGGTCCTGGACCTTACATTTGAACTAGTGTTAGTGAGCCACTGCCCTTTATCAGAGTGATGTATGTAAACTTATCTTCACCTGAACTGTAATTTATATGGAAGTAATTTTGGGACACAATTCTTGCTTTAAAAATAATCCCATACTGAAGTTTATCTCTAAATGCTAGAGAAACATTACCTAAATCCTCTATTTTAGCCATGGTGATATACATAAATGCTTTAAGTTCTTATAAAGGAGGAGGGGAATATTTCAATTGATATAGTCCAGATTTCACTGTATTCCCAGAAGGCAATATGAAATAGATGATTACTATAGTACATTGTAACACTACAAATTCAATCCTACAGAGGGATTTAGGGGTCTAAATATTATGACTGAATGCACTTTAGTATAAAGGGCACAGTTTGTATATTTTTAAATGAATACCAGTTTAACTATTTAGTATTCATTTGTTAAGAAATCAAATATTTAGTCTTTTTTAAATTTTTAGCTTAATTTTCTTACTCAGATATATATAGGGAATTTAGTGCTTTGCATTTTTCTCTTTAAACCACACCCTGAACTGGAATTTTTTTTTTTACTACTAAGTAAAGGGCAGGAGGCAGTGAGGTAGAGACAGACTCCCGCATGGGCCCCCAACCAGGATCCATCCTGCAAGCCCCCTACAGGGCGATGCTCTGCCCATCTGGGGCTGCTGCTCTGTTGCTCATTGCTCCACAACCGCAACCAAGCTATTTCAGCTCCTGAGGCAAGGCCATGGAGCCATCCTCAGCATCTGGGGCCAAATTGCTAGAACCATTCAAGCTATGGCTGTGGGAGGAGTGGAGAGAGAGGGGGAAGGGGGAAGAGGAGGGGTGGAGAACCAGATGCTTGCTTCTCCTGTGTGCCCTGACTGGGAATTGAACCCAGACTTCCACACGTCAGGCCAGTGCTCTACCGCTGAGCCAACTGCCCAAGGCCCTGAACTGGATTCTTGAAAATAACACAACCATCTCTCTGAAGCACCTTTTGAGCACTGTTGGTGCTTAGATCCACTGTCTCCCAAATAAGCTATAGTATTTGCCAATGAATTTAACTATACCCGAAGTGATTGTGTTCTCTGGTGGTATTTGTGCTTCTTATAATTTGCTAAAAGATGCAATATTTTAATAAGATCTTTTATATTGCTGTTGGCCATGTTGCATGTTAGAGTAAAATGAGTTTAAAGAAGGAATAATAGAAAAGAAAAACGCCTTAAACCACTTGCGCTCAGACCCATAAACCCTATATTTCACTTCCAATATCCCCTTTCTGGGACATTAGCTTTTTAATTCGTATCAGCTCTGAAATGTATTGATTTTTATGGCAGACAGTATACCCAGGGTGCAATTAAACCAATTATAGGCCTTTAAGGGGGTGGGCAGTTCTAGTATTAAGGCTTTGGAACATATAAATGAGTACATTTGTTGAACATAATTGATATTCCAAATTATATGTGGGGAAGAGAGGTGTTTTAACCTATAGGCTTTTCTTTGTACTACATTTTTAGAGATTTAACTAATATTTTTTAGAGATGTAAAATATTCTTTCTTACAGTCTTGTTTAGTCTGAAACATTTTTATTCAATAAAACTTTTAATTTACTTTGAACTTTTCAATGTTCCTTTTCCATTATTATTATTTTTTTACATTCTTTCAGGACCTACCAGTACTTTTACCTTAGCTGTTCCGGAAGAAAAAGACCTGCTGTGATTTAAGTGAAGACTATGGATACATATCACCACTAGGTGGTGGTGTTGGAATGCTTTTTGAGCTTTAATCCTCCCGAAAGGAAGACAATTTTTTTTTTCTTTTATTTGTTGATTTTACAAAAGAAAGTGTAGTGAGACTTATCAATTCATAGTTACTGTTGTTCATTGCTTGCTTGTTGAATGTGCCTTGACCAGGCAAGCCCAGGGTTTCACACCAGCAACTTCAGCGTTCCAGGTCAATGCTCTATCCATTGCGCTACCACAGGCAGGACAAATTTTTCTTGAAAATTGTGAGCAACTGCCTGACCAGGCGGTGGTGCACTGGAGAGAGCATCAGACTGATGCAGAGGACCCAGTTTCGAGACCCCAAGGTCGCCAGCTTGAGCACGGGCTCATCTGGTTTGAGCAAAGCTCGCCAGCTTGGACCCAAGGTCGCTGGCTTGAGCAAGGGGTTACTTGGTCTGCTGTAGCCCCATGGTTGGGGCACATATGAGAAAGCAATCAATGAACAACTAAAGTGCCACAACGAAAACTGATGGTTGATGCTTATTTCTGCGTTCCTGTCTTGTCTGTCCCTATCTGTCCCTCTCTCTGACTCTCGCTCTGTCTGTTAAAAAAAAAAAAAAAAAAAAAATTGTGAACAACTTGGCAAGAGAATTAATCTGTACATTCAAAATGAACTGTTTGTTTTACCAGTTCAAAATTCAGTGGGTTTTTTTTAATTGTTAATTGTACTCAACATTTAATAATTTACTTTACAATTATGCCTAATATGCCAAATGGAATTTCCAAATGCCTCTACTGAAAATAGACTTTGTTTTCTACTCTGAGCAGAGTCATACTTGGTGTTTGGTTTCCTTGCCTGTACAGACAACTGACCCAATTGTTTTTTTTGTTTTTTGGGTCAATCATTAGTTTTTCATTGTGACACCTTAGTTGTTCATTAATCGCCTTCTCATATGTGCCTTGACCATGGTGCTACAGCAGATCAAGTAATCCCTTGCTCAAGCCAGTGACCTTGGGTCCAAACTGGTGAGCTTTGCTCAAACCAGATGAGCCTGCACTCAAACTGGCGACCTCAGGGTCTCGAACCTGAGTCCTCCACATCCCAGTCCGACGCTCTATCCACTGTGCCACCGCCTGGTCAGGCACAACTGACCCAATTGTTAAGGCACTTTTTCTTTTAATTGGAGTGTGGATTTTCTTCAAGATAAGTCATGCTTTTTGAGTCCTCTTTTATGTTTTCCAGAGGTATTGTGTGTTTCAGAATTTTGCCTGGTCTTTTAAACGGATAGCAGAGTACTACTATCTGCTCTTGCCTCACCACAAGCTAAAGTCAATTAGAAAGACTTGTTCACTGAACAGTTATCCAGAAGGTCCTGTTGTAAAGTACCGTACCTTCTGCGGGTTTACATAGAGACACCAAGTCCAAATGAATTTTTGAGGAGTTTTATTAATTAAGCTGGCTGCATATGACAAACACGGGTATAGCTGACCCAAATCGTGCAGTCTTGAATATAGCTCTGAGGCTGGTTATATACCCTTGACCACATATAGGTTGGGGGAAAAGGATGGGGAGCATGACACAATCATTAACAAGCTTATAATATTTTTCTATAGGATTTATAAAAAACATTCCTACATATTAAAACTTACAAGGTAACACAATAGCGGAAAATGTCATTTTACATATCAAAAGACATCCCCAAATCTTTTATTGTCTACCTCCTATTCCTTTGTCTTCTCTAGAGGTACATACATCAATCACACGACTTCAGGATGGGAGGGGGCTTACAGGATGTCAGAGGATAATCATTTGTAAATCACCCATTAAGGAGAAAGAAAGGGGGAGAGGAAAGGGCTACTTAAATCCCCCCCCCAACCTGGTTGTTTACCTTCTTTCTCACAGGTGTGGGGAAGAGAGGGGGTCCAAGTCTCCTTCCTCTTTTATTCAAAACCTAGTTCAAAAACCTATTTATAATAGCCTTTCCTAACTATGAACACAAGTATAAAATCATATTTACAAAATCTCTCTGAATGGTTGGCCTAAATCATAAAATGCCTTTTAAGCCTCTTAGAAAAAGGGGTTTCTTATCTTAGTACATAGTATGTCTTTGTAAGCCAGAAAACTCCCACATTCCTCTCCCTCCATTCTCCACAGAGAGGACAGGGCAAGAAGTCTGACTTTTCCTCCTAAAAAATTAATACTAATTTTTGCAATTCTTTGGTACCTTACCACAGTCCTGCTGATCTTAATACCAAATCCTGGCTTGGGTTTAGCTACCTTTACTATGTGACTCACTGATACTCTAACCCAGTGGTAGTCAACCTGGTCCTTACTGCCCACTAGTGGGCGTTCCAGCTTTCATGGTGGGTGGTAGTGTAGCAACCAAAGTATAAATAAAAAGATAGATTTAACTTTAGTAAGTTGTTTTATAAAGATTTATTCTGCCAAACTTAGCGAAAATCCGACATAAAATACTTGGTAAGTAATTATTACTCTATGCTTTAACTTGCTGTAACTCTGCTTTATAAATTTTATAAAGTAAACTTACTTCCCTACTTTATAAATCACCATTACTGTGGAACCGGTGGGTGGTTAGAAAATTTTACTACTAACAGAGATAAAAAAGTAGGCAATAGGTATAAAAAGGTTGACTACCCCTGCAATCTAACCCATCCACATGGTACAATATCTACTGATTTTATTCAAAAAATATCTGAGTGCCTATGGTTGGCATTTATGGATATCAGTTGAGTATATCACCATGTATCAGGTACATGGGGACTGAGATTACACTTAGAAAAACATTTTCTGTGCCTTTCAAGGCCTAAAGTATAGAGAGTAGAAACAAAGATAAGCTCCATGATCAGTAAATAAAGTGTGTCATTTTAAGAGAATGACCAGATAACAACAAACATTCTTAGAGGGGAAAAAAAACAACCAACCCCCCACCAAAGTGTTTATTCTCTCAGCTCTCCTGAATGAAGGCAATTTGTTTGAACTTGATATGTCAATGGTGGCAATAGGATAATGTGAGTTTCTCTCATTGGTGAAGCAGGAAAGGGATCCAGTTTAGACTTCAGATGGTTAAGGAGACTTCAAGATGGCTAGAGTCAACTTAGTTCCACCATCTTGCTGGTGGGATTGCTTTGGACAAAATGAAAGCTGCACCAAGTGTGCTTTCATTACATATTTCATGAGCAATGTTTTGTAACAGCCATGAGGTTACAAATGTGCTTTTCTAGAGATAGATCTTGAGATTGAGATCATTGTGAGCTAATTCCTTCATGCTAAGTTAGACTGTTCTCTGCTCCTTGGGGCTCCGATTTTAATTCCCATGGGATCGGGTAGGGTTTACTTCTTTTAAAATGTCTTTTTTTTTTTTAATGTCTTTTAAATATGGGGTAGTTAAATATTCTGGGTTTGGAGAAACTTTTCAGGCAGTGGTTCTCAAACCAGCAGCACCAGGCATTGCTTATAAGTTTGTTAGAAATGAGAAATTCAAATTCACGGACCCTACCTGAACCTTCTAAATCAATCTCTTTGGATTGGGCCCAGGAAATTGTTTTTTAAAATTATTTTTATTTATTTATTCATTTTAGAGAAGAGAGACAGAGTGAGAGAGAGAAGGGGGGAGGAGCAGGAAGCACCAACTCCCACATGTGCCTTGGCTGGGCAAGCCCAGGGTTTTGAACCTGCGACCTTAGTGTTCCAGGTCGAGGCTTGATCCACTACGCCACCACAGGTCAGGCCTCAGGCAACTTTTAACAATTCACCATGTGTTAGATGAAGCAAGCTAAGCCTGAGCTGGGACACACTCAAGTTTGAGAACCACTGAGCTAAAAAGCAAACCTAGTCTACTCCTTAGAATGACTGTTTTGTTTTTTCCTTTTTCCTCTCTCTTTGAAACTGTTTAACTTCTGGGTAAGCATTGCATACTAGCTGCAGTTACTTTATCTGTTCTTAGATGAGGCAGAGATTTAGGTTTTTAAATCTTTCTTAACACCATTTCAGATTAGCCTCTAGTAGTGGAGAGGAGTGGGCGGGTCCAACTGAGATGGCGAGGTGAGCCCCAGTGAGAATGGGCTGTGAGTAGCGAGATGGGTACGGTGGCTTGGGAACCGGGACAGCTTTGTGTCGGCTGGGCGGAGAAAAAGGGACCCCCTCAGTAGGGAGCTAGGCATGAAATAAAGGGTGCGGCGATAGTTGGATGCGCGAAAGGAGAAGCGTGGCCGAAACCGGTAGCAAAAGGGGGCGGGACCAGAGTCGAGCCTGTGGGGTGGGGCCGGAGCAGGGTAGAGGCGGGGCGAGGCGCGCGGCGGCGGGGCTCCAAGGCGGGGTTGGGCTGGGGGGAGGTTCGGGAAGAGGTGTGGCCAGGGCTGGAGGGCCGGGTCCCAAGCCGAGTTCCCGGGAATCAGCTGCGAGTGAAGATGGAGGGGGGAGGTGTGGTGGGCGTTGAAGAGGCCCGGCTTCGCGGAGGAGGCGGGCTGAGACGTGCAGGGGAAAGAAGTCGCCGGAAGGGGGTGGCCGCCGGTCAGGCCCCGCCCCGGGGCCGCCTCCCCGCGGGTTCCGTTGGCTGTGGCGGCGGCTAAGGCTGTGGCGGCCGCGGGGCGGGCGTAAGATGGCGACAGCGGTAGCGGGAGCCCTGGGCCTGCTGTGGGGCTGGCTGTGGAGCGAACGCTTCTGGATGCCCCAGAACGTGAGCTGGGCCGACCTCGAGGGGCCAGGCGACGGCTACGGCTATCCTCAGGCCCGGCACATCCTCTCGGTGTTCCCGCTGGCGGCGGGCGTCTTCTCCGTGAGGCTGCTCTTCGAGAGGTGAGAGCCGGCGAGCGAGCGGCGCAGAGGGCCGGGGGCGCGGACCGGCGGAGCTGCCGCCGGGGATGGGCCAGGCACCGGAAGCAGAGCTGGAGGGAAAGCCCGGAAGCAGGGGGCTGGGGCAGCCGCGGCCGCTGCGCGGGATGGCCGGAGGGGTGGCCGAAGGGGTCACGGAACGGAGGCAAAGGCACAGATTGGGGCATGGACAGTGACTGAGTGAGAATCGAGGGGGACACTGGGCCGATTCAGTATTAAATCCCGAAGGTCGGTTGGCGGGGAAGGGGGTCTTACAGGCCTCCTTCCAATCCCCAGATTCTCCAGACGAAGAAACAGGTTGAGTGTGAGCTGCAGCCGAGAACCCGAAGCGAGAAACAGGAAAGGGGCCACGGAAACCCGAGCTACTTGGGGCCATGGAAGCTGAAGGGTCGACGCAAGAGCCAGACGTTCCAAGCAAAAGGAACGGGTGCATGGCAACCTAAGATTTGTGAGGACACTTTAGTTTCTGAGAGTTGAGGGGAACAGAATTCGTTAGGCCCTAAATCTTGGTTTGTCAGATCATGGATGTGTGTGTTTCAGTAAAATTCTGCCACAGCCCGTAGGGTAGGATAAATCTGGTAGGGGTAGGGTGTGGTGGAGCCTGAGGCTTCCAAAATACGGAAAGGTGTCAGATTAGTTGCAGAACGGGCCTCGGAGGCCTGAGATGGAAGGGGGAGTGGTCATCTTGAAAGGATGGAGAGCCCTAGGGCTTATAAGAGAATGGCTGTATTGAGCCAAACGTCTAAGTGAGTTTAGCAGAATCACAACATACTTTGTTTGGCCATGTGATTTCACTTTTCTTTGAGTGACTGGATGGTATCTAACTGTCTAAAATAAATATATTCACTGAGGATTTGATGTGGTGATTTTATCATGTGGACTAGTAGCTGTGGGTGATTTTGATCAAGTCTACTCAGACTCCGGAAAGGAGACCTCTTTCCACTAGGTCTCAGGTAATGAAGTGGCACTTTGACATCTTTTGTTTATTTGGCCTTTATCTAGAGCAGGAATGCTCTCTAGGATGTTACTGATAAAATGACCTGTTACTCTCTGAAAAAATAGTGTTAATCTGTTGTGGATTACTTGTTTGATTTGCCTATTTATGACACAAAATCTTTCAAAAAATAAGTTATATGTAGTTAGCTAGTCATTCATCCATTTATTCATAGTGTTTCTATATTGTCATCAAAATGTTCTGCTAGACTTCAAGTGCAAAAATAAAGATGCTTTTTACCTGAAGCAAATGAAACCCAATGATCTAAATGCCTTTTATGTGTCCTCAGGAATGTAGTGGTGCAATTTTTAAAGTATAATCATTGTATAAATGTTATTGGTGTGGAGACACAAAACTTGTCTCTCTTAGGAGTAACCTAGATTGAGGTACTCTTGCCTTAACACCTTTTTAAAATTATTATTATTCATTTTAGAGAGAAGGGGGAGAGAGGGACACACACAAACACACACACACAAACACACACACTCACGCAGGAAGCACCTCCCATATGTGCCTTGACCAGGCAAGCCGAGGGTTTCAAACTGGCGACCTCAGCATTCTAGGTCGACGCTTTATCCACTGCACCACCACAGGCCAGGCTGCCTTAACATCTTTATATGAGGGCTGAAGAAAGAGAAAGACAATGTAATAACTAAAAAGGAAAATATACAATCAAGACCCCCCCCCCAAATTTATTATACTAGGAAAAGATTCTGTGCTTCTCATATAAATATATACCAATATGGAAATTTCTCCACATTGTTGCTTATAAACACCCAATTTATGTGGATTTACATTATCTTCAGATTACCAAAGAGTTCCCTCAGATGGCTAAAGACTGTATCACCTGGCAGAGCCACTGGAAAAGATCCTTTACCTGTGGGAATTCTATCTGAATGTTTCTATGGTGCTCCAGTGTCAGGGGAGCAGGGGTGGATGACAGTGCTGAGTTAAAAGCATTGTAGTATGACATTTCTTGGCTAGTAGGCCTGGTAACTTGTTCATCTCATGTTTGATCTTAGGAAAGTTTAACTCTAGAAGCAGTCTTACTATTTTGTTTCTCTCTAAGACCTACTACTTTAGTTAGCAGTAAAACTGACTGCTGGATTAGCAGTTCCTTTTATTGCACTGGTCTTCCATAAAGGTAATAAATAGAAACCATTTTCAGAATAGAGTAAAAGATCTATCAGAAATATTGGTAGTGATTTGTCTTTCCTACATTTTCTTACTTCTTGAATGCTACTTACTTAGTTTCTAGAAGCTATTCTGTAGTCACCATAGCCTGTTCCAACTTCTTTTACAGTTAAACCAAGGCTTAGAAAGGTCTCTCCTGGGGGAAGAGCTAGAACCATGATCCAGATCATTTTCCCCAGCCCAGGGCTCTTGCCACTGTATAATGTGGCCATCCTGTTCCTTAACCCCTTGTTCCTAGTTAAGATTTAACATCCTATTCCTAGTATTCTAGGATTTGGAGAACAAATTCATGCTTATCCTATTCTTGATTATTTAATATAATGTGTTTGATTTGAACTTTGTAATTTTTTTTTGTTTTGAATTGTCCTGCACATTTTTAAAAAATTTTTATTTAGTTATTTATTTTTTACAGAGACAGAGAGTGAGTCAGAGAGAGGGATAGACAGGGACAGACAGACAGGAACGGAGAGAGATGAGAAGCATCAATCATTAGTTTTTCATTGCACGTTGCAACACCTTAGTTGTTCATTGATTGCTTTCTCATATGTGCCTTGACCGTGGGCCTTCAGCAGACCGAGTAACCCCTTGCTGGAGCCAGCGACCTTGGGTTCAAGCTGGTGGGCTTTTCCTCAAACCAGATGAGCCTGCACTCAAGCTGGTGACCTCGGGGTCTCGAACCTGCGTCCTCTGCATCCCAGTCCAATGCTCTATCCACTGTGCCACTGCTTGGTCAGGCTGTCCTGCACATTTTTTTTTCCCCCTGAGGTTGGAAATGGGGAGGCAGTCAGACAGACTCCCGCATGCCCCTGACCAGGATCCACCCAGCATGCCCACCAAGGGGCGATGCTCTGCCCATCTGGGGCGTCGCTCTGCCGCAATCAGAGCTATTCTAGTGCCTGAGGCAGAGGCCACAGAGCCATCCTCAGCGCCCAGGCAAACTTTGCTCCAATGGAGCCCTGGCTGCGGGAGGGGAAGAGAGAGACAGAGAGGAAGGAGAGGGGGAGTGGTGGAGAAGCAGATGAGTGCTTCTCCTGTGTGCCCTGGTGGGAATTGAACCCGGGACTCCCACACGCCAGGCCAACGCTCTACCACTGAGCCAACCGGCCAGGGCCTGTCCTGCACATTTTAATGAATCTTACACATTATGCCCCTTGATAAATTATCTCTGTGTTGTTTTAAGACTCTCCCGAAGAATAAATATAGTGTTTACAATTTGGTCTCACTTTCTCTTCCTTGTCATCAATCACAGTGAACACTTTTTTTCTTTTTTAAGTTCCCACATTCCCTAGAGAACTGCAGCCTTATCTGGTAAGGATGACTTGAAAAACTGCTTGACTGTAAAGTATTTGTATCTGGCTATTTTGCTAAAAAACTGCAGATAGGAGATAATTACCTACCAAAGAACAAGAGGCTTTTTCTTGGTGGGTCTCTGCTGACTGGTTGCATTGTAATGCCTTGGGTGTAGCATGTGGTCAGTAAATACTTACTGACAGTTTGGGAAGCGTCAACCCTCATCTACTCAGCTATCCAGAGGAGTAACCGGAATCTAAACCTACAATCTGAAATAGATGTTTGGCTTGATTGAGAGAGGCAAAAGTATAATTTTTTTTGCTTCTGTTGTTAAATTTCACCATATTATATTTGCATGTTGTACATCTTTCTACAGCTTCTTTCTCTCTCCCCTCTGCCCATACACAAATTCATGCTACCCTGTACCCTATCGAGAGAGAGAAACTTTTCCACTTTTTAAAATTTCTTTTAATATTATGTTTATAATTAAAATCTGAGGGGAAGTGTGGTTCAAGCTATGTCTGCTATGTCTTTTTTTTTTCTTTGTATTTTCTCTGAAGTTGGAAATGGGGAGGCAGTCAGAGAGACTCCCGCATGCGCCCGACCGGGATCCACCCGGCATGCCCACCAGGGGGTGGTGCTCTTCCCATCTGGGGCATCGCTCTGCTCCTTTGCAACCAGAGCCATTCTAGCGCCTGAGGCAGAGGCCATGGAGCCATCCTCAGCGCCCGGGCCAACTTTTGCTCCAGAGGAGGAGAAGAGAGAGACAGAGAGGAAGGAGAGGGGGAGGGGTGGAGAAGCAGATGGGCACCTCTCCTGTGTGCCCTGGCCGGGAATCGAACCCAGGACTCCTGCACGCCAGGCCAACGCTCTACCACTGAGCCAACCAGCCAGGGCCTAGGTCTGCTATGTCTTACTTAAATTGGATCTTAAAAATAAATTGTTTCAGATTTAATATCTAGTCCCTTGAGCACTTGTTCCTTGGGATCAAATAGGAGTTTGAGACTTACTATTGACACCATTAGAGCTAAACAGGCTCATTTATTTTGAATGTGGTATTGTAATAGTTTTATATTTCCAGAAGAAAATTATTTTGTGAATTATACCTGAGATAGATTAGAACTCTCCTTGCTGTTCATTCTTTATTCCAGTCCCCTCTTCTCTCCTGTTACTTCCTAGGCAGCCTCTCTGGGGTGTCAATACCATTCCTCTCACCAGAGATTGAATGTACTAATTTGCTGGCCGTCATGTAACTGGTAACAAGAGTAGTGACTCATTTTTTGTGTGTGTGCACTTTTCTTAACCACTCATTTCATCTTCCTCTTGTAAACCTTGCTACCTCCACTATATACTGCCTTTTGTTTTTTTGTTCTCCCCACTTCTAAGAACAAGAACTTTTCTTCTCTTTCTGATAGGCCTATTGTCCCCCTCCTACATCCAGGTTATGTCACAGCATTGTGACCCAGTATTAGTAGGTCCTCCAGACAGGGAAGAGACACTTTGGGCAGAAAAGGGACACAGGTCCTGACTAGGCTGTCAGGGAGACTGCCCATTCCACTGCATCCCTAAAGGTGTTCTGTTGGGCGTTATTGGATTGTAAATCACAGAATTAAATCAGGATTGCAGATCCTGCAGAGCAAGATTGAAAAAGATAGTCACATGACTGTGCTTATCTAAGAATGCACCTCTTAATAAGCTCCAAATGATCTGAAGCCTAATGTGTCCCTCCTCTCTATGGGAAAACTTCTTTCCCCAGCCCTTTCTATGTAGTGGGTGTTGATACTCTGCAGAAACCCCTGAATAGTGTTGTTATGCCTGAGGTCAGGTTCCTGGCTTATCCCTGGAGACAATATATTCGCCACTAAAAGGCAACATGTCAGAAATTTTTGTTTTAGCCACTTCCTGAGTCAGAAAACTAGGGTCTCCTATATTGGTAAAGAAGAAATTCACTAAAGAGAAGGCAGCAAGTGAAATCTGTACCGTCCTTCTAGAGTGGGAAGGGAGAAATAATACCTATTTTGGCTTCCTCTCCAGAGGTATTTTTAGGCAGCTAAAAGCTGGCTTCTGACCTGACCAGGCGGTGGTGCAGTGGCTAGAGTGTTGGACCTAGGACACTGAGACCCTGAGGTTTGAAACCCTGAGGTCGCAGGCTTGAGTGCAGGCTCCCCAGCTTAAGCATGGGATCATAGACATGACCCCATGGTCACTGGCTTGAGCCCCACAGTTGCTGGCTTGAAGCCCAAGGTCGCTGGCTCAAGCAAGGGGTTACTGGTTCAGCTAGAGCCCCCATCAAGGCATATATGAGAAACAATCAATGAACAACTAAGTTGCCCCAACAAAGAGTTAATGCTTCTCATCTCCCTTCCTCTCTGTCTTTCTCTCTCTTGCTAACAGAAAAAGAGAAAGAAATTTATTTATTTACAGAGTCAGAGAGAGGGATAGACAGGGACAGACAGACAGGAACGGAGAGATGAGAAGCATCAATCATTTAGTTTTTCGTTGCACGATGCAACACCTTAGTTGTTCATTGATTGCTTTCTCATATGTGCCTTGACCAGAGGCCTTCAGCAGACTTACTGGAGCCAGTGACCTTGGGTCCAAGCTGGTGCGCTTTTTTTTTTTTTTTGCTCAAGCCAGATGAGCCCGCGCTCAAGCTGGCGACCTCGGGGTCTCGAACCTGGGTCCTTCCGCATCCCAGTCTGATGCTCTATCCACTGCGCCACCGCCTGGTCAGGCTAAAGAGAAAGAAATTTAAGAAATGTATTTACTATTTCATTAAAAATAATAAACCTATATAAAAACATTTTTAAAAATTATTTTCCAAAAGAAAAAAAAATTAGAATAGCATTAAATTTATATTTTTGCAAATCTCTTTCATGTCTGGCTTAATAAAAGTTAAATGGATTCTCCTCAATGGCTTCTGTATTCAATCTTTTGTGATACATTGTTTTGGTTGAAGTACATAAAGAAAAGCCAGCTTCGTACAGATATGTCATTGGAAAAAGGAAGTTGTTTTTTTTTTCATACCATACCAAAACCCAACAAATAATACTTTCTTAAAGGTTGGCTATATTGTAGAATGTGAAACCAGACCAATAAGCATATTATACATGTTAAAATTGGTCTGTTTATACGATAGACCAATTTTTTTTTGGTTGACTATCATATATTGGTCATTTGAAAAATACTGATTCAGGCTGACCAGGCAGTAGCACAGTGGATAGAGCATCGGACTGGGAGGACCCAGGTTCGAAACTCCGAGGTCACCGGCTTGAACATAGGGTTGCTGGCTTGAGCGTGGCATCATAGACATGATTCCATGGTCACTGGCTTGAGCCCAAAAGTTGCTAGCTTGATAAAGGGGTCACTCACTCTGCAGGAGCTTCCTGGTCAGGCACATATGAGAAAGCAAATCAGTGAGCAGCTATAGTGCCACAACGAAGAATTGATGCTTCTCATCTCCCTTCCTGTCTGTCTGTCCCTCTCTCTGTCTCCCCAAAAAAGAAAAATACTGGTTCACTGAGTTATATAAAGCTTTCAAATGTCAATACGTTTCATTATACAGTATTTTAAAATCCTATTAGTTCATCATAATGTAACCAGTCTCATCAGAAAAGTTTTGAGTATTTTCAAGCTCAAAGGTGGATATAATTTCTCTAAAATTCTAACTTTCACTTGAAAGTTTGAATTTTATCATTGGCAACAATATATATATATATATATTTTGGTTGGTTGGTTGGTTTGCTTGTTTTGAGAGAGGAAGGAAGAAGAGAAAGAGAGAGGCATCAACTCGTTCCACTTCACTTGTATAACCATTAATTGCTTCTCAAACATGCCCTGACCCCAGGTCAGCATCTCTGGAATGGAGCCAGCAACCCTGGGATTGAGCTGGTGACTTTGAGATCAACTAGTGACCTCAGCACTCTGAGTGGAAGCTCTATCCACTATGACAGTGGTCCCCAACCCCCGGGCCGCGGACTGGTACCGGTCCGTGGGCCATTTGGTACCAGTCTGCAGAGAAAGAATAAATAACTTACATTATTTCCGTTTTATTTATTATTTAAGTCTGAATGATGTTTTCTTTTTAAAAAATGACCAGATTCCCTCTGTTACATCCATCTAAAACTCACTCTTGACGCTTGTCTCGGTCACGTGATACATTTATCCGTCCCACCCTAAAGGCCTGTCCATGAAAATATTTTGACATTAAACCAGTCCATGGCCCAAAAAAGGTTAGGGACCACTGCACTATGCCACAGGCCAAGGCAACAATGTTTCTTTTTTTAACTGACAGGCTTATTTCATTCATTTTTAAGGAAATATTTTCTAAATACCTAGGTTTGAATAACCTTGGTTTATCTGTCAGTCATTCTGTCAGGTAAAATTGGTGTTCAACGAAAAATTGTTACGATTTCTTTACGGTTCGGACTCGCAAGGAATAAGACACATCAGATGAAAGTAGTATAAGCAGAGGGCTGAAACTCATAAGGCAGAATCAGCCCCGAGAAGCTGTGCCACTGCATATTTATTGAGTTCCAAAGGCCACAGCTCAGCTGATAAAACTAGAAAGCTACGGCCCTGGCCAGGTGGCTCAGTGGTAGAGCGTCGGCCTGGCGTGCGGGGGACCCGGGTTCAATTCCCGGCCAGGGCACACAGGAGAAGCGCCCATTTGCTTCTCCACCCCCCACCCCCTCCTTCCTCTCTGTCTCTCTCTTCCCCTCCCGCAGCCAAGGCTCCATTGGAGCAAAGATGGCCCGGGCGCTGGGGATGGCTCCTTGGCCTCTGCCCCAGGCGCTGGAATGGCTCTGGTCGTGGCAAAGCGACGCCCCGGAGGGGCAGAGCATCGCCCCTGGTGGGCAGAGCGTTGCCCCTGGTGGGCATGCCGGGTGGATCCCGGTTGGGCGCATGCGGGAGTCTGTCTGACTGTCTCTCCCCGTTTCCAGCTTCAGAAATAAAATAAAAAAAAAAAAAAACAAAAACTAGAAAGCTACAAAGCCTTTTTTCCCAACCATACCTGCACGTCTAATGTTTCCTTCATGATCAAGGACACGAGAAGAGTCAGAGTCTCCGAGCTTATCAATCATAAAGGACATCTGGTTCTTGAAGCCATTCCTCCAAGAATCCTGCATACTTGCATTCAAGTAACCCCAGGCCAGTCTCCTGTTATGGTTAATACACTCCAAGATCTCTTGTCTCCAAGTAACCCCTGCTCTGAAGTTAACTGCCATTCATATTTGTGCAGGGTCTTTCCCTTCATTCATATCCCCCTTTTTTGTTTAGCTTGCACTTTATGTAGCATAAGAGATAACATGGCAGATTGCTGCTCTATTTTGCTTTAACACCGATTTCCTCTTCTTTTTTCAGAGACAGAGAGAGGGATAGATAGGGACAGACAGGAACGGAGAGAGATGAGAAGCATCAATCATCAGTTTTTTGTTGCGACACCTTAGTTGTTCATTGATTGCTTTCTCATATATGCCTTGACCGCGGGCCTTCTGCAGACCAAGTAACTCCTTGCTCGAGCCAGCGACATTGGGTCCAAGCTGGTGAGCTTTTGCTCAAACCAGATGAGCCCGCGCTCAAATTGGCAACCTCGGGGTCTCAAACCTGGGTCTTCTGCATCCCAGTCTGACGCTCTATCCACTGTGCCACTGCCTGGTTAGGCCTCTTCTTCTGACTATATATAATAAAAGAAATATAAAGTAAATGATTAGTATAATGCCTCCTATAGTTCCTCCAAAAATCTTAAACTGCTTTAAAGGATTCAAATTACTGATTCTATCAGAAATAGTTAATAAATTTTCTCTATCAATCAATTTCAACTGATTTTTAAAAGTAGTGTCAATATGCTTTTGTAAATCTAAAATTTCCATAGTTACGTTTCAATGATTTTTTTTTTCTTTGTATTTTTTCTGAAGTTGGAAATGGGGAGGCAGTCAGACAGACTCCCACATGCGCCCGACCAGGATCCACCCGGCATGCCCACCAGGGGGCGATGCTCCGCCCATTCAGGGCATCACTCTGTTGCGACCAGAGGGGGCGATGCTTTTGGCCATCTGGGGCGTTGCTCTGTTGCAACCAGAGCCATTCTAGCGCCTGAGGCAGAGGCCATGGAGCCATCCTCAGCGCCCGGGCCAACTTTGCTCCAATGAAGCCTCGGCTGCGGGAGGGGAAGAGAGAGACAGAGAGGAAGGAGAGGAGAGGGTGAGGGGGTGGAGAAGCAGATGGGTGCTTCTCCTGTGTGTCCTGGTCAGGAATCGAACCCAGGACTCCTGCATGCCAGGCCGATGCTCTACCACTGAGCCAACCGGCCAGGGCCCGTTTCAATGATTTAACAAGTGTTTTTTAACATTTTCTCAAGGGAAATGAGTATGATTCCATGGAATAAGGGATAATACAAAAAGTAGTTACATTCCAATCACATTTTAGTTTAATTTGTCTTTGCAGACTAACAATTTGATCTCCTAACATAATCACAGTCTGTTCTAAATCACTAACCTTAGCATTAATTTCACTATCTATATGTTGTTGAGAAATCCACAGTTGTTCAGAATTTTTTGTACAAAGTCCACAGTCTGTATACTTTGATGTAATGCAACTCTAGATACAGCAGCCGCGGTGGTTACAGCTATTAATCCCATATGATGGCGATGATCAGTCCAACTAGTCTCTTGTTTCGCTTCAAAGACTTAATAAGATGTTGTAACAGTATCATAGAAGGGGAATCTTGCCACATCTGATGCATTTGTACTGGAATCCATAGTCCTGTTCTGGCTCTTAAAATGTATAGACTTTTACTATTTTTATTAAAAGGAATGGAAGAGTTAATACATGTATAAAAAGCACAGTTATTGCAAGTTATAGAATACTTTTCAGCTGTCCATTTGGTTTCACAGATAATAAACATATAAAGCAATCTAATACAAGCAGATATAAAATGTGTCTCATTCTTTTTAAAGGTTAACATAGTATGATTAGAAGGATGATTTCTCCAGATTTCTCCTTTCCACGCTGACATATGTTTAAGTGCTGTGGCTATTTTCCACAAATGATATCGTATAGGACCAAATTTTATGTGAGGAGCTTGAGGTGACATCCCTCCTCCATGCCATACGATAATATGATTACCTTGACCATCAGCTGTAATTGAACCATTGTTCTTATGCCACCTGAGATCAGCATCCTGACCTTTAACTTAGGCAGAACCATGAGGGCTCCAATCTATGATATTTCCATAGGAAATATTAAGTAAAAACCAAGCAGTTTCACCTCTGCAATTTTCCCAATGTACCCATTCACTTAGCTGATTAACAATTGCAGTTTGACAGGGTGGTAAATCAGGCGGAGGTTCAGGATCATGTACAGATGTATTACCTTTAAATCTATATCCTTGTAATAAAAACAAACATTTTTTTCCTTTTCCTTCTCCTTTACTGTTATTTTTTACAATAAAGAGCCAAATGAGCTTCTATTTTTAAACAATGTGGCTCATATTCTATACATATAGGTAGTCCCTCAACTCCTGTTGTATAATTTTCTAATCTTATTCCTTCTTCCGAAGGTGCTAAGGGACCTGTATCATCAAAAGGTCCTGGCCTGACCAGGTGGTGGCGCAGTGGATAGAGCGTCCGACTGGGATGCGGAAGACTCAGGTTCGAGACCCCGAGCTCACCAGCTTGAGCCCAAGGTTGCTGGCTCGAGCAAGGGGTTACTCGATCTGCTGAAGGCCTGCAGCCAAGGCACATATGAGAAAGCAATCAATGAACAACTAAGGTGTTGCAACCCACAACAGAAAAACTAATGGTTGCTTCTCATCTCTCCGTTCCTGTCTGTCCCTGTCTATCCCTCTCTCTGTAAAAAAAAAAAAAAAAGGTCCTGTAAGCCAATTAGAATAATTAACAAAAATAGAAACAGCACCATCTTCCCAATGAATAGCTCTCCTTAATGGAGGATTAGGGATGTATGCTCAGTAACTAAAATTTTCAGCCCTACTTACCAGAATTGTTACCAAGGCAATCATTGCTAAGAACAGATTAGTAGCATTTTGTTCTTTTCTAGTAGCTTTTTAAGTTGACTCCAATTTAGTATTTTAGCCTTTTCAGTACTAGGCAGCGGCACCTGTAAGATTCTTCCGAAGTTCAGTGCTTCCATCTCGGCAATGGGCGGATATGGAAAAAATCTATTTCTCCTACTCATGTTATTAGTTTAATCCTGCAGGGCAGGGATCCAAAGGACTTGGCCGGATTCTGAAATGACACAAGCAAACCCTCTTCCCCAGTGTTGCACTACACCAGGTACTCATTGATCGGATTCATTTTTATAATGCACAGGTTGATTAATCTTATAACTATTATTTTTTGTCCAATGTATTTCTGCAGCAAATTATCCCCTCCTGTATTTAAGAAATTTAAAGTAAATAAATCTTTATATAACATAAATCTAGGAGATAATCTCCTTCCTTCTCCCCCCTTTTGTTTAAGTAACGTATTTTTCAGAGTGCGATTACTGCACACAATAATCACCTGTCCTGTGGGTTATATGGAATTCGGCAGTATGTTTAATCTAAAATGCTAAGAATTGTTGAAATTTAGCAGAGGTATAGGCAGGATCATTGTCAGTTTTAATTGCTTTAGGAATGCCTATAACATTAAAAGCTTCTATGAGATGTTGAATGACACATCAGCTTTTTCTCCAGGCAAAGGTGTGGCCCATCGAAAGGAAGAATAAGTATCAATAGAACAGTGTACAAAAGATAGTTTTCCAAAGGAAGAAATAGGAGTTACATCCATTTGCCACAGGTCATTACTGTGCTGTCCTCTAGGATTTGTTCCTCCTGGTAATGGAGGAACGTTTATAATACTGCACTGAGGACATTTTCTAACAATATTTTGAGCCTCTTGCCTGGTTATCTTAAATTTTGGCATTAAACCTTTTCTATTTGTATGGGTCTCTGCGTGAAATTTAGCGGCTATTTCTACCCATCCAATAAGTAATTGATCTATTTTATTATTTGCAGTAGACATAGGGCCTGGTAAAGCTGTATGAGAATGAATGTGTGTTATATAGATAGGCAAATTTCATTCCCACAATAAAAGTTGTTAACTCTTGAAACAATTTGTGTAGTTCAGAACCATCATTTGAAATGTAAACAGTTTCTATGAGTTTAACTGTATATTCTACATATTGTGAATCAGTAATAATGTTAATAGGGCAAGGAAAATCATTAAGAAGTAATAATACGCCTGACCTGTGGTGGCGCAGTGGATAAAGCATCGACCTGGAATGCTGAGGTCGCTGGTTCAAAACCCTGGGATTACCTGGTCAAGGCACATATGGGAGTTGATGCTTCCTGCTCCTCCCCTTCTCTCTCTCTCTCTCTCTCTCCTCCTTCTCTCTAAAATGAATAAATAAAGTCTTAAAAAAAAAAAGAAGTAATAATACAGCAGATAACTCTGCTTTTTGAACTGATATATATGGAGTTTTTATTACTTTTGTCACTGGTCCAGTATACCCAGCAATACCTAATTTATTTGCATCAGTATAAAAAGTAGAAGCCTTTTGAATTGACAGAGCCGATACTTTAGTCGGCAAAATCCATTGTGTTCTTTTTAGAAATTGAATTCTTTTATCTGTAGGATACTGATTGTTTACAGTACCAAAATAATCAGCTAACGCAGTTTGCCAATCAGTATTTAACTTCCAGTTATCTGAAATCTGATTACATGTTAAAGGTACAATAATTTTATTCGGATCATTTCTAGTCAGTTGTCTTATCCTAAGTCTACTTTTAATAATTAAAGTACAGATTTTCTCTAAGTAAGTACATAATTTCTTTTGAGTCTTATGTGGCAGAAATGGTCATTCTAATATCTTGTTTTCTTGCCATATGATGCCAGAAGGAGAATGTTCTGAGGGAAAAATAATTAATTGAATAGGTTGATGTATATTCAATCTAAATTAGCAGTATGCATAATTTTTTCAATAAGTGATAGTTCTTGTTTTGCTATTTCTGGTAACTGTCTAGGACTGTTTAAATCAGAATCTCCTTGAAGAATATTAAATAAATTCATTAGTGCATAAGTAGGGATTCCTAGGGAAGGTCTCAACCAATTAATATCACCCAATAATTTTTGAAAGTCATTTAAGGTTTGCCTGACCTGTGGTGGCGCAGTGGATAAAGCATCGACCTGGAATGCTGAGGTCGCCAATTTGAAACCCTGGGCTTGCCTGGTCAAGGCACATATGGGAGTTGAAGCTTCCTGCTCCTCCCTTCTCTCTCTCTCTCTCTCTCTCTCTCTCTCCTCATTAAAATGAATAAATAAAGTCTTTAAAAAAAAAATTAAAAAAAAAAAGAAAGTCATTTAAGGTTTTTAGAGAGTCAGTTCGTAAATTGACTTTTTGAGGAATAATTCTTTGATTTTCAATTATATGCCCTAAACGCTTAAAAGGACAAGATGTTTGAGTTTTATCTTCAGCTATGATTAAACCGCGCTGATTCAAGGTTTCAGAAGCATCTTTAAGAATTATTGAAAGTTCAGCATTATTTTCACAAGCTGAAAAAAATATGTCATCCATATAATGTAGTATCAAAGATTAAGGATATTTCTGATGAATTTTTTCTAAAGGTTAATTTACATAATTTTGACACAATGTTGGACCATTCAACATTCCTTGTGGAAGCACTTTCCATTGATATCTTTTGGTAGGAGATAAATTAATGATGGAATAGTAAAAGCAAATTTTTCTGTATCTTGTGGTTGTAAAGAAATAGTAAAAAAAAACAAAAACAAAAAAAACCCTTTTAAATCTATAACCATTTTAGCCTGACCAGGCAGTGGCACAGTAGATAGAGCGTTGGACTGGGATGCAGAGGACCCAGGTTTGAGACCCGAGGCCGCCAACTTGAGCACGGGCTCATCTGGTTTGAGCAAAAAAAAAAAAAAAAAAGAGCTCAACAGGTTGGATCCAAGGTCGCTGGCTTAAGCAAGGGGTTATTCGGTCTGCTGTACCTCCCCACCCCCGTCAAGGCACATATGAGAAAGCAATCAATGAACAACTAAAGTGCCACAATGAAAAACTGATGATTGATGCTTCTCATCTCCATTCCTGTCTGTCTATCCCTATCTATCCCTCTCTCTGACTCTCTCTCTGTCTCTGAAATAAATAAATAAATAAATAAATAAATAAATAAATAACCATTTTTCTGGAATCATGCTTGGTTGGGGAAGACCTGGTTGTAAGGGCTGCATAGGTTGAATTACTGAATTAACTTGATGAAGATCAGTAAGCAGTCTCCATTTCCCAGATTTTTTCTTTATTACAAAGACTGGAGAATTCCAAGGACTTTGTGATTCTTCTATATGTCCTAATTCTAATTGAGTTTGTACCAATTGATGCAATGCTTCAAGCTTCTCTCCTTTTAGTGGCTACTGCTCAACCTATATTGGTTTTTTACTTAACCATAATCAATATCAGACATTACCTGACGAGCTGGAGGCCACGAGGATTCAGAATCAGACTGTTAAGGTTGCAAAGCCAAAGAAATGAAATTACAAAGAGACCAAGCAGAAAGAAGAATAGTGTCTCCTTGTTGATGAGCACTCCGTAAAGCTATCATTACTTGATTCCATGTTTTATTTTATTTATTTATATATATATATATTTTTTATTTTTTTTAACAGAGAGAGAGGGACAGATAGGCAGGAACGGAGAGAGATGAAAAGCATCAATCATCAGTTTTTCGTTGTGACACCTTAGTTATTCATTGTTTGCTTTCTCATATGTGCCTTGACCACAGGCCTTCAGCAGACCGAGTAACCCCTGGCTTGAGCCAGCAACCTTGGGTCCAAGCTGGTGAGCCTTGCTCAAACCAGATGAGCCCACTCTCAAGCTGGTGACCTCGGAGTCTCAAACCTGGGTCCCTTGCGTCCCAGTCCGACGCTCTATTCACTGTGCCACCACCCGGTCAAGCTTGGTTCCATGTTTTTAAACTTAAAGCAGCCTTTCCTTGAGGCTGAAACCAGTAACAATGCTTCTTAATATTTTTAAAAAGTAACTTAAAATTTTTATCTTTAACAGTTATACTGGTCCCCTTTAACAATGCTTGCAGTATTTTTATATACTGGGTCTCAACTGATGGGGAATTCCCCATGACTGCCTAAGATAACCCGAAGGTTTTGCTTACTACCATGTGGACTTTTCCCCCTTTGGTCTGATAATCCCGAGACTGCAGACTTGCTCCTTTTCGAGCCCCACTTTGGGCACCAGATGTTATGATTTCTTTACGGTTCAGATTCGCAAGGAATAAGACACATCAGATGAAAGTAGTATAAGCAGAGGGCTGAAACTCATAAGGCGGAATCAGCCCCGAGAAGCTGTGCCACTGCATATTTATTGAGTTCCAAAGGCCACAGCTCAGCTGATAAAACTAGAAAGCTACAAAAAACTTTTTTCCCAACCATACCATCCCCAATCCTGCACGTCTAATGTTTCCTTCATGATCAAGGACACGAGAAGAGTCAGAGTCTCCGAGCTTATCAATCATAAAGGACATCTGGTTCTTGAAGCCATTCCTCTAAGAATCCTGCATACTTGCATTCAAGTAACCCCAGGCCAGTCTCCTGTTATGGTTAACACACTCCCAAGATCTCTTGTTTCCAAGTAACCCCTGCTCTGAAGTTAACTGCCATTCATATTTGTGCAAGGTCTTTCCCTTCAGTAATTTAATTCAGCACACAACTCAGTCAGCCACATGCATTTCCTTGAGACCAATCATATATGTACTTTGTTGCACAGCAAAAGCGCTTTCTGTGTACTTACCATTTTATCCACAGAATACTTTTTAACAATGTACGTACTCAGTGGTTGAGATTAATAAAATTATTTGTATCGTTTCATTAAGGACATTCTTTTTTTTTTTTTTTCCTTTCTATTTTTCTGAAGTGAGAAGCAGGGAGGCAGAGAGACAGACTCCCACATGTACCTGACCGGGATCCACCTGGCTTGCCCAGCAGGAGAGGATGCTCTGTCCATCTGGGGTGTTGCTCTGTTGCAACCGAGCCATTCTAGCACGTAAGGCAGAGGCCATGGGGCCTTCGTCAGCGCCCAGGCCAACTTTGCTCCAGTGGAACCTTGGCTGCAGGAGGGGAAGAGAGAGTCAGAGAGAAAGTAGAGGGGGAGGGGTGGAGAAGCAGATGGGTGCTTCTCCTCTGTGCCCCAGCCGGGAATCAAACCCTGGACTTCCACACGCCAGGCCGACACTCTACCACTGAGCTAGCCAGCCAGGGCTCATCAAGGACATTCTTAAGAGAACCTAGCTTTTTTCCCTTTTTTTTAGGTGAGAGGAGGGGAGATAGTGAGGCAGACTCCCATATGTACCCCTACCAGGGCCAATGTTCAAGTACCATAGCTTTTTCCCTTTTTTAGCTAAGAGGATACAGCGAAGAATAATACAGTAACTAGTACTACAGTTTGATTCCACTGCCTTGATTTGTGCTTGGGTGCCGTTAGTTTAACCCACCATTGCTTTTTACCATCATTGCAAATGTCAAGACAATAACAAAGTCAAATAATATCTTAATGTTATTATGAAAATACTTTTGGCCTGACCTGTGGTGGCGCAGTGGATAAAGCGTCGACCTGGAAATGCTGAGGTCGCCAGTTCGAAACCCTGGGCTTGCCTGGTCAAGGCACATATGGGAGTTGATGCTTCCAGCTCCTCCCCCTTCTCTCTCTCTGTATCTCTCTCTCCTCTCTAAAAAAAATGAATAAAGAAAAAAAAAAAAGTAAAAAAAAAAATAAAAAGAAAATACTTTTGACTTTATGGGCCCCCACATAACCATCCTCTGCTATAACTGAATGAGATTACATAGGGTGAGTATGTAGAGTAAGAAAAGAACCTGCATACAAAGCTGAGGAAACACCTTGTTTTATGAAAAGGCAAAGGAAAAAGAAACCCGAAAGGAGATAAGGGATAATAACAGCCATACAGCATTTGTCCCAAGCTCTAAGTGCTAAACATAGTAGCTTAATGAAGTAGGTAAATATACGGTCTACTGGAAAGTTCTGTTCGTTTTTGGAATAAAACAAAATACAAATTTTTCTTACCGTCAATAAACTTTATTAAATAATGTAATTGCCATTATTATTGATTTCTTGCTAGCGTGAGGGCAATTTGTATATCCCATTTTTAAAAAATGTTTTATCTTTTGATGCGAAAAATTGAACCAGTGCTTGTTTGATATCTTCTTCATTTTTGAATTTTTTGCCCTTCAAAAAATTTTGTAAGGACAAAAACAAGTGATAGTCGGAGGGTGCTAAGTCCGGGGAATATGGAGGATGCAACAGAATTTCCCAGCCTAGTTCTGCAATTTTTTGACGAGTCCCCAAAGCAGCATGTGGCCTGGCATTGTCATGATGCAGTATGATGTTCTTCCTATTGAACATCGCCGGCCTCTTTTCTTGGACTGCTGTCTTTAAATTATCCAGTTGCTGACAATACTTCTTCGAATTGAGCTTTTCATTCGGTTTTAAAAGCTCATAATGTATTGGTCCTCGAATGTCCCACCATATACACAACATTCTCTTATTCAGAGTCAAATTTGGTTTAGAGATGGAAGGGCTAGGTTTTCCGGGCTCACAATATGCCCTTTTCCTTACGATGTTTTCGTAGGTAATCCACTTTTCATCCCCAGTTATCATCCGGTTCAAGAAGGGCTCGATTTTGTTCCGAGCAAGCAGAGATGTGCATTATGATGACTCGCTCATCCAAATTCTTCTGACTTAATTCATGTGGCACCCATCTTGAATATTTCCACACCAATCCTATCTTCCAAATATGCTCCGAAATGGTTTGCTGAGCTGAATTAAGCCTTCTGCGATCTCTGATGTTGTCAGAAAAGGATCTTGCTCCAACATGGTCTTAACAACATCATCATCGATCAAAGATGGTCGCCCAGAATGTGGCTTATCAGAAAGGTCGAAATCACCTGTTTCGAATTTTTCGAACCATCTTCTGCATGTCCTATCAGAAACTACCTTCACCAAACACTTTCAATAAATTTCTACATGCTTCTGTAGCATTTCTTCCTTGTTGAAATTCGTAAAAATTACAGTGGCGTAAATGAACTTTATCAGTAGCCATGGGTACACTATCGCTTCACACATAAGACTAACGTGAATCAACTTTGTTTTAGTTAATTTGCTATGTCAGTATGTAGACATTAAGTGATAAAAATAGAGAGGCACACATGTGCCAAATAAACGTGCTTACGTGTCAAAACTTGTGATAGAAACGGACAGAACTTTCCGGTAGACCTGATACTATTGTTATCCTCAATTTACAGATGGATGAAAAACCTGAAGCACATAGAAAGTCAAGTCAAGTACCTTGTCCAAGGTGACTCAGCTAGCAATGCATACCAAGCAGTCTAGTTCTACTGCCAGCGAGATAGAGGGAGAAAATTTGGAAGAGTGTGGCAGTAAGGAAGTTAAGAAAAGAGCATTTCAAGAGGGAGGTCATGGTCAGTAATATAAAATGGTGCTGAGTGATAAGTTAAGATACAGGACTGAGGCCTGACCTGTGGTGGCACAGTGGATAAAGCGTCGACCTGGAAATGCTGAGGTCGCCGGTTTGAAACCCTGGGCTTGCCTGGTCAAGGCACATATGGAAGTTGATGCTTCCAGCTCCTCCCCCCCTTCTCTCTCTGTCTCTCCTCTCTCCTCTCTCTCTCTCTCTCTCTCTCTCTCTCTCCCTCTCCCTCTCCTCTCTAAAATGAATAAATAAAAAAAATTAAAAATAAAATAAAATTTAAGATACAGGACTGAAAAACATCTATTTGATTTCACAATAAAGAAGATCATTGAGAACTTTGGTAAGAACAGCTTCAGTGAAGTGTAGGGACAGAAGCCAGTTGAGAGAGGGGAGGATTGAGGAATGAATAGGAGTTAGGAAAAAAGTCAGGACGAGAGAACTTTTTCAAGAACTTTAGTTATGAGGTAGGAGAGAGCCAGAGGATGTGAGGGACGGAAGAGCCCCCACATGCCGCCATCTGCTGTAACTGAATGAGATTACATAGGGTGAGTATGTAGAGTAAGAAAAGAACCTGCATACAAAGCTGAGGAAACACCTTGTTTTATGAAAAGGCAAAGGAAAAAGAAACCCAAAAGGAGATAAGGGATAATAATAACAGCCATACAGCATTTGTCCCAAGTGCTAAACATTTTTTAGCACTTTAAAGTTTTTCCCTCTTTAATGGGAAAAACTTCAGCATATTTAAGGTCTAATGAAAAGAAACAAGTAGAAAGTGAGGCTGAAGGTAACGGGAAAAAACTAATAAATAGAATGAAATTTCTGATCGGTAAGAATGTATCTAAAACGGGATATTAGTTTTAGATGGAATGGTTCTGATACAGGAAATTGAAGGCATTTCCTTCTCTTCTTAGCCCACACTCTTCAGTCTTGGCTATTTATTTATTTGGCAGAGACCGGGAGAGTCAGAGAGAGGGACAGATAGGGACAGACAGGAAGGGAAAGAGGTGAGAAACATCAATTCTTCCTTGTGGTTCCTTAGTTGTTCATTGATTGAGTTCTCATATGAACTTGACTGGGGGGCCACAGCAGACCGAGTGACCCCTTGCTCGAGCCAGCTATTTTGGGCTCAAGCTGGTGAGCCTTGCTCAAACCAGATGAGCCCGCACTCAAGCTGACGAGCTTGGGATCTCAAACCTGGATCCTCCTCACCCCTGTCTGACGCTCTATCCACTGCACCACCACCTGGTCAGGCCAGTCTTGGCTATTTTCATTTCTCTCTCTCTCTCTCTCTCTCTCTCTCTCTCTCTCTCTCTCTCTCTCTGTGTGTGTGTGTGTGTGTGTGTGTGTGTATTTGAGAGAGACAGAGAGGTACAGATAGGGACAGACAGGAAGGGAGAGAGATGAGAAGCATCAATTCTTTGTGGCACCTTATTTGTTCATTGATTGCTTTCTCATATGTGCCTTGAACATGGGGCTCTAGCAGAGCGAGTGACCCCTTGCTCAAGCCAGCGACCTTGGGCTTCAAGCCAGAGACCTTTGGACTCAAGCCAGCGACCATGGGGTCATGTTTATGATCCCACGCTTAAGCCAGCCACCCCGCGCTCAAGCTAGTGAGCCTGTGCTCAAGATGATGACCTTGGGGTTTCAAACCTCAGTCCTCTGCATCCTATCCACTCTTGGCATTATATCCACTGTGCCACTGCCTGGTCAGGCTTACAGGGATTTCTTTGGTAAAGGTTGCCAAAGATTTCCAAATTGCCAAATCCAGTGGATACTGTATTTCTACCTCATTTGATAGGACTCCACCTCTCTCCTTCCTATCCCCTAAATTCACCTTTTATGGTGTTGTTTCCCAGGATTCAGACCTTGGTCCTCTTTTCAGTTTTTTTTTTGTTGTTGTTGTTGTTCTTATGTAATCACACACACCCCACCCACACACAATTTTTGCTACCACCTAAATTCTTATTCTCTTGTTCTCTTTCTCTTTTTTTCTTTTGCAGATCTGTGTGTGTGTGTCACTCAAGTCCCTTTTCCAAGTTTATTTGCCTACTACACAGTTCCAGTTCAATAACCCATTTCAACATAACACACAACTCATCTGTCACTCCAAATTTGCTTTTATTTTATTCTCTACTTAGTTGAGGCGCACAATCGACTTAGTTTCCCAAGCCAGAAACATGGATGGCATGCTTAACTTTTCCTTTTTTTTTTTGCCTTTTACATCTATTCAGTCACCAAATCCTATCAGTTTTACCTCCTTAGCATTTCTTGAATCCATCCTTTCTATTTCTATAGCCTTAGTTCAATGCTTAATCATTTGTAGCATGAATTTTTTACAATAGCCTTTAGCTGATGATAGTTCTTTATTTATATACAGATGCATTCATCTCTTCTCTGTGCCTGGTCTACAGCTTTTCAATGACACTGTCAAACTATAGGATAAAGTTCAAGCTTAGCATAACAGACAAGGCCCCTATTCCTGTATAGTTTTTCTCCTGTCACTGTTGCCACCACCCCCACCTCCAATACACTTTGTTTCTTATCTCTCTCTTTTAGTACATGCTGTTCCCTTGGCCTGAATGTCCTTTTTTACTCTCTCCTCTTTCCACCCTGCAGAAGCCACTCCAGTTTTTAATGTGATTAGTTTATTAATAATTCAGTTGTAAAAGGGAAGAGCTTTCTGAATCTGTTTTCTATAGAACTCTGCATTTGCTTCTTAGGGGTACATATATTTTGCAAGAGGATTTTCAAATGCTGCTTGTGTACTTAAGGATTAAATTCTTTAAACAGACTGCATTTGGCTTTAAGAACCTTTATTTAATCATCTCACCTGTGTGTTGGGGGGGGCATTCAGGTTCAGATAATTTAATTGCTCAGTATTCTCCACCTAATGATACACCATCCTCTCAGTCTGTATAAGACTTTTCTCTTTTTGTATTTTTCCTTCATTCCATTCCCTATTTCAGGTTCTTTGATGGTTATTTTTATTTTTATATATCAATTATAACACTCTGTTTTTCCAGAAATTGATCTAAGCCATTGCTTCCCAACTCAACCATGTTGCTTCACATATAGAAATTAAAATGTGCATTGCTTAGTAGGGTATATGGGACCAAAGCTACCAGCTAAGGGTTTCTGGCTACCACAGGACCCATGGGCCCCCCTGAGAACTAAGAGCTGTATCTCAGCAGCTAAGTATAGCCCATCTGTGTTACTTGCCATGCAGTAGTTGAAAAACTTGATCTAGACTTTCTAATATATTTGTCTATATAGTTCATATCCATCAATGATGTTGCAAAGAATTACAAAGATAGCAGTGCCAGTATAGCTCCTGTCTATTTTAAAAAAGCAAAGTAGTAATTTCATCCTAATTAATCCAGACTTAGATCAGCTGCTTCCATGTATCTGGAGGGCAGGGAAAGGGCAAATTGGAATGATCTCTACAAAGCAAGATGGACACATTACAATCAGGTTGGGTCATTAGGCTTGTGTTCCTGGAGTGGTAGGTTGAAAGGAATACCTTACCATTATAGGCCCCTAAATGCCTACTTGTTAAGGGTTGAAGGCAAAGGGAAATCTAATCGTACAAATTATTATAAACTTGGGCAACAAATTGATCCTTGAGAGAACAGAATCACAAGAGAAGTTTGATTTCTCAGTGTTATCCAGCACAGCAGTTTTCAAACTGGGTTGTCAGGAATCCTTTATGCTCTTAAAAATGATCAAGGATCCCAGAGCATTTTTGTTTACATCAATAATATCTATCGGCCTGACCAGGCAGTGGTGCAATGGATAGAGTGTCGGACTGGGATGCAAAGAACCCAGGTTCGAGACCCCGAGGTTGCCAGCTTGAGCGCAGGCTCATCTGGTTTGAGCAAGGCTCACTAGCTTGAGCCCAAGGTTGCTGGCTCGAGCAAGGAGTCACTTGGTTTGCTGTAGGCACCGGTCAAGGCACATAAGAGAAAGCAATCAATGAACAACTAAGGTGCCACAACAAAGAGTTGATGCTTCTCATCTCTCTCCCTTCCTGTCTGTCTGTCCCTATCTGCCCCTCTGTCTGACTCTGTCACACACAAAAGAATAAATAATATCTATCAATATGTACTGTTTTAGAAATTAAAGTGGAAAATAATTTAATATATTAATGCCTGACCAGGTGGTGGCACAGTGGATAGAGTGTCGGACTGGGACCTGGAGGACCCAGGTTCGAAACCCCAAGGTCGCCAGCTTGAGCGCGGGCTCATCTGGTTTGTGCAAGGTTCACCAGCTTGAGCCCAAGGTTGCTGGCTTGAGCAAGGGGTCACTGGCTCTGCTGTAGCCTCCCCATCAAGGCACGTATGAGAAGCAATTAATGAACAACTAACGTGCCCCAAGTACAAGCTGATACTTCTCATCTCTCTCCCTTCCTGTCTCTCTCTCACACACAAAAATAAAAGTAAATAAATTCACTTCATTTTAATAATTCACAAAATAAATAAAATAAATTGCTTCATTAAGGTAATTCATTAAATACATAAATAAAATAGTGGTTTTTTTATTATAGAAAAATTCTGCCTGACCTGTGGTGGCACAGTGGATAAACCATCGACCTGGAGTGCAGAGGTTGCCGGTTTGAAACCCTGGGCTTGCCTTGTCAAGGCACATATGGGAGTTGATGTTTCCTGCTCCCTTCCCCCTTCTCTCTCTCTCTCTCTTTCTCTCTTTCTCTTTCACTCCTCTCTCTCTCTCTACAAATGAATAAATAAAATCTTAAAAAAAAGGATATTTTAAAAAAGAAAAGAAAAATTCTTTTCCAACCATATGTCCTTACTTTTTTGTGCTATAGCACAAAACAGATGCCCAATAAATATTTGTCAAATACAGTTTCTTAGGTTCTATAAAGCTATAACTGACTAGATGCAAGTAGCTTTATATCTGTCATTGAACTCTGTGAACTAATGAGAGCAGGATGTGAGCTAATGACAACTGTAGGATTTTAAATCTACTCCATAGTCCAGATAATAAAAAAATTATCTTGGTTTTACCCAGGTGAACCCGTCCCTGTTGAATGAAAGAGATTTCTTGCTCTTCTTGCCTTCTGCCAGAGGTACTATCAGGGTACCCAGACTAAACTATCATCTTCTAGTAAAATAATAATAGTTGCCTTTTATTGAATGATTATTGAATGTTGAGTACTGCTAGATATGCATCATGTCATTTCATCTTTAAAATGAACTTTCACAAAATCTCTTAGCTGTTACACTCTGCCAAACTCCAGGGCCTTTAATCACCTACTCCTTCTAGATTGAGAAAGAGACCTGCATCAAGGTTGGGATTGGAAAGACTGTTTTTTTGTTTTTGCATCTACTTCATACCATTAATGTAGATGAGAGGAGCCTGATCGGGCGTTGGCACAGTGGATAGAGCATTGTCCTGGGATGCTGAGGACCCAGGTTCAAAGCCCCGAGGTTTCCAGCTTGAGCATGTGGTCACCGGCTTGAGTCCAAAATCACTGGCTTGAGCAAAGGGTCACTGGCTCAGCTAGAGCCCCAAGTCAAGGCACATAAGAGAAAGTGATCAATGAACAACTAAGGTGCCACAATAAAAATTGATGCTTCTTATCTCTCTCCTTTTCTTTCTGTCTATCCCTCTTTGTCTGTCTGTCTGTCTGTCTCTCTCTCTCTCTCACTTTAAAAAATTTTAGATGAGAGGAGATGGAGGAGACAGAGATGATTTAGTGCTTTTATCTCTGATTTGGCACCAACTCAAAAGCAAAGAATGACTGCCTTAATTATTCTCTGGATGCTGATTAATTCTGGGTCCAAACTGAGCTCATAGAGCAAAGGTGGGATTCACTGTTCCTCTCACTTGTCAGTTACTGAGCAACTACTGAGCACAGAACCTTGGTAAATACAAAAGCAGTATTCTCTGTTCACAATGAGTTTGAACATGAGTGAGATTTAAAGATACTTGTACTCAGAATAATATATCAGGAAATATAAACGTAATTATCTACTAGCATTGGCCTTTGAATGAAACTTTTGTACCACCTGTGTAAAAGAGATGAGAAAATGGGTTACAGCTGTGGCTAACTTTGTGCTCTGAATAAATGTTTCTCCATAGTTCAGGAACTTTGGTGATATGGGTAAAAGTTTTCATAGAAGTTTATAAAGTTTCTTATTGTCAGTCCCTCCCTTAGAGATAAATTGTGGATTCAAATGCAAACCAAAAAAATAGGTCAAGAGTACTCCATCTTAGTCATAATTTTAGATATTCCCTAAGATGCTAAGAGAGCTAAAACTGGTTTTAACTTAAAACTCAAAGTGACTATGTGGAGCTTTTACTAGAGCTAATTGATGCTCACAAAAATCTATGGTTGCGGAGAAAAAGGAGATCTTTCCTGAAAAACCAAGGAATAGTTTCTCAAGTCTCAAGAAATTAGAAATTAATTACTATCAATGATAACACTATGTAATCTTAGATATGGAGGAAAAAAATCTTAGAAATCACTTTGTATAACCCCTTCTTGTAGGTGATAAAACCAAGACTCAAGATTTTATTGAAAGCCAAATTTATATGATTTATTAGTGGTATCTAGGACTGGGGTTGAATACTAATAGGTAATTTCTTTCTCATCTTTTCTAGTTTCTGATTTCTTTCTTTTAAGTATTTCCATAATCTTTTTATTTGGCAGGAAGGTGACCATGACCCAGGATATTTGTATTCAATATTTAGGAAGAGCTCAGGCTCAGTTTTACTTTTCCCTTAAAGTAAGATCTTTTAAAAAATTCTATAATTTTATTTAGTGAGAGAGAGTTGGAGAGAGGGACAGACAGGCAAAGAAAGAGATGAGAATCATCAACTCGTGTTGCGACACCTTAGTTGTTCATTGATTGCTTTCTCGTATGTGCCTTAACCGGGGGCTCCAGCTAAATCTGTGACCCATTGCTCAAGCCAGCAATCTTGGGTTCAAGCCAGTGACCTTGGGGTCACGTCTATGATCCCACACTCAAGCCAGCAACCTTGAAGTTTGAACCTGGGTCCTCAGCATCCCAGGCCGACGCTCTATCCACTGCACCACTGCCTGGTCAGGCCAAGTGAGATCTTGATTTTCCTTTTTTTTAGGTGAGAGGATGGGAGAGAGTGAGGCAGACTCCTGCATACAGCCTGACCAGAATCCACCTGGCAACCCTGTCTGGGGCCAATGTTGTAGTACTAAGCTATTTTTAGCACCTGAGGCTGACTTACTATCCTCAGCAGCCACGCCATGCTTAAACCAATCAAGCCACTGGTGGCAGGAAGGGAAGGGGGAGAGAAATAGATGGTCGCTTCTCCTGTGTGCCCTGACCAGGAATCAAACTCAAGATGTCCGTATGCCCAGCTGACACTCTATCCACTGAGCCATTGGCCAGGGCTTTGATCTTTCAATGTAAGGAAAACTACCATTTATTAAGCACATAGGGTTTTCATATACATTATCTCATTGAGTATGTACAAGATGCTCCTAATAATGGTCGTATGAATCACCCAGGGATCTTGCTAATGCAGATTCTGATTTTGTAAGTCTAGGATGGAGTTCAAGATTCTCCATTTCTAAAAAGCTTCCATGAAAAGCCAATAATGATATTGGTCTTATATTGAATAGCAAAGATGTTGGTTGGTATTATCTTCATCTTACAGATGAAAAATTGAGGCTTACAGAGAGATTAAATAAACTGCCTAAATTCATACAGGCAGTAAATGGTGGCCAGTGATTTGACCTAAGTCTTTCTGACTTTAAAACTCAAGATGTGGCCCTGGCCGGTTGGCTCAGCGGTAGAGCGTCGGCCTAGCGTGCAGAGGCCCCGGGTTCGATTCCCGGCCAGGGCACATAGGAGAAGCGCCCATTTGCTTCTCCACCCCTCCGCCGTGCTTTCCTCTCTGTCTCTCTTCCCCTCCCGCAGCCGAGGCTCCATTGGAGCAAAGATGGCCCGGGCGCTGGGGATGGCTCTGTGGCCTCCGCCTCAGGCGCTAGAGTGGCTCTGGTCGCAATATGGCGATGCCCAGGATGGGCAGAGCGTCGCCCCTGGTGGGCGTGCCGGGTGGATCCCGGTCCGGCGCATGCGGGAGTCTGTCTGACTGTCTCTCCCTGTTTCCAGCTTCAGAAAAATGAAAAAAAAAAAAAAAAATGGAAAAAAAAAAACTCAAGATGTGATAAGGGAAGCCAGGGAAAAATGGAAGGAGAGCTTATGGTCCAGTATTTCTTAAACAGGTCACTTCTCAAGTGAGTCGGGGGTAGAATCCAGGATGAAATTAAAAAGTCCTGGCTCACAGTCAAGTGTTTCCTTTTTTTTCCTCCTATAAATCCCCTAATCAGGATCTTTCCTTCATGTTTAGCAAACCATATTTAGAATTGGCTTTTGGGCTTTCTTCATTACAGATTTATTGCCAAACCCTGTGCAGTCCATGTTGGCATCCAGGACAGTGGTCCTTATCAGGCTCAATCCAATGCCATCCTTGAAAAGGTGTTCATATCTATTACCAAGGTAAGTGGGCAAAGAAGATTTATAAGGGGTTGCTTTATTGGGCAGGAGAAGATAGAGAACAAGTATCTCCAAGGGTAAGGATAGGATGGAAAGGATGATCTTTCACAATTGGGTAGCCCATATAGTAATAAGGAGAACTTTATCCCCTCAGAGAGATACCTTTGGGCCAAGATCTAAGTCAAGTTTACACATATTTGAGTTTTAGGCCTAGTAACCACCACCACCCCTTGCCTTCCATACATCATATCTTAATTTTGCTTTTCCCTGCTCCAGCTTTGTCCATAATTAAGATGCGGATTGATAACCTGTGCAGTTTGGGTTTTCAATATATTTTTTTACTCAGCTTGGGCTGGAGGGAGAAGACCAAACAAGAATGTGTATAGAAAGTGGTAAAGGCCCTTGATGTGTAAAATAGCCTGACCAGGTGGCGGCACATGGAGTGTTGGGCTGGAATTTGGAGGACCCAGGTTCAAGGCTTCAAGGTCACAGGCTTGAGCGCGGGCTCACCAGCTTTAGCGTGGGGTTGCTCACTTGAGCCCAAGGTCACTGGCTTGATCCAAAGGGTCACTCGCTCTGCTGGAGCCCCCTGGTCAAGGCACATATGAGAAAGCAATCAATGAACAACTAAAATGCCGCAACGAAGAATTGATGCTTTTCATCTCTCTCCCTTCCTGTCTGTCTGTCCCTATCTGTCCCTCTCTCTGTCTCTCTCTCTCTCAAAAAAAAAAGACTTTTGAGATGAAGAATAAATATCACTTAAGCTACTATAGATATCACCCCTTTGCCACTCAGCTAGTTAAGGGATTTAACAAGCGATTTGAAGAAAAAGAAATGTTCTGACTCTGGTCATATATCTACAGTATCCTGATGAAAAAAGGCTAGAGGGCCTGTCAAAGCAACTGGACTGGGACGTCCGAAAAATCCAGTGCTGGTTTCGCCATCGGAGGAATCAGGACAAGCCCCCAACGCTCACTAAATTTTGTGAAAGCATGTAGGTGTGCAGAGGGAGGTGGGGAGTAAGGAGAAGGGTGGGACATGACTGGACTGAGGCTTTCCTTTTGGAAATCGCTCTATTATCAGGCAAACAGTTGATGAATATGGAGGGCTAACTCAATTTATTATAGGCAGAAAATTTCTTGGGCATGCTTGCCAGTAAGCTAAATGTAGTTCCATTTTGTTCCCCTTTCCCAAATAGATTGGGAGTGAATTTTTATAACTGTATTTAGATAGGTAGACTTGCAAACCCTTGTACACCTTGTAACAGCTTGCTCTAAATGGACACTTTGGTGGGAAGCATCCCTTTTCTGGGCATACTATACATCATTCCACTGGATTTTTACTAATCTCACCTCTGGACACAGAGCACTGTATTTATCTTTGCTGTGCAAAAGAAAATGTTAGGCACTATCATCAGTGAGTCTGATATGGAAAAAAAGTTGATTAAAGCCAGTATCACTTTTGGAAATCTACTTTTAAACAGAGGCTGGAAGATGTCTTTATCTTTTTGGCATTTGAGGTGACAGTATTTGTTCCTATTCTGGATACTTAACTTCTTTCTCACCAGTAACTATCTTATCCCCAAATCTGCTATCTTGACTTCTTTAGCCTCAAAGACTTTCTTTTGAGTGAATATTCATCTAACCTCTACTCTTTGCCCACCTAGGTGGAGATTCACTTTTTATTTATGTATATTCTGCTACGGAATTAGATTTCTTTGGTCGGTGAGTGTGAACTTTCTCTGGTCTTCTTTGGGTTCTAATTATGACTATATCTCTAGAAATTAGTTAAATACCTTCAGATCTTTATTTCCCCCCCCCCTTTTTTTTGTGATGCATATAGCCCAGGTTTATATGCTAAATGATTGCCTTCTCCCTGGGCCTGACTTCAGTAACCTCATAATTCTGTTTCTCCCCTAAATAATGCTAATAAGAATTGGTGTTGATTAAATCAGCATAATACACAATGTTTTACACAGCACTTGACAAAAATCTTATTCTTCCAAGGAGGAGACAGTAACAGAAATGGAATCAGTAATCCTTCAAAGTGGGTAAAAACAGGTATAATTTCTGCTTTTTAGTTAATTATTAGAGTCAAAGAATTTCAGGCTTTTTGATTTCTGATTCCCCCCTTTTTTTTTCACAGCACCACCCTATTTTTCTAAATGATATAATTGAGGCTTCAAAATATATGAAGTAAAAAGGCAGAACTGAAGCGCAGGGATAGACAAATACACAATCATACCTGAAGACTTTAATACTCTTCTATCAGTAATTGACTGAATCACTGGACAAAAAAAATCACTAAGGATATAGTTTTGAAAAATACAATCAACCAGTTTGGCCTAATTGACCTTTATAGACCACTACACCAACAGCTGAAGAACATAAACAGTTTTCAAGTGCATGTGAAACATAACTAAGATAAGATAAACCATATGGTAGGCCATAAAATAAATCTCAGTAAATTTTAAAATATTGAAATCTTACAAAATGTGTTCTCTGACCATAGTGGAATTAAGTTAGAAAGCAAGAAGAAGAAGAAATCCAGAAAATATTTGGAAGTTTAAACAGCTCTGCTACATAATCTGTGGATCAAACAAGAAATCAAAAAGGAAATTAAAAAACTTTTTCAATTGAATGATGCTGAAAGTACAATATACCAAAATTTGTGGGATATAGCTAAAGCATGCTTAGAGGGAAATTTATAACGTAATGTTTATGTTAGAAAAAAGGAAAGCTTTAAAATTAGTGATCCAAGTTTCCACTTTAAGATCTGGAGAAAGAAAAGCAAAGTAAAACCAAACTTAAAGGAAAGAAATTTTTAAAAAAGCAATAATTAATGAAATAAGCATTAGATAAACAATGGAAAAACTAGTAATATTAGCCAAAAATTGATTCTTTGAAAGGTTTGATTAAAATTGATATACCCCTAGGAAAAAAGAGAAAAGAAATGATCACTCTCAGGGAGGAAAAGAGATTGTCACTATAGATCCTGTAGACATTGAAAGGATAAGACAACATTATGAACAATTTAATAGTAATAAATTCAACAACTTAGATGAAATTGACAGATTTCTTAAAGTAGTGGTCCCCAACCTGTTTTGGGCCACGGACCGGTTTAATGTCAGAAAATATTTTCACGGACCGGCCTTTAGGGTGGAACAGATAAATGTATCACGTGACCGAGACAAGCGTCAAGAGTGAGTCTTAGACGGATGTAACAGGGAATCTGGTCATTTTTTAAAAATAAAACATTCAGATTTAAATATAAATAAAACGGAAATAATGTAAGTTATTTATTCTTTCTCTGCGGACCAGTACCAAAGGGCCCACGGACCGCTACCGGTCCGCGGCCCAGGGGTTGGGGACCACTGCCTTAAAGGACATAATTGAAACTCTGTTAGAAGTTTTACTGACTTGAATCTTTGACATAGAGATCTTTCTCTTGGTTATAAATGGAATCATTGTCTTCCTGCCTTCGTGTCTCCTACTATACCCCAGGTGGCGATGCTTTCAGAAACTATTTTAGAACTCTCCCTGCTTTTATTTACCTCAAAGCATGATTTTTCTGTTTGTAATAACACTTTAAATTCTAAAAGAAAAATCTAGCAATTTCTTTGCCCTGTAATGATCCCTAAATTCTGCCGAGAGGGATTCCTTTTTTCCTATCTCCTTTCCCCCCTATATCATAGAGAGAACAGGATTATATAAGTGAGCCAGGGGACAATCCTGAAGACTGACCTGGATTATCTGTTTTCTCTTAGTCACCTTGGTTTTGGGACACCCGACAGTGCTGGCATAGCTATCCATATCAGGTAGGATCTGAGCCCTTCAAGACAGGAGGTGTGTGTGTGTGTGTGAGAGAGAGAGAGAGAGAGAGAAGTGTGTGTGTGGAGGGTGGGCAGCGGGAAAGTGTAGTCATAGGGCAGGTGGCACATTTCTTTGGTATTCTTAAGGGAATAGGGGCTGAGTCTCTGAGTCATATATTCAGGGTATCTAATTCCGGGGCCCCCATAGTTGTGAAACCCAGTGATATTTTTGTTCCAGTTCCCCATTATACTCACTCTATGTGGGCTGGAAAGAAAAGCAGCTTCCTGGCACTTAATGAGGTGCTTTCTAGTCCAGGTGTCCCTTTTGAATTAAGGGTAACTTGGAGTTCCCTTTATACTAGAAAAATGTCGGGGCTGCTAACAAGGGTAGAAGAAGGGGAGGCCTGAGTACATTTAATCCCCTAAAACATTAATTGCCTGGAATTTTAGATACACTGATTTGATTGTGCTGTACTATGTATTAACTTTATCTCTAAAAGATAAGAGATGAAGATATGTATGTGAAAGGGCAGAGGGAAGAGGTTTAAGTCTCCATATCAACCCAAAACTTGTTAACTATCTTGGAAGATGATAAAGAGAAAAGATGTCTAATAATTTTGGGTATTGGTCCTCCAAGGCAGAGAAAGTTGCAAAGATAGAATGAATCTTTGACTAGCTGATAGGAGTTTGACTAACTACTTCTTTCTCTCTTCCAGCCTCTCACAAGTGGGCTTTATTACTATTATATCATGGAATTGGCCTTTTATTGGTCTCTTATGTTTTCTCAGTTTACAGACATTAAAAGAAAGGTAAGGACACTGGCTCCCTTGATTCCCTATTACATCCTCCTTCCTAGCAGCTACCATTACTGCCATTTTGATGGATACTCTGTCCTGACTGGGACCACAAAAGAGGGAGAAAGTAGGTTTGATGGGACTGTTAGCTCTTTGTAATGTTCTCACAAATGAGACTTGACAATGAAGAAGTGTAGTTGAGGCATTCAGGGTAACCAGGATGAGAACAGTTAACCAGCTAAGCACCCCCCCCCCTTTTTTGTGTGTCAGAGAGAGAGAGGGACAGATAGGGCAGACTGACAGGAAGGGAGAGAGATGAGAAGCATCAGTTCTTCATTGCAGTTCCTTAGTTGTTCATTGATTGCTTTCTCATATGTGCCTTGACCGGGGCGCTACAGCAGAGCGAGTGACCTCTTGCTCAAGCCAGCGACCTTGGGCTCAAGCCAGCGACCATGGAGTCATGTCTATGATCCCATGCTTAAGCCAGCAATATTAGGGTTTCGAATCAGTCTGATGCTGTATCCACTGTGCCACTGCCTGGTCAGGCAGTATTTCCTTTTCTACCGCGAGCCAGGTCCAGTCCTGAGTGAGAATGGTGGAAAATTAAGAAATAAACACAGAGAGAAAAATAATGGGATTGGGTGGTCCTTGCAGGAAGGCTGATGACCTACCAAAGGCCCAGACACTCAACAAACAACTTTATTCTAAGATGCAGAGAACAAAGCAGCTTGCTGCTTGGGTATTCCCGTAAACTTTAGCAAGGAAGTCTCCTACACAAAGTTATGCATAACATCTTAACTAGTAGTTCCTCTAACAAAGGGTAAGAGGAAGGGAATATAGACTGCCTTTAGCAAGGAATATGGGGGAGGACTGTGAGGACTTTGTCAGCCTCACAGCCTGTCCCCCACACTTTTCTTTCTTTTTCTCCGAAGTTCTTACATGTATAAAGGTCAGGAAATTAGTCAGAACATGGATAGCAAGGCATGATCCAGGACAAGCCTGAATCCATAAAGGCTAAATCTGGCCTTTGCTTGGCATGAGGGATCCTTGTTCTCTCTCTGCTTTCCCTTCTTCTTTTTTCTTTTCTTTTCTTTTTTTTGGGTTTTTTTTTTTTTTGTATTTTTCTGAAGTGTAGAAGTGGGGGAAGACAGGCAGGCAATCAGACTCCCGCATGCATCTGACCGGGATCTACCCAAAATGTCCACCAAGAGGTGATGCTCTGCTGCAACCAGAGCCATTCTAGCTCCTGAGGAAGAGGCCATGGAGCCATCCTCAGCGCCTGGGCCAACTTTGCTCCAATGGAGCCTTGGCTGCGAGAGGAGAAGAGAGAGTTAGAGACAAAGGAAAAGGGGAAGGGTGGAGAAGCAGATAGGCACTTCTCCTGTGTGCCCTGGCTGGGAATCAAACCCGGGACTTGAACACACTGAGCGGACACTATACCACTGAGCCAACTGGCCAGGGCTCTCTGCTTTCCCTTCTTGATGATTCCACTTAAAGAATTTTAACTAGAATGAGTTTTAGGTGATTTTGTTTACCTTTTTCTTTATATTGTTTAGGAAACAAAGATTCAGAGAAATTGACTTGCCCGCATAGTGACAGTTGGAAATAACTTAAAATTTTTATAATAGAGCCTGACCAGGTGGTGGCTCAGTGGATAGATCGTCAGACTGGGACGCAGAGGACCCAGGTTCAAAACCCCGAGGTTGCTGGCTTGAGCACAGGCTTCTCAGCTTGAGTGCAGGCTTACCAGCTTAAGCACATAAGTTCGCTGGCTTGAAGCTCAAGCTCGCTGGCTTAAGCCCAAGGTTGCTGACTTGAGCAGGGGGTCACTTGCTCTGCAATAGCCCCCTAGTCAAGGCACATATGAGAAAGCAATCACTGAACAACAAAGGAGACTAAGGAGCTGCAATGAAGAACTGATGCTTCCCATTTCTCTCCCTGCCTGCCTGTCTGTCCCTATCTGCCCCTCTCTGTCTCTCTCTGTCTCTGTCCCCACAAAAAAAAAATGTGTAACAGAATCTTCACTTCTTATTATTGTCCACCTAATGTAATGTAGTTCCAGCAGCTCTAATCCTTATCTGTTACTAATGTGTGGTTATCTTTGGTGAGGAAAACCAAAGTTAGCATTTATGAGAATGTACTGAAACTATTCTGATACTCAATTCAGATGCCTTTCACTCTTCTACGCTCAGGAGACACAGGTCCCCTTACTAAAATTTTATTTTAATACATGACACAAATATAAAAGGTTTGTAATATATATATGTAGGTTTGAAAAGTAGAAGGTCCTGGCTGGTTGACTCAGTGGTAGAGTGTCGGCCCAGCATGCAGAATTCCCGGGTTCGATTCCTAGTCAGGGCACACAAGAGAAGCGACCATATGCTTCCCCACCCCTCCACCGCCCCTTCTCTCTCTCCCCTTCTCTTTTTCTCTCTCTCTCTCCCTCCCTCTCCCTCTCTCTCTCTTCTCCCTCTCTCTCTCTCCCTCTTTCCCCCTCCATCCCCAGCCATGGCTCTATTGGTCAGCCCCAGGCACTGAGGATGGCTCCGTGGAGTCTCCACCTCAGGCACTAAAAATAACTCGGTTGTAAGCATGGCCCAAGATGGGCAGACCATTTGCCCCAGACGGAAGTTGCCAAGTGGATCCCAGTCAGGGTGCATGCGGGAGTCTGTCTATCTCCCCTCCTCACTTGGAAAAAGAAAACGAAAATTTGAAGAATTTATACTTGTGAGCCCATCCCCAACTCAAGAACTAGACTATATCATTGTATCTGTTGGTATGGAAAACGAAGACTTTTCATTCTTGTCTCTCTGACCCAAATTCACCTGCCTTCTCTTACCCTCTGTCCTTCACTGGACTGAAAAGTATTTATTAGCTATATATAATAACTCAGGTATTTGGAGATTTCTCCAGGTCTAATCTTGGCATTAGAATCCAAGAAGAAGTTAGACCTCTAACTGCTTTGAGCTATATTAACATAGATCATGGGTCAGTTACTAATGGAGAGAGTTTGGGTCAAATGCTAGGCAACTTCCTAATGTAGAGTTTAAACAAAATGGAACTTCTAAGAGTGGGATAAGATTCTTAGAGAACAATGCAGAGCATTGAGTTGGCTAGCATCTCTATGGCATTGCCTATACCTGCTTCTTCTATTTCCATTTTTTCCTAGGACTTCCTGATCATGTTTGTGCATCACTTGGCCACCATTGGACTCATCACCTTCTCATATATCAATAACATGGTTCGGGTAGGAACTCTGGTCATGTGTCTACATGATGCCTCAGACTTCTTGCTAGAGGTAAGACCCCCAACCCCTTTCCTCATTATTCTTCTCTTTCTCTCCTTTTCTTCCTGAGAACAGTCTTCTCCTCATCTTCTTATCTTCCTTTCTCCAGGCAGCCAAGCTGGCCAATTATGCCAAGTATCAGCGTCTCTGTGACACCCTTTTTGTGATCTTCAGTGTGGTTTTTATGTTCACTCGTCTAGGAATCTATCCATTCTGGTAAGTGTTCAGGCTATGGAGCCCTGCTTTTTCTTTGACCAAACCTGACCTTTATGGGCCCTCACAGGAGCTCAGTTCCCTTGCATAATATTTCTAGTGAGGCGTGACCCAGACTCAGAGCATCCAACTCACTTGGCTGTGGCTTTCCTGACTCATCTCTGAGGATCAGTCCTCACTTTATGCCCAAGTAATTCTTTTGCTTTCTTTTGTGCTGATTACAAAATTCTCAGGCTCCTCTTACTTGTTTTCCTGCTCTATACCCTCTCCACCACTCTGACCAAAGCACATACACACACATACACACCTCTCACTTCTATACTCACTACTTTATAGTTCAGTCAGTGACTCTGTGGGTTGGAGATTGTGCTTAATCTGAGGGAATCATCTACCAGCTATTTGATATGTGCCTGAGGGTGTGAGTAATTCCTAGGATCACAGTTAAAGTTGCTCTCTTAGTTTTGTGAAACTACTTTTTTTTTTTTTTTGTATTTTTCTGAAGCTGGAAACGGGGAGAGACAGTCAGACAGACTCCTGCATGCGCCCGACCTGGATCCACCCGGCACGCCCATCAGGGGGCGACACTCTGCCCACCAGGGGGCGATGCTCTGCCCCTCCGGGGCATCGCTCTGTTGCGACCAGAGCCACTCCAGCGCCTGGGGCAAGGCCAAGGAGCCATCCCCAGCGCCCGGGCCATCTTTGCTCCAGTGGAGCCTCGCTGTGGGAGGGGAAGAGAGAGACAGAGAGGAAGAAGAGGGGGAGGGGTGGAGAAGCAGATGGGTGCTTCTCCTGTGTGCCCTGGCCGGGAATCAAACCCGAGACTTCTGCATGCCAGGCCGACGCTCTACCACTGAGCCAACCGTCCAGGGCCGAAACTACATTTTTGAAGTGATTAATAATATGACTTAATCTATCAGTTCCTAAGATTTATATATCTTCCCCTGTCCTAAAACTTCCTAGGCTCCCTTTCTTTATTCTTTTCTCATTGTGGATAAATATTCATGGAACTTCAACTGAGAAAGAATAGGGAGAACGCACATGGGTTCTGCTTCCCAGGGAACTTGGCTTCATCCTTATCTGCCTGACTTGGACTCTGGAATCTGACCACTGGTCTCCCTCTTCTAGGATTCTGAACACGACCCTCTTTGAGAGTTGGGAGATGATCGGGCCCTATCCCTCCTGGTGGCTCTTCAATGGCCTTCTCCTGGTCCTACAGGTTCTGCATGTCATCTGGTCCTACCTGATTGCACGAATTGCTTTCAAAGCTTTGATCCGAGGAAAGGTGAGGATAAAAGTTGGCTTCTTTCTTTGGGACTAGTTAGAGGATAGGTACTACTCAGTAGACCTCCTCTTTTGACCTAGTCTGGTAAGCCCCATCTACATAAGCAGACCCACCAAAAAGTCTAGGAATCCAGAGTTTTCATCTTTTCTTAAAAAAAAAAAAATTTTATTGATTGATTTTAGCAAGAGACGAAAGGAAAAGAGAGACAGGAACATCAATCTGTTCCTGTATGTGTCCTAACTGGGGTTTGAACTGGTGACCTCTATGCTTTGGTATAATGCTCTAATCAGCCAAGCTATCTGGCCAGGGCAAGTTTTCACCTTTTCTATAAGTATCAGTGTTTAGCGTTTTAGGACTTGACTTAGGTGTAAGAGGAAGGATCTTCCTTCTTCCTGTCCCTTAGGAATGATTGTTGTTAAATAATGAACAGGATTAAGTTTTAGAGATGGCCGTAGCCATTTCCTACCCCTTACCTATCTATCTGTCTACCTCAGTGGATTTCATATTTTCATTTTATAGCTGGGAGTCTTTTTTCAAAGGAAAGCATATTCAGAGCTCCAAAATTAAAAACTGTAAAAGTAGAGATTGCCTAGGGAGTGGTGGTGGTTCACAGGCCACCCCAAGATAACTACACTGTTATGTTCAAGATACGGTTTATATTATATAAGGGACTAAGAACTGGCCTCACCCCACTGTTGTATGAGGCAAGGATCCTAAGTGAGATGGGTATTTAGGCATATACCCATTTTATGCCCAAAAGCACAAAGAAAGATGTTTAAATAAAATAACTATTTTATCATTAAATATGATAAAATTCATAAGTGAATCCAATTTCTGAAGCAGTCAGAATTTGGCTGGGGATTCAGCCTTCAGTAATACAGAATCCCAATGAGGAGATGCTCTATTAGAGGTCACTGATTCTAAGACAAAGGAATGGAATGTTACCCGGGCATAGATGAGCTCTTATGTCTGTTCCTTATGACTGTGACTGGTTACAGAACTTGCTCAGTGTGCCTATGCATACTGCTGTATCTATTGGACATGTTTTCTCCTCTGCTTCTTTCCTGAGCAGGTGACTTTTCCAGGAAGGATTAGACCCAGACTCTATACTCTCTACTCTTTTCTCACCTCTTTCATTTATTTTTATTTTTATTTTTATTGATTTCACAGAAAGGAGGGGTTGGGGGAGCAAGAAGCATCAACTCATATATACCTGTAGTTGCTTCACTTTAGTTTATTGATTGCTTGTTGTATGTGAGTTGACCAGGCAAGCCCTCAGGCCAGGCTTTTTTTTTTTTAAATAAAGATTTTTGTTTGTTGATTTTAGAGAGAGAGAGAGAAAGGAGGTGGGGGGAGGAGTGGGCACATCAACACATAGTAGTTGTTTTTCATATGTGCCTTGACTGAGCAAGCCCAGGGTTTCAAGCCGGCAGCCTCAGCATTCCAGGTTGATGCTCTATCCACTGCGCCACCACAGGTCAGGCACCTCCTTCCTTTTTTCTATTCCTGGCAGGACCTGGACAGTTTCATCTCTTGCATGTAAGTGTATCTTTACTTTTAGTATTCAGTGAAGCATGTCTGTCTGAATGTGTTTCTCTTCCTTCCTACTTTCCTTTCTATTCCTGTGTGGTCTGAAAAGCATGCCCCTCTTTTGATCTTGTGGGACCATTGTTGACTAGAGCTTAATTTGCATGATTTTTCCTAAATGGAGGCAAGAACGGAGTCTACTCCTTTTCCTTTCTGTTTTTCTTTCCTTTCCCCACCCCACCCTCATTTTTGAGCCTCCTTTCCCCTCAAATCTAGGCACACTGTGCTCTCTGGTAGAAATTTACTAAAGATTAGGAGATCAATTCCTTATCTGGGTTTCAGAGGCCAGCTGCTATTATAAAGCTTAGAATGTTAGAGCTAACCAAAGCAAATGCCCTACTTCTTGGAAACAAGTGTAGTTATTTTTCCTTCTCACCCCCCCCCCTTCTCTCCGTTATTTATATATTTTAAAAACAGCACACATTTATTATCCTTCACTTCTGGAGGTCAGAAGTCTGGCATAGGTCTTACTGGGTTTCTCTCTTTTACTTTTATGGTCCATTGTAGAGAATTTGAAATCCTTTGATATGTAGGATAATTTAGATTAGAAAACAGAACTCTAAGCCAAACTCTTCATTTGAAAATATAAAACAAAAAAGCTAAGATTAAGCAGTGAAGATTCACAGTACGATTGGGACTGGGGCCCTTCTTTCTGACTGCTAGTCCACTTTGCAGCATGTGCATCTTGGGGATGCCAAAGTTGCACAAGAGAAATGATCTTGCTACTTGGAAAAGGAAGATGATTAGATAAACATGTCAGGATACTGACATTTGAGCCCAGAAAGAATAGAAATACTGAAAAGGGCCCAGGTAAAAAAAGTAAGGACAAAAAAAAAGGCCCATATGGATCAGCTTTGGAGACAGAGCAAAACTTAGGACTACCAATGTGAATAATTGCAGTGGCCACAACCACCACAAGACAGACGCAATAATGACAGCCATTCACATTAGTTATGTTGGCCTTTTCTATTTTTTGAGATGGAAGGGGGAAAAGGGAGTCTGGAGTGTCCCTCAAACCTAAATCAGGACTCAGACTCAGTGAATGATTTCAACTCTCATAGGCTGGTCCTGAAAGGTACACCCCTCAACCAAAGTAACTACTTATTCCATAGAGAACTAAAACAGGGATGATGAGAGAGAAACTCAGGAAGCAGGCAAAGGATATTCACAATAGTAGCCATGGTCCAGGTAATATTTTGAGTTAGGTGCCACCAGAAAGTAGACCAAATTGGAAACAGTGCCCAGATATGGGCTCTGTGGACTTTGTCTGTTTTATGTTTTTGGAAAAGTTCTGTCCTCACCTTTCGTACCTTTGGCCCCATCCCGCTTTAGGTGTCTAAGGATGATCGCAGTGATGTGGAAAGCAGCTCAGAGGAAGACGATGTGGCCACCAACACAAAAAGCCCCTGTAGCAGCAGCTCAAGCAATGGTGCCAATCGGGTGAATGGTCACATGGGAGGCAGCTACTGGGCTGAAGAGTAAGATGGTTGGTATGGGGACTTCAACATACATGGACTTGTAGGGCCACTGGCAACCTACTCCTCTTGGGCCTCCTCACACCCACACTCCTGTGACTAGGGGTCTGCAGGGCACTCAGGAGAATCAAAGAAGCACATATTTTTCACTTTTTTAAAAAAACTCTGCCATTTTGTATTTAATAGCCTCCAGGTTCTTTCAGTAATATTATTTGCTGTGTGTGTGTGTGAGTGTGTGTGTGTGTATGCACACATGTGCGTGCGTGCGTGTGCACACATTTGTGCATATGCATGAGTTTCATTGTCTGGGTTCAGGAACAGTTCTGAACTGGGACCACTAGAATTTGCCTGGTCCCCTTTGAACCCACCTCAATCCCAGATTTGGCTGCATTTTGAATTATGCTGGCCTGGACTGTCCCTCCCTTGTTGCCTATGGCTCTTGAGGGTCTGGCCATCTGAATGGAGAAGCCAAGTTCTGCTACAGGTCTCTGCACTGTTCTTTCTTTGGAATATTTCACATGAAGTTGTGTAGAAACAGACAACCATGGATGGATGGTCAGGATTGCTTTGACCCCTAGCTAGATCCCCTTCCTACTACCTGGTAGTGACAGGGACAGCTGCTGATACCCTGCTCTTTACTCAATGGTACGCAGGGAGTGGGAGGTGGGCAAGGGTGAGCTGAGTGCTGGAGGAGGACACCACCACTGGATGAGCTGTTAACGGTTTATACTATTGTTTACTCTTCTGTGATTAAAAGTGCTTCAACCCTCCTCTGCTATCTCAAACTCTTTAGTGACTCTATTCCCAGTTCCTTGAACCCATAAGCTAATTAATTAAGAGTTTTTTTCAGGTCTGATTCTAGAAGCCATTGGACACCAAATTTTTCCTTTCTGTGCATGCTGGGAAGAGAGTATCTATATTTTAGGCTTTATGTTTTAAGGAAAAAATAAACATGTATAGTGGTCACAAGAAGAAATACTGAACAGATAAAAGCATGTATATCACCAACCCAACAAAGACTTTGGTTGAAGAGCTAAGACACCTTTAGAGACCTGTATTTTCTATTTTATTGAATATAGATACTGCCAGTTAACATTTAAGATCATGATCAAAGAGTCTGAGCAGAAGTTTTCTCTTTTACTTCTATTTTCTCTGGGAGAAACAGTCTTTTATTTGTTTTTTCCTTTTAGCGAGAGAGAGGGACAGACAGACAGGAAAGGAGATAGATGAGTCATGTCAGTTCTTCATTGTAGCACCTTAGTTGTTCATTGATTGCTTTCTCATATGTGCCTTGACCGAGGGCTCCAGCTGAGCTAGTGACCCCTTGCTCAAGCCAGCAACCTTGGGCTTCAAACTATCAATCTTTGGACTCAAGCCAGTGACCCCACGCTTAGGCTGGTGAGCCGCGGTCAAGCCAGCAACCTCAGGGTTTCAAACCTGAGTCCTCTGTGATAGCTGACGTTCTGTCCACTGTGCCACTGCCTGGTCAGGCAAAAACTGTCTTCCTAGTCCAGATTTTTCTCTAGTTGAGGTCTTGGCAAAATTACCAATAGTAGTATTCATGTCTCAGAATAATTTCCTATTTAGTGAATATTTATATTATCAAAATATTTCCAGGTGCTCTGTGTACATTAAGATATACAGAGTATTACATTATTGGGGAGATGGATGCAAATGGAAAGAAATAAGTTACTATTCTAAGAATCACTTGATATTCACTTACAATATAGGGATATTATCCCTACTAAACTTACCTTACTGACTAGCTGGATTCTAAAAAGACTTACTATGGGGCTTGGGAAAAATTAAGTCCAAAAAACTATGTAGTCAGAGCTAGTCAGTAAGACTAACAGACTAAGGTCTTACACTTTGTTCTTCAACTTGCCATATTGTTAGATAGACTAGTAATTATAAAATATGAATGAAATGCTTTTGAAAGTCAGATATGTATTTTGCCTTCTGAAATTTAAACAACTGCTTTGTAAATACAGGCTGGATTAGTTGGCCCAGTTAATCCAACAAAAGATGCAACTAAGTGTTCTAATAATAATATTTAACACAGAGCTTTTATTATATGCCAGGGCTGTATAAAGCACTTAACATATAGAAATGAAGCAAAAAGAGGTTAATTTGCTTAAGGTCAAACAGCTAGTAAAGAGTCAAACCCAACCCAGTGTCTCTATTCTCCCCTCCTACCCCCTACCCCCTAGAGAGAGAAGCAGGGAGAGAAAGACAGGAACGTGGAGTTGCTCCTGTATGTGCCCTTACCAGAGAATCAAACTGGTAACCTCCGTGCTCCAGTACAACTTGACCTATCTGGCCAGGACTTAATTTTTGTTGCTTTTTAGACAGAGAGAGAGGAAGAGAGAGGGGAGGGGGAAGGAAGCATCCATTTGTTTTTCCACTCAGTCATGCATTCACTGGTTGCTTCCTGTGTATGTGTGTGTCCTGACCGGGGATTGAACTTGCGAACTTGTTGTTTCAGAACGACACTCTTAACTGAGCTAACCAGCCAGGGCCTCAGTATCTATTCTTAATCACTGTATTCTGCCACTTCCCAAGACTTCATAATGAGGAAGAATAGATGTTGAAGAAACATGTAGCCAGAGGCATAGACTGATTAGAGTTGGCCTTGGATGAGTGAATTGGTATGAGGGTCAATTACAGCAGTGGTCCCCAACCCGCGGGCCACGGACCGGTATCGGTCTGTGGGCCATTTGGTACCGGTCCGCAGAGAAAAAATAAATAACTTACATTATTTCTGTTTTATTTATATTTAAGTCTGAATGATGTTTTATTTTTTTAAAATGACCAGATTCCCTCTGTTACATCCGTCTAAGACTCACTCTTGACGCTTGTCTCGGTCACGTGATACATTTATCCGTCCCACCCTAAGGGCTGGTTCGTGAAAATATTTTCTGACATTAAACCGGTCCGTGGCCCAAAAAAGGTTGGGGACCACTGAATTACAGGACCAGAGTCTTGTTCTGAGAAAGAACTGTATACGTATAGAGGGTGAGAGAGAGTGTATTAAAGGGTTTGAATACTAGAAAATAGTAGTGTAACTGGGGCAGGAAGACAGTGATAGGCTAGTTATATAGATGGCCTGGGAAGTCTCCATGCCTGAGAGGAAGGACACAAATTGATGGAGAACAGGTTAGATGCAGACTCAACATCATCCCTACCAAAGAATTAGGAATATTTGTAAGAGAAGCAAGGTATTACGTCTCTGTTGAATATAAAAGGGTTTTGCTTGACCGGGCGGTGGTGCAGATAGAGCATTGGACTGGGATGCAGAGGACCCAAGTTCGAGACCCCGAGGTCGCCAGTTTGAGCGCGGGCTAATCTGGTTTGAGCAAAGCTCACCAGCTTGAACCCAAGGTCTCTGGCTTGAGCAAGGGGTTACTCTGTCTGCTGCAGCCCCCAGTCAAGGCACATATGAGAAAGCAATGAACAAGTTAAGGTCTCGCAACGAAAAACGAATGATTGATGCTTCTCATCTCTCTCCATTCCTGTCTGTCTGTCCCTATCTATCCCTCTCTCTGACTCTCTCTGTCACTAAAAAAAAGGGGGGGGGGGATTTAACTTTACTGAAAAAAATAATGTCTGTGTAGTGCTTTACAACTTAGAAAATGTTTTCACATACATCAAAAAGTGAATTTAGCAACTTCCCTGGCCTCCATCTTACTTTGGGGCCAGGGAACCTTGCCGGGCGGGATGCGCGCTCTGTACTAAAATAAAACGTAAAAAAAACAAACGTGAATTTAAGAACGTTTCTACCTGATCAGGTGGTGGTATAGTGGGTAGAGCATCCCATGCAGAGTTCCCAGGTTTGAAACTTTGAGATCGCCGGCTTGAGTGTGGTCTCATCTGGCTTGAGTGTGGGCTCATCTGGCTTGAGTGCAGGCTCACCAGCTTGAGCTCAAAGATCACTGGCTTGAAGCCCAAGGTCACTTTCCATCTCTCTCCTTTCCTGTCTGTCCCTATCTGTCCCTCTCTATGTCTCTCTTTCTCTGTCTCCCTTGCTGAAAAAAGAAAAGACTTTTTTTTCTGTAAGGTAATATTCCACAAAGAAGTACTATATTACAGGTGTCTATTACTACGTAACTACCCTAAAATACAGTGACTTAATTTATTATTTTTCATGGTTTGGTTGGTTGACTGAGCTCAGCTGGTGACAGCTCATGTGCTTGGAGTCAGATGGCAGCTGGGGATAAAGTCATTTGAAGACTCAAATGGTTGGAAATCTAAGATGACTTACTGGCCTGGCTAGAAGTTAGTGCTGGCCATACCCTAGGAATTTAATCAGGGCTGTTAACGAAGGTCCCTGCACATGACCTCTCCATGTCTTGAGCTTTGCACAAGTGGTTGTGTTCCAAGAGGCAGGAAGCAGAATAAGTGATTTAAGTGTCGTCTAGCCTTACTTGTTTTTTTTTGGGGGGGTGGGGGGGGAGTTTGGATTTTTTTTTTTTTTTTTTTTTTTTTTTTTTACCGAGACAGGGAGAGAGTCAGAGAGAGGGATAGACAGGGACAGACAGACAGGAAACAGAGAGATGAGAAGCATCAATCATTAGTTTTTCTTTGTGCACTGCAACTCCTCAATTGTTCATTGATTGCCCTCTCATACGTGCCTTAACTGCGGGCCTTCAGCAGACTGAGTAATCCCTTGCTTGAGCCAGAGACATTGGGCTCAAGCTGGTGAACTTTTGCTCAAACCAGATGAGACTTCGCTCAAGCTGGCGACCTCGGGGTCTTGAACCTGGGTCTTCCGCATCCCAGTCCAATGCTCTATCCACTGCACCACCGTCTGGTCAGGCTAACCTTACTTGTGGTGCAGTGGATCAAGTGTCAATCTGGAATGCTGAGGTCGCCAGTTTAATTCCCTTGGCTTGCCCAGTCAAGGCACATACAGGAAGCAAACTATGAGTTGATGCTTCCTGCTCCTCTCCCCCACCTCTCTTTCTCTCTCAAATGAATAAATTTAAATCTTTTTTTTTAAAAAGTGTCATCCAGGTCCTGGCCTGGTTGGCTCATTGGATAGTGTCCTCCCGGCCTGTGGATGACCCAGGTTCAATCCCCGGTCAGGACACACATGGGAAGTGACCATCTGCTTTTCTTCCCCTCCCTCTCCCACTCTCACTCTTTCCCCCTCTCGCAGCCAGTGACTCGATTGATTCAAGCATCAGTCCCGGGGACTGAGAATAGCTCGGTTGATTCAAGCATTGGCCCCAGATGGGGGCTCCCAGGTCTATCCCTGTTGAGGGTCATGTGGGATTCTGTCTATCTCCCCTCCTCTCATTTAAAAAAAAAAAGTTTTTCATCTAATCAACCTGACCTGTGGTGACACCGTGGATAATAAAGCGTCAACCTGGAACACTGAGGTCACCATTTTGAAACCCTGGGTTTGCCTGGTCAAGGCACATATGAGTAGTAACTGTGAGTTAATGCCTCCTGCTCCTTCAACCCCCCTTCCTTTCTCTCTCTAAAATAAAATCAATAAAATCTTAAACAAAAATGTGTCACTTAGAACTGGCACGTATCACTTGCACTTCATTATATTAAAGTAGTCACAGGGAGCACCTATTCAAGGGGATGGTGAGATAGACTCTACCTCTTGATGGAGTGGCAAGGTCATTGCACAAGAACATGTAGAATGGGAGAGACAATTGCATTCATCTTTGAAAAATTCACTCTGCCACAATGAGACCACTCCTTAGGAGTTATTTAAAAAACACCAACGGGGTAGTGAGAACATAGTGTAATATACAGATGATGTATTATAGAATTAAATACTTGAATAAAATGTTACTAACGAACATCACCCCAGCAATTTTAGTTTTTAAAAAATATATAGATTGCTCATTATGTATCATAAACTCTCATATTATCACAATCCTAAAAATAATCATGAGTTTAGCTAGTGTGTGATATAATGCTGATATTAAACTAAGTTCTTCAGACTTTAAATCCAGGATCCATGTAGGGAGATATTTTCAGTTTAATAAAACATTTAAGGACGCTGGCTGGTCCAGTTGGCTCAGTGGTAGAGCATTGGCCCAGCATGTGGAGGTCCTGGGTTCGATTACCGGCCAGGGCACACAGGGGAAGTGCCCATCTACTTCTCCACCCTTCCTCCTTGCCTTTCTCTCTGTCTCTCCCCATCCCACAGCCAAGGCTGCATTGGAGCAAAGTTGGCCCGGGCTCTAAGGATGGCTCCATGGTCTCCGCCTCAGGTGCTAGAATGACTCTGGTTGCCACGGAGCAGCGGCCCATGGTGGGCATGCCAGGTGGATCCTGGTCGGGTGCATGCAAGAGTCTGTCTCTCTGCCTCCCCACTTCTCACTTCAGAAAAATACAAAAAAACAACATTTAAGGACCTACTTTATGGTAGGCACTGTGGCAGAAGCTGGGGACACAAAGATGAACAACATCTGGTTTCTACCTGCAAAAGAGCTCATACACATGTAAGAAAAAAAGGGCAATACAATGTGATGGCAACTACACTAAATATTCTTCCCAAAATGGTTGAAAACTTGAAAGTGGCACTGGGCCATTAAAGATGAATAGAGTTTGGCCTGGAAGACAGGAATGGAAAGGTATTATGTTTAGAAGAGATGTGAGAGATACGAGAGAGTTCTGGCTTAATGTGTACTAAACCTAGAACAAACATCTAGAAATGGTGGATAAAGGTGCTTTTAGTTTGTTTGTTGTAATGCATACCTGAGATTCCAAGGAAAGGTCACAAAGGAAAAGAAGGCTAGAGCAAAAGACTTAGTGGATAGGGCATTGGCCCGGTGTATGGAGGTCTTGGGTTCTATTTCTGGTCAGGACACACAGGAGAAACGACTGTCTACTTCTCTCCCTCTCCCCCTTCTTTCTCTTCCCCTTTTGCAGCCAGAAGCTTGATTGGTTTGAGTGTGGCCCTGGGCACTAGGGATAGCTCAGTTGGTCCAAGGGCATCAGCCTCAGGCACTAAAAATAGCTTGGTACTTGAGCATTGGCCCCAGATGGGGTTGCTGGGTAGATCCCAGTCAAGGTGCATGTGTGAGTCTGCTTCAGTATCTTTCCTCCTCTCACCTTAAAAAAAAAAAAAAAAAGACAAACAGCTGATAGAGTGATTAGAGGAATGATGGGCAAATAACTTAAGGATTTGGGTTTGAATGTCAACCACAAGACAAAACTGGCCCCATGTAGGAAGCTGGAACTCAGTCCTCCACTTAAGGCTGGGATCCAAAGTGAAAGGGAGAAAACTAAAAAAATAACCCAGTTGGCAAAAGGAGAAAGCAAAGAAGTTTAAATGCTTGGGCTTGTAGGGTCAAGAGACTTGGGGGAGATTTCTTAAATTCTGGGCCTACACTTCATGTGAATTTGAGAACCTGACTATACACTTTCTCTGTGGTCTGAGAAACACCTCAACCCACACCCTATTCCCAGGTAGGAAATTACATGATAATTGGTCTCAGGTCAGTTACCCATGGGACTGCTCTGGAGATACATGTACATGATGATGGGATTCTTGCACCATCACCACCAACCCCCTAATAAAAATGCTCCAAAAGATTATCTCAGTCAAGCCTGTAACACATAGAACCACAAATAATAGTATCCAAAATATATCTAATTAGAAAAACAACAGATAACCAATAGCAAGAAAAAAAGAGGGGGGGGGTGGGAAATATGAACAGGCAGTTCCTAGAGGATGAATATGTTAACGGATAATAAATCAATAAAAAGGTGCTCAACTTTACTGGAAATTAGTGATGTAAGTTAAAACAAGTAGTAAGCACATGCATGACCAGGCGGTGGCGCAGTGGATAGAGCATCAGACTGGGATGCGGAGGACCCAGGTTCGAGACCCTGGGGTCTCCAGCTTGAGCGCGGACTCATCTGGTTTGAGCAGAACTCACCAGCTTAAACCCAAGGTCGCTGGCTTTAGCAAGGGGTTCCTCTGTCTGCTGTAGCCCCACGGTCAAGGCACATATGAGAAAGCAATCAATGAACAACTAAGGTGTCGCAACAAAAAACTGATGATTGATGCTTCTCATCTCTCCATTCCTGTCTGTCTATTCCTCTGACTCTCTGGCTCTATAAAATAAAAAAATAAGATGGTCATTTGGGGCCCGATTGTGAGAACCTTGATTATCATGCTGAAGAATTACACTTTTTTTCTCTCTTTTTTTTTTTTTTTTTTTTTATTCAGTGAGAGAAGTGGAGGCAGAGACAGACTCCCACATGTGCCCCAGCCGGGATCTACCTGGCAAGCCCAATAAGAGGTGATGCTCTACCCATCTGGGACGTTGCTCCTTGCTCAGCAACCGAGCTCTTAGCACCTGAGGCTTAGGCCATGGAGCTATCCTCAGCGCCCAGGGCCAACTCGCTCCAATTAAGCCATGGCTGCAGAGAGAAGTGGGGTGGGTGGGTGCTTCTCCTATGTGCCCTGACTGGGAATCGAACCCAGGACATTCACACGTGGGGCCAACGCTCTACCACTGAGCCAGCTAGCCAGAGCCAAGAATTACATTTTAGATGGTAGGTCGTGGGAGCCACCAAAGGTTTAAAGCAGCACACTTAGTTTTGTAAAAACAGTCATAGAGTGGGCTATCAGAGGACTTGGAACTTGAACTTAGAGGGGTACAGGAAATGGCTTTATTTTAAAATGGGCCCGGCCTGACAGGTGGTGGCACAGTGGATAGAGCATCAGACTGGGATGCAGAGGACCCAGGTTCAAGACCCCAAGGTCACCAGCTTGAGCGCAGGCTCATCTGGTTTGAGCAAAGCTCACCAGCTTGGACCCAAGGTCGCTGGCTTGAGCAAGGGGTTACTCGGTCTGCTGTAGCCCCATGGTCAAGGCACATATGAGAAAGCAATCAATGAACAACTAAGGTGTCGCAACAAAAAACTAATGATTGATACTTTTCATCTCTCTCCGTTCCTGTCTGTCCCTATCTATCCCTCTTTCTGACTCTCTCTGTCTCTGTAAAATAAAATAAAATAAAAAGTAAAAAATAAATAAATAAAATGGGCCCTGCCTGGCCTGTGGTGGTGCAATGAATAGAGCACTGACCTGGAGTGCTAACGTCACTAGTTCAAACCCCTGGGCTTATCCAGTCAAGACACAACAAGCAACCAATGAACAGCTAGAGTAAAGCAACTACTTCTCATCCCACCACCCACCTTCCTCTCTCTGTAAAATCAAGAAATAAAATCTTATAAAGGGAAGAGGGCCCTGGTTGGTGGCTCAATAGAGCATTGGCCTGGTGTATGGACATTCCAGGTTTGATTCCCAGGCAGGGCACACAGGAGAAGTGACCATCTACTTCTCTTCCCCTTCCGCTCCCCATTCTCTCCCTCTTCTCCTGCAGCCAGTGGCTCGACTGTTTCAAGTGTGGCCCTGGGCACTGAGGATAGTTTTGTTGGAGCACAACATCCTAAGGTGTTAAAAATAGCTCAGTATTCTAGCATCTGCCCCAGATGGGGTTGACAGGTGGATCCCAGTCAGGGCACATATGGAGTCTGCCTCACTATCTCCCCTCCTCTCACCTTATTAATTAATTAATAAAACTGGGTTGCCTGACTGACCTGTGGTGGCATGGTGGATAGAGCATTGAACTAGAATGCCAAGATTGCCGGTTTGAAACCCTGGGCTTGCCTGGTCAAGACACATGGAAAACAACAAGTTGATGTTTCCTGCTCCTTGTGCCCTTTCTCCCTCTCCTCTTTCTAAAAAAATCAATAAACAATTTTAAAGGAAGGGAGGCTATGAGTTGGCATAGGCCAATATGTAGTAAGGACATGTAGTAAGGTTTTCTGTAGTGCCTTCATCACAGTCATCTGCATAGTTATTTTTCTTCTAATTCAGTAAGGTTTCTCCAAGGCAGACCTCACCATGAGTTTAGCCACAGCCCTAGGCCTACCAAAAAAGCAGATATGAAATCTGCCTTTACTTAAATGACTGCTCTATGAAAGCCGTTTAAGAAATAATACTAAATTTGTAGGCAGCATCATGGCTCGGCTGTCTAAGAGTGATTTATTTGATGTTTATTAGAAACTCCACTGTCCTGGATTATTTTTAGCCCAATTTATTACTAGTCTTTGCCTTTTAATAGTAGAACTGAGCCTGGCCAGGCAGTAGCACAGTGGATAGAACGTCGGACTGGGACGCAGAGGACCCAGGTTTGAAATCCCAAGGTCGCTGGCTTGAGCACAGGCTCATCCAGCTTAAGCACAGGCTCACTAGCTTGAGCGAGGGGTCACTGGCTTGAGTGTGGGATCATAGACATGACCCCATGGTTGCTGGCTTGAGCCCAAAGGTCGCTGGCTTGAAGCCCAAGGTCGCTGGCTTGAGCCCAAGGTCTCTGGCTTGAGCAAGAGGTCACTTGCTCTGCTGTAGCACCTCTGTCAAGGCACATGAGAAAGCAATCACTGAACAAGGAGCTGCAGTGAAGAACTAGTGCTTCTCATCTCTCTCCCTTCTTGTCTGTCTCTGTCCCTCTAACTCTGTCAAAAAAAAAAAATAGAATTGATTCCCTTGATATTTAGTGTAGTAACAGAACTTGATTATATTCATTTCAGTTTGACAGCAAAGATATCTGTTCTTCCTTACTAAATACAGTTCATGCTCAGTAAATACTAAACAACTGCTTGAGTTTAGATTTTTACAAACTGTATTTGAAATGACTGTAGGTGCTCCAAGTGAGAATGACTGTTAGACAATTGGAGGTAGGAGAGGACTGGAATGTAGGCCAGAAACAAGATTGGACAGATATACACTGGCATTATCTGCTGTAGTAGTCAGTTCTCTGCAGTAACAGACTATAAGACCAGTGGCCCCTGCCGTGGCCATGCAGGTTCTCATTGAATTCGGGCAGATGGTAAAGGAACTATGGAGCCATAAAATGGTGGGCCATTCTGTTTATTAAAGTCTCAAAACGGCAGACAAGCGAACAGGCAGGGAAGACCGCTTCCCTCACTCAGGGCTCCCAAACCCTGACTCATTCTCCAGCTTTACCAAACTCATAGCTCCCACCTGTTATAAAGTACCGCACCCCAGATTCTGAAAGGCACTGTACCTCATTTCATCAAGTTCACATAGAGATACCCAGTCCAGATAAATTTTGAAGAGTTTTATTAGAGGAAATTTATTAAATATGCCAGCCACATATGGCTGACTCAGGGCATCTGCAAGCCCAAATCGTGCAGTCCCAAAAGTATAATAGTTCAGGGGCTGCTTATATACCCTTGATCACACACAGGCGGGGAGAGCATGACATCATGGTACGAGCTGACAACATTTGTTTAGGGGATACACAGAAACATTAAGACTCTCAAGGTAACACAATCAACAATGTTTACAAATCTTTCAGGGATCATCTTCCCTCACTAGCCTAGAGGTATTTTACCCTCAAGATTCTAGGAAGGGGGAGGAACTACAGTCAATGCAAGGTGGTATATATATTCTGCCTCCTATTGAAAAAAGTTTCTAGGTTAACCTTTATTTTAGAGTTAAAACTGAATGACCCATTGTTCTTGAAAGCCAGAAACTTCTACATTCTTCTCCCTCCCCTCCCTAAAGGAGGGACAAGACAGGAAAGCCTGACCTTTCCTCCCAGAATATTAATATCAATTTTCAGCTTTTGGTACCTTACAACAGTGGCCCCCAACCTTTTTTGGGCCACGGACCGGTTTAATGTCAGAAAAATATTTTCACGGACCGGCCTTTAGGGTGGGACGGATAAATATTACGTGACCGAGACAAGTGTCAAGAGTGAGTCTTAGATGTAACAGAGGGAATCTGGTCATTTTTTAAAAATAAAACATCGTTCAGACTTAAATATAAATAAAACGGAAATAATGTAAGTTATTTATTCTTTCTCTGCGGATCGGTACCAAATGGCCCATGGACCGGTACTGGTCCGTGGCCCGGGGGTTGGGGATCACTGCCTTACAACACACCAGCCTCAGCACTCCCCAGCCAAACAGGCCAGCCAACAGGGCTCCCAAGCTCCTCTGCACTCCCTTTCTCTCCCTTTCTCTCCCTGGACTCTCCAGCAAACAATAGCTCCTCCCCCTGGAGTCAAGCAATCTGCTGCCCTGAGGACATGCATTGCAGCCTTCCATAGACTACACACACAGGGTGCTTGCTGACCTGTGCCAGTGCAAAATGCAAGCAAACCTAACTCACTTGTTTCACACTTGAAACATTGGTTTGCCCAACATAGAACCAATAGGTTAGAGAGCACACAAGAATGAGACTGAGTTAAAAGAATTGGCTCAAACAATTGTAGGGACTGGCAAGTCTGAAATTTGTAGAGCAGGTAGCAGGCTGGTACTTCAGGTAAGAGTTGATGTTGTAGTCCAAGATATACAGGCTTGAAATGCAGGCAGGGTTTCTGTTTTTATGTTTTTATTGCTTTTAGAGAGAGGAAGGAAAACATTGATTTGTTGTCTTACTTATTTATGCATTTATTGGTTGATTCTTGTACATGCCCCAACAGGAGATCAAAACCACGATCTTGACAAATAGAGACAATGCTCTAACCAACTGAGCTACCTGGCCAGGGCTGTATTTTAGTTTTGTGGGTTTTTTTTTTTATTAATTAATTTATTTATTATTTTTACAGGGACAGAGAGAGAGTTAGAGAAAGGAATAGACAGGGACAGACAGACAGGAACAGAGAGAGAGATGAGAAGCATCAATCATCAGTTTATCGTCATGACACCTTAGTTGTTAATTGATTGCTTTCTCATATGTGCCTTGACCACGGGCCTTCAGCAGACCGAGGGACCCCTTGCTGGAGCCAGTGACCTTGGGTCCAAGCTGGTGAGCTTTCTGCTCAAACCAGATGAGCCCACGCTCAAGTTGGCGACCTTGGGGTCTCGAACCTGGGTCCTCCGCATCCCAGTCCTCCGCTCCATCCACTGCACCACTGCCTGGTTAGGCTTTATTTTAGTTTTGATGCACAATTCCTCTGTTGGGAATTCTGTCTTTGCTCTTCAACCCTTCAACTGATTGGATGAGACCCATTCACATTACAAAGGATAACTTGCTTTAGTCAGTCTGATACATATTTGGCCTTCATCCCAGGTTTTTGGCAAAGAGCTTCTAAGACCCTTAGAATTTCCAGTGATTTTTTTGTATGTTAATGAGGTGACTCTTAGTGGGCCCCTAGTCAGTGGTCAGCAAACTCATTAGTCAGTAGAGCCAAATATCAACAGTATGACAAATTTCTTTTGAGAGCCAAATTTTTTAAACTTAAACTATATAGGTAGTTACATTCCTTATCAAGGTAGCACCCACACGTGGTATTTTGTGAAGAGCCACACTCAAGGGGCCAAAGAGCCACATGTGGCTTGCAAGCCACAGTTTCCGACCACTGCCCTAGGTAGTTTCAGGATGGGGGCTTGTTGCCAGAGGAAACAGACCAAGGCAAAAATTGACTGTTGGGAATTTCAGCCCCATCTGACCTCCAGAGAGGGAAAAGTGGTTAAGAATTGAATTAACCACCAATGGCCAATGATTTATCAAATCATGCCCATGTAATAGAACCTCTAATAAATCCCCTAAACAATCAGATTTAGAGAGCTTCTAGGTTGAATACATTAAGGAACTGATAGGGTGATGTGCCCTATACCTTGCCCTATGCATCTCTTCCCATTTGGCTCTGAGTGGTATCTTTTATAATAAACCAGTAATAGTTAATAAAGTGTTTCCCTGAGTTCAGTTCTGTAAGCTATTGTAGCAAATTATAAAACCTAAGGAGGTGGTTGTAGGCACCAATTTGTAGCCAATTCAGGTAGAAGTGTGAGTAACCTGGGGACCCCACTACTTGTGATAGGCATCTGAAGTGGGGGCAGTCTTGTGGCATGAGCCCTTAATTTGTGGAGTCTGCATTAACTCAGGGTAGCAAGTGGCCGAATTGTATTGTGGCACACTCAGTATCCAGGGGTGGAGAATTGTTTGGTGTGGGAAAAATTCACACGTTTGGTATTAGAAGTGTTGTGAATAGAGAAAGTTTTCAGTAAGACCCCTTTAACCTCTGCCTAACTCTAATGACTTTCACCGTGGATTTATAATTTATCCTCTATCATATTCAATTTCTTTTTTTAAAGACTTTATTTATTTTAGAGAGGAGAGAGAGAGAGAGAAAGAGAAAGAGAGAAGGGAGGAGCAGGAAGCATCAACTCCCATATGTGCCTTGACCAGGCAAGCCCAGGGTTTTGAACCAGTGACCTTAGTGTTCCAGGTCGATGCTTTATCCACTGCACCACCACAGGTCAGGCCATATTCAATTTCTAACATACATTGACCTATATTATTCTACACCATTGGTCTCTTTGTCTACTCTTACGCTAATACCCCAACATTTAGATTACTATTAGCTTTCTTTTCCTTTTTCTATTAAGTGAGAGGTGGGGGGGGCAGACACACACTCCTGCATGCACCCAACCAAGATCCACCCACCCAGCAAGCCCCCTACCAGGCGATGTTCCGCCCATCTGGCCCGCTACTCCATTGCTCAGCAACAAAGCTATTTTAGGTCCTGAGGCAAGGCCTTGGAGCCATCCTCAGCGCCCCAGGACAACTTATTCAAACTATTCTAGTCATGGCTGCAGGAGGGGGAGAGAGAGAAGGTGGAGGGGTGAAGCAGGTGGTTGCTTCTCCTGTGTGCCCTGACCAGAAATCGAACCTGGGACTTCCACACGCCAGGCCAACCCTCTACTACTGAGCCAACTGGCCACGGCTACTATTAGCTTTCTACTATATCTTAATATCTGGTAGGCCCAACCCATCTTGTTTCTTTTCAAAATTGTCTTAGCTGCAGTGCTTTTAAAGATGTCTTTATACAAAAAGTATTTTTTGTAAAGATGGTTTTCTTTATTGATTTTTAGAGAGGAGGGAGAGAGAGAAAGGAGTGGGGACAAATGGGAAGCATCAACTCATAGTAGTTGCCTCTCTTACGTGCTTTGACTGGGCAAGCTTGGGGTTTCGAACCAGCAACCTCAGCATTCCAGGTCAATGTTCTATCCATTGTGCCACTGCAGGTCAGGCAAAAAGTATTATCTTCTATAGACATGTGACCCAGCATGGGAAAGTGATGGGTCATAGAAACGTTTTTAGAAAAAGAGAGGGTAGAGAGGTGGGTAGGAAGGATGTTCTATTCAGAGAGAAAGCACAAACAGTCATGAAAACAAGAAACAGTGCAACAGGTCAGGCAGTTTGATATTACTACAAAAGATGAAGTACAAACATAAGGAGGGTTGGGTTGTAAGGACCTCATATGCCAGACCAAGGAGTTTGAATTTGACCCTATAGGTCAGGAATTCTTAACCTATTGTCTAAGGTTGAACTTCAGAGGTGATCTATAGCAGGGGAATGCCATAATTGAATTTGTTCCAAATAGATGTCTTTGATGGAAATGTGACAGATAAATCTGATGAGGTCAAGACTGGAACCGAGACCATTAAAAGCCTTCTGCAAAAGTATAAGCAAGAAATTATAAGGGTAGCCCTGGCCAGTTGGGTCAGTGGTAGAGCGTTGGCCCAGCCTGTGGATGTAGAGTTCGATTCCCAATCGGCACACAGAAGCACCCATCTGCTTCTCCACCCTTACCCCCTTTTGCTTCTTTCTTTCTCTCTCTCTCTCTCTTCCCTTCCTGCAGCCATGGCTCAATTGGAAGGAGTTGGCCCTGGGCGCTGAGGATAGCTCCATGGCCTCTGCCTCAGGTGCTAAGAGCTTGGTTGCTGAGCAACAGAGCAATGCCCCAGATGGGCAGAGCATTGCCCCCTATTGGGCTTGCCAGGTGGATCCTGGTTGGGGCACATGTGGGGGTCTGGCTCTCTGCCTCCCCTCCTCACTGAATTTAAAAAAAAACAATTATGCCTGACCAGGTGGTGGCGCAGAAGATAAGAGTGTTGGACTGGTACGCAGAGGACCCAGGTTCAAAACCCCTAGGTCTCTGGCTTGAGTGCAAGGCTCACCAGCTTGAGTGTGGGATTGCTAGCTTGAGTGTGGATCATAGACATGACCCTATGGTCGCTGGCTTGAGTAAGGGGTCATTTGCTCTCCTGTAGGCCCCTGGTCAAGGCACGTATGAGAAAGCAATCAATGAACAATTAAGGAGCTGCGACGAAGAACTGATGCTTCTCATCTCTCTCCCTTTCTGTCTGTTCCTTGCTGTCCCTCTTTCTGTCAAAAAAAATATTATTGGAAATGCTGAGGTCGCCAGTTCGAAACCCTGGGCTTGCCTGGTCAAGGCACATATGGGAGTTGATGCTTCCAGCTCCTCCTCCCTTCTTTTTCTCTGTCTCTCCTCTCTTTCTCTCTCTCTCTCCCTCTCCTCTCTAAAATGAATAAATAAAAAATTAAAAATAAATAAATAAAAAACAAAATATACAAAGAAATTTAAAAAAAATTATAAGGGTAGATAGAACTGGTTAAGTGGGTGTTTCTTTAAGTGGATGTTTAAAAGGTAAAAATTAATAAGACGATTACTTGGTTGGGAGTAGGGTACAAGGAATAGTCTAATAAATCTCCCATACTTATGATTTGGATGATAATGTTACTAATTAAAATAGAAGAAAAACATGAGTAGGTCATGGAGGTAAGAAGGAATGCTGTTAGTTGTGGACATGTCAAATCAGAGAGGAGGGAGAGAGAGAAAGGAGTGGGGACAAGTGGGAAGCATCAACTCATAGTAGTTGCCTCTCTTACGTGCTTTGACTGGGCAAGCTTGGGGTTTCGAACCAGCAACCTCAGCATTCCAGGTCAATGTTCTATCCACTGTGCCACTGCAGGTCAGGCAAAAAGTATTATCTTCTATAGACATTTGACCCAGCATGGGAAAGTGATGGGTCATAGAAATGTTTTTAGAAAAAGAGAGGGTAGAGAGGTGGGTAGGAATAGGATATTCAAGTGGATATATCAAACAACTGGATATAACTGAAATTTAAAAGTCAATCTGATACAGACTTGGAGGTCAGCAAGTGGCATTAAGAGCTGACATTTCTTGTGTGCTTATTATGTGCCAGCCAGAGTATTAAATACTTGATATGAATTATCTTATTTACTCTTCAAATTAATCTTTTAAATTAGGAATTATTTTTTTTATCCCCATTTGACAAAGGTAACCTGAGGAGTTAAGAGTTAGTAACAGGCTTGACTGGTGGTGGCACAATGGATAAAGTGTTGACCTGGAATGCTGAGGTTGCCAGTTCAAAACCCTGGGCTTGCTCAGTCAAGGCACACACTGGAAGTAACTACTACAAGTTGATGCTTCCCACTCTTCCCCTCCCTGTCTTCAATCTAAAAATCGATAAATAAAATTTAAAAAAAAGTAACTGGCCTATTGCAATATAATGGTGGAGCCAGGATACAAGCATTGAGCACTTAACTACATTTTATAATGTTAGAACCACTCATTACCTAGATTAATTGAGAACATACAGAATGAGGGCAGTGGACCAAGAACAAAACTTTGTAACACACTAGTGTTTAAAATAGGCAGAGGAAATCAAAAGGATAAAGTGCTAGAAAAGAACAAGACAGTGGTCAATCCCCGTGGCCAAAGTAGAGCTTCAGTGCCTCAGGAAACTGGGTGGGAAAGACTGAAATCATCAGTGGATATGGCACAACAGAGGGTGTCAACCAGGAATTTCTATGGAGTGGTAGGGTCTAGAAGGAACAAATCCCAGAAGTACTATCATGTGACACATCTCCTTAAATAATCTTAAGAAGTTTGCTTTAGTAGGGGATGAGGAGCCTTAAGCAAGTTTATATACTGAGAAAACATAACTAATGGAGCAAGGACTGGGGTTGAGAAGGATAAGGATGGAGGCAGAGGCTGCCGGAGAGTTGTTCATGGGATCAGGTATGGGCACAGGTTGGATAGGGAAGCAGTGTAGGCCAATAAGGGGCTGACAGATTGGAATAAAATAGGAATCAAGCAACTTAAAGTTTCCAAGTTCTAGAATAGAGTGGAAATAAGAATGTAAGCAAGCTCCCCCAAAAAGACTGATTTTATACTATTTGAAGTGGCATTGGGGAATGCTGGAAGAATGGTGACCCTAACTGTATGGGTAAGAAAGCAGAGGAGGCTGAGCAGGTGATGGCACAGAGGCTCAAGTGTCAGCCTGGGATACTCAGGACCCAGGTTCAAAACCCCAAGGTCACTGGCTTGAGTGCAGGGTCATTGGCTTGAACTAGGATCATAGACATGACCCCATGGTCGCTTACTCAAGCCCAAAGGTCACTGGCTTGAGCAAGGGGTCACTGGCTCACCTGGAGCCAGCTGGTCAAGGCACATATGAGAAAGCAATCAATGAACAACTAAGGTGCTGCAACAAAGAGTTGATGCTTCTCATCTCTCTCCCTTCCTGTCTGTTTGTCCCTATCTGTCTCTGTCACAAAAATAAAAACAAATAAAATAAAAGCAGGTGAGACAGTAGAGTCCTTAGTTTAATACACCAAGGGAGGACGAGAGTAAAGGGTTAAGGATATAGGAAAGCTGGGGTTTTTTAATCATGGAAGAGGGCTTTCAGGTGAAAGGTTTAGGAGTAGGACAAAGGTCAGAGCAGTATGCACACAGCATGATAGAGGACAGGTGTTCAAGGAGGCTGATATTTAGGGTAATCACCACGAATGACATGAACTAGCAAGCCTCAAAGCTCAAAATGGAGTAGCGGCAGCAATACCTTTCTTCATAGTTGGGTTTTACTTTGAAGTTTTCTTTCAAATCCTCTTCACAACTCTGCAATAAGACCTGCAGATAGATTTCCCATACAGTGACACAGTGAGAAAATGACCCTCATGCTAATACTATACCCAGTGAGCCTCAGGAGGTGAACTGCATTACTGTAGGTTGCCCAACAAACATTCCTTTTGGGAATATGCCTCCTTCACTTGGTACAATTTTGAGAGGGCTGTTAAACAAAGGTCTCTGTTTTCCCTAAGGGGTGCATGTTATGGCCTTACTGGTCAGAGTACCCAATTATCTGGACAGAGTAAAGAGCTCTTGTCTTTAGTCTTTTCAGGGTATATATACAACTGCTGGGATGGTCTTTTCTCTGAGATCATGAAAATTGAAATTACTAATCCTCAAACTATATATCCCCCACTGCATGGGTATTAAGAGCTCAAGATAGGGAAATCCAGCCTGACCTGTGGTGGCACAATGAATAAAGCATCAACCTGGAATGCTGAGGTTGCTGGTTCAAAACCCTATGCTTGCCAAGTCAAGGCACATATGGGAAGCAACTACAAGGTAATGCTTCTCGCTCCTTCCACACTTTCCCTCTCTCCCTCCTTTCTCTAAACACAATAAATAAAATCTTAAAAAAAAAAAGATGGAAATCCACTCTGTGACTAGAAAACAGAGGTTGTAGTTAACGCCCCCCACTCTAAGTAAACAAGAACACCACGGCCCTGGTTGGTTGGCTCAGTGGTAGAGCCCGGCATGTGGAAGTCCTGGGTTCGATTCCCGGCCAGAGCACACAGGAAAAGCAACCATCTGCTTATTAATCCTTCCCTGTAGGGCCAGGGGCCAACGTGGCCATGCAGGTTCTCATTGGATTTAAGCAAACAGCAAAAGAACTGTGGAGCCAGAGAATGGCAGGCCATTCCATTTATTAAAATCTCCTAACAGCAGACGAGCAAACAGGCAGGGAAGTCCGCTTCCCTTTCCCTCAGGGCTCCCAAAGCCCTGACTCATTCTCCAGACTCTCCCGGACTCACAGCTCCCACCAGCCTCAATAGGGATCAGCCAAAAGGGTCAAAATCTCAGGGCTCCCAAGCCCCTCAGCTCTCCCTCTCTCTCTGAACTCTCCAGCCAAAACCAACTAGGGGGAAAAATAACCCTCTCCAGCAAACAATAGCAAACAATGTTCTCTCCCAAGTAGAAAGGCAATCGCAATTTGCAATCTGCTGCCCTGATGGCAAGCACCCTCAGCCTTCCATAGAAGCGAGCAAACCTAAAAAACACTTATTACAAATTTGTTTGCCCAACATTCCCCCTACTCTCTCTTCTCTTCCCACAGCCATGGCTCAAATGGTTGAAGCAAGTTGGCCCCGGGTGCTGAGGATGGCTCCATGGCCTCTCCTCGGGTGCTAAAATAGCAACAGAGCAGCGGCCCCAGAAGGGCAGAGCATCGCCTGATAGGAGGCTTGCTAGGTGGATCCCAGTCGGGGTGCAAGGGGGAGTCTGTCTCTCTGCCTTACTAACTCTCACCCTCTCACTTAAAAAAAACAACAAAAAAACAAACAAACAAAAAAAAACACCACCAAGACACAGACAGACATGGCAAATATTTAATGTCTGTAGATGTGCCTCCCCCTCCCCCATTCCTGTTATGATTTGATAGCCTCCCCAAACTGGCAGTTCCAGAGAAAACATGGGCACTTAACCCAGCAGGTTCTGAAAACTATTAAGGCCCTCATTCCCTTGACTTGAATATGATTGCAGGTGAGCACTTTCCACAGCATGCCTTCAGGCCTCTCTGGTCAAGGAAAAAGCCCCCCAGTTCTACAGGACTCCTGAGGTCTTCTGTTCTTCTGCAGCCTGGCGCTCGGCGCTGCGCCGCTGGATATATCGGTATGCTCGGACACTGCAAAGGTAGCCCCCATACACAGTGAGGAGCATCATGGAGGTGGAGAAGGTCTTGTAGCCAATGTCAGCTAGTTGCTTGGCAGTTGGCATGTCGTCCCCTATAAAAATAGACTGGATTTAGACACCAAGATATGCTTCATGTGCCCAGCCCACTTCCTTGTTTAAAGCCATTCATGCCTGACATCCATCGTACTGGGATGCAGAGGACCCAGGTTTGAAACCAAGGTTGCCAGCTTGAGTGTGGGAACACAGACATGACCCCACAGTTGCTAGTTTAAACCCAAGGTCACTGGCTCAAGCAAGGGGTCACTCGCTCTGCCGTAGCCCCCTGGTCAAAGCACAAATGAGAAAGCAATCAATGAACAACTAAGGAGCTGCAACAAAGAATTGATGCTTCTCATCTCTCTCCCTTCCTGTCTGTCTGTCCCTATCTGTCCCTCTTTCCGTCTCTCTCTGTCTCAAAAAAAAAAAAAAAAAAAGAGAGAAAGGAAAAAAAGCCATTCATAACTTCTGGATCCTGTTTAGTCTGTCTACTCCGTTCTGAATGGCCCCTACACATATGCTGAGTCTTATAGTGGAAGACATCTGGGAACTCTCAGATCAAAAGTGCAAATAAAACTGCATAGAAGATACAAACAACCAGCTGGAACCAGGTGCATCTGAATGACATCACAGCTAACACCTGGCCCTCCATGTTTGTGGAAAAAGTGACTGTTACGAGCCACCCAGAAATGTTAATTGGCACATTACTTTAAACACACGTCAGTTTGTTAGCAGGCAATTAATGAAGGTAGCCAGAGATTAAACATTAGCAGTAAATTATTCTCTATAGAAAGGATCAAATGGGAACCTGTTAAGTAACATCCAATTAATTTTCCCATAAAAACAGTATTATTCATTGTGGTTAGGTTCTCAGGTTAGCCCTCAAGTATCTGTTTAAGCCATAATATACCTGAAGTAGTGCCAACAGTACATTTATATTATTTCAATAGCAGTTAATCCTCTAGAACACTAATTCTAAATTCCAAACACAACACCAAGTACCTATCTCAAGGGCTAAAAAAAAAACTCCTCAGCAAATTGTTAAATCAAATTTGCATGAGGCCCTGGCTGGTTGGCTCAGTGGTAGACCGTCAGCCTGGCGTGCAGGAGTCCCAGGTTCTATTCCCGGCCAGGGCACACAGGAGAAGCGCCCATCTGCTTCTCCACCCCCCCTCCTTCCTCTCTCTCTCTTCCCCCTCCCACAGCCAAGGCTCCACTGGAGCAAAGTTGGCCTGGGCACTGGGGATGGCTCCATGGCCTCTGCCTCAGGCGCTAGAGTGGCTCTGGTTGCAGCAAAGCAACGCCCCAGATGGGCAGATCCATCGGCATGCCGGGTGGATCCCAGTTGGGCGCATGCGGGAGTCTGTTTGACTGCCTCCCCGTTTCCAACTTCAGAAAAATTAAAAAATAAAAAAAAATTTTAAAAATAAAAATTTGCATGACATCATGCTATAAAGTATTTCTAATTAAAATGTTCCGAGCCAGAGAACAAAAGAAGTCTAGCACAGCAATCTCTCATCCTGAACAAAAATGTTTCTCAATTTGGGACTATGAATGTGTTAAGATGCCTCTCTTTTGAGAGGACTGAAATTAAAAGATTGAAATAAGTGAGAATATGTTTCTTCTTTTTCTTTCTTTTTTTTTGTATTTTTCTGAAGCTGGAAACGGGGAGAGACAGACAGACACCCCCATGCGCCCGACCAGGATCCACCCGGCACGCCCACCAGGGGCAAAGCTCTGCCCACCAGGGGGCGATGCTCTGCCCCTCTGGGGCGTCATTCTGCGGCGACCAGAGCCACTCCAGCACCTGGGGCAGAGGCCAAGGAGCCATCCCCAGCGCCCGGGCCATCTTTGCTCCAATGGATCCTTGGCTGCGGGAGGGGAAGAGAGAGACAGAGAGGAAGGAGAGGGGGAGGGGTGGAGAAGCAGATGGGCGCTTCTCCTGTGTGCCCTGGCCGGGAATCGAACCCGGGACTTCTGCACGCCAGGCCGACGCTCTGCCACTGAGCCAACTGGCCAGAGCCTGTTTCTTCTTTTTCTAAAAATTTTCCGGCCCTGGGCCTGACCTGTGGTGGCGCAGTGGGATAAAGCATCGACCTGGAACACTGAGGTCGCAGGTTCAAAACCTTGGGCTTGCCTAGTGAAGGCACATATGGGAGTTGATGCTTCCTGCTCCTCCCCCTTCTCTCTCTCTCTCTGTCTCTCTCTCGCACAAAAATCAATAAATAAAATTTTTTTTTTTTTAAATTAAAAATAGGCCCTGGCCGGTTAGCTCAGCGGTAGAGCGTCGGCCTGGCGTGCGGGGGACCCAGGTTCGATTCCCGGCCAGGGCACATAGGAGAAGCGCCCATTTGCTTCTCCACCCTCGACCCCCTCCTTCCTCTCTGTCTCTCTCTTCCCCTCCCGCAGCCAAGGCTCCATTGGAGCAAAGATGGCCCGGGCGCTGGGGATGGCTCCTTGGCCTCTGCCCCAGGCGCTAGAGTGGCTCTGGTCGCCGCAGAGCGACGCCCCGGAGGGGCAGAGCGTCACCCCTGGTGGGCGTGCTGGGTGGATCCCGGTCGGGCGCATGTGGAAGTCTGTCTGACTGTCTCTCCCCGTTTCCAGCTTCAGAAAAATACAAAAAAAAATAATAATAAAAATAAAAAATAAATAAATAAATAAAATTTCCGGCCCTGGCCAGTTGGCTCAGTGGTAGAGTGTGGGCCCAGCCCAGCGTGTGGATGTCCCAGGTCCAATTCCCAGTCAGGCACACAGGAGAAGCAACCATATGCTTCTCCACCCTCCCCCTCCCTTCTCTTTTTTTTTCTCACTCTCTCCCTCCCCTCTTGCAGCCACAGCTAGATCTGTTGGCCACAACTGGCCTGCTGCGCTAAGGACTGCTCTGTGGCCTCTGCCTCAGGCGCTTAAAAAAATGGCTCCTTTGCAGAGCAATGGAGCAACAGCTCCAAATAGGAAGAGCATCCCCCTAGTGGATTTGTGGGGTGGATTTCAGTCCCTGAGAATGTGGGCGTCTGTCTCTCTGCCTCCCCTCCTCTCACTAAAAAAGAAAAAAAAGCTAATGATTTATTTTACAGAGAAGAGAAAGACGGGGTAGGAGTGGGAAGCATCAACTAGTAGTTGCTTCTCACATATACCATGACCAGGCAAGCCCAGGGCCTTGAACCAGGGACCTTACTTAGCATTCCAGGTCAACACTCCATCCATTCTCCACCACAGGTCAGGTGAGAATGTTTCTTAAAAGTCAAGAACTTGGATGCCCTGGCTGGTTAACTCAGAGTTAGAGCCTCGGCCCAACATGTGGAAGTCCCCTGGGTTCGATTCCCGGCCAGGGCACACAAGCAAAGCACCCATCTGCTTCTCCACCTTTCCCCTTCTCCTTTCTCTCTCTCTCTCTTCCCCTCCTGCAGCCAAGGCTCCATTGGAGCAAAGTTGGCCAGGGCTCTGAGGACAGCTCCATGGCCTCCGCCTCAGGTGCTAGAATGACTCCGGTTGCAATGGAGCATTGCCCCTTGATGGGCATGCCGGGTGGATCCTGGTTGGGCGCATGTGGGATTCTGTCTGCCCCCAACATTCTCACTTTGGAAAAATACAAAAAATAAAAAATCAAGAACTTAGAAGTAATGCTAAGGATTAGCCAGACCTGTCTGTGATGGCATAGTGGATAAAGCAACAACTTGGAACACTGAGGTCACCGGTTTGAAACCCTGGGCTTGTCTGGTCAAGGCACATACGGGAATTGATGCTTCCTGCTCCTCCCCCCTTCTCTCTCTCTAAAATGAATAAAATCTTTTTTATTTTTTACAGAGACAGAAAGAGAGTCAGACAGGGACAAACAGGAACGGAGAGAGATAAGAAGCATCAATCATCAGGTTTTCACCCGACCAGGTGGTGGCACAGTGAATAGAGCGTTGGACTGGGATACGGAGGACCCAGGTTTGAGACCCCGAGGTCACCGGCTTGAGTGCGGGCTCATCTGGTTTGAGCAAAGCTTACCAGCTTGGACCCAAGGTCGCTGGCTCGAGCAAGGGGTTACTCGGTCTGTTGTAGCCCCACAGTCAAAGCATATATGAAAAAGCAATCAATGAACAACTAAGGCAGGGGTCCCCAAACTGGCAGAGGACCAGTTCACTGTCCCTCAGACCGTTGGAGGGCCAGACTATAAAAAAACTATGAACAAATCCCTATGTACACTGCACATATCTTATTTTAAAGTAAAAAAACAAAACGGGAACAAATACAATATTTAAAATAAAGAACAAGTAAATTTAAATCAACAAACTGACAAGTATTTCAATGGGAACTATGCTCTTCTCACTGACCACCAATGAAAGAGGTGCCCCTTCTGGAAGTGCAGCGGGGGCCAGATAAATGGCCTCAGGGGGCCGCATGCGGCCCACGGGCTGTAGTTTGGGGACCCCTGAACTAAGGTGTCGCAAGGAAAAACATGATTGATGCTTCTCATCTCTCTCCGTTCCTATCTGTCTGTTTGTCCCTATCTATCCCTCTCTCTGTCTCTGTAAAAAAAAAAAACAAAAAAAAGTTTTTTGTTGCGACACCTTAGTTGTTCATTGATTGCTTTCTTATATGTGACTTGACCATGGGGCTACAGCAGACTGAGTAACCCCTTGCTCGAGCCAGCAACCTTGGGTCCAATGAGAGTTGCTCAAACCAGATAAGCCCGCACTCAAGCTGGCAATCTCAGGGTTTCAAAACTGGGTCCTCCGCATCCCAGTCGGATGCTCTATCCACTGTGCCACCACCTGGTCAGGCAATGAATAAAATCTTTTAAAAAAAAAGAGCCTGGCCTGACCAGGCAGTGGCGCAGTGGATAGAGCGTTGGACTGGGATGCAGAGGACCCAGGTTCGAGACCCCAAGCTCGCCAGCTTGAGCGCGGGATCATCTGGTTTGAGAAAAAAAAAAAAAAAAAGCCCACCAGCTTGAACCCAAGGTCGCTGGCTCCAGCAAGTGGTTACTCAGTCTGCTGAAGGCCCGCGGTCAAGGCACGTATGAGAAAGTAATCAATGAACAACTAAGGTGTTGCAACGCGCAATGAAAAACTAATGATTGATGCTTCTCATCTCTTTCCATTCCTGTCTGTCTGTCCCTATCTATCCCTCTCTCTGACGACTTCTCTCTCTTTCTCTGTAAAAACCAAACAAACAAACAAAAAAAAGCCTGACCAGGCAGTGGCACAGTGGATAGAGCGTTGGACTAGGATGTGGAGGATCCAGGTTCGAGACCCCAAGGTCGCCAGTTTGAGCACGGGCTCATCTGGCTTGAGCAAAAAAAAAAAAAAAAAAAGCTCACCAGCTCAAGCAAGGGGTTACTCGATCTGCCGAAGGCCCACAGTCAAGGCACATATGAGAAAGCAATCAGTGAACACCTGAAGTGTCTCAACAAAAAACTGATGATTAATGCTTTTCATCTCTCTCCGTTCCTGTCTCTCTGTCCCTATCTATCCCTCTCTCTGACTCTCTCTGTCCCTGTAAAAAAATAAAATAAGCCTAACCAGGCGGTGGCGCAGTTGATAGAGCGTCGGACTGGGATGCGGAGGACCCAGGTTCGAGACCCAGAGGTTGCCAGCTTGAGCGCGAGCTCATCTGGCTTGAGCAAAAAGCTCACCAGCTTGGACCCAAGGTCGCTGGCTCAAGCAAGGGGTCACTCGGTCTGCTGAAGGCCCATGGTCAAGGCACATATGAGAAAGCAATCAATGAACAACTAAGGTGTTGCAACGAGAAACTGATGATTGATGCTTCTCATCTCTCTCCGTTCCTGTCTGTCCCTATCCCTCTCTCTCTCTGTCCCTCTAAAATAAATAAATAAATAAATAAATAAATAAATAAATAAATAAATATCTTTAAAAAAAAAGCTAAAGATTAGCTGGCTTGGGGTGTCAGGAGTAGGGTGAGATATATATGTGCTTTCTGAATGAGTCCTATGGGCTAAACATTTCCTTATAGCCAGTCCTTGAAGGTGGACCCCAGGCTGAGCTGAGGCATAACTTCCTTGAATTATTATAATTCCAAGTGCCTTTAAATAAAGCCAGAGGAGAAAACCAAATGGCAGAGGCTCAAGATGACAAAGGGTTGTGTTCAAGTTATCTGACTGAGCTTTGAAAGGACCTTAAGCTGTGAGCCAATGAAGAAAACACACACAGAGAATACTAATGTAGTAAACAAACCCCCAGCAAAGAGGCTTGCAGACCTTCAACTTCCTCTCACTTCTTTTCCCTCATATCCCCCATGACCCCGGCCAGATACTAAGCAGTTATAGGGCCACTTCTTTGAAGAGGTGAAAGAATAAGATTATAAGCATTCACTAGCCAAGAAACAGCATAGTATAACTTGGCTAGATGAGTGACAGAGGACATATTAATAGACATAATTTTGGTGTCTAGAACTTCATTTCTTTCTCTTGTCTAATCCAGATTTCTCCTATTTTCAAATTAATAAAAACTCTTCACAGACCCTGAGCTAAGACAGGGCTGTAAAAAAGAAGATATGCGCCTGACCTGTGATGGTGCAGTGGATAAAGTGTTGACCTGGAAATGCTGAGGTCGCCGGTTCAAAACCCTGGGCTTGCCTGGCCAAGGCACATATGGGAGTTGATGCTTCCAGCTCCTCCCCCTTCTCTCTCTCTGTCTCTCCTCTCTCTCTCCCTCTCCTCTCTAAAATGAATAAATAAAAAAATTAAAAAAAAAAAAAAGATATGTAGAAGTTCAAACAAGATTAACTGAATGGATTAAGGCAAAGCTGAAAATATCTCCAAGTTAGGAACCTTCATCTCTTGGCTCACTGTAAAAAGAAATAAGAAACAAGAAACGTGTGTATTCCAGGGTGGTGGTGGTGGCAGTACCAGCAAAATGATCATGAGCTGGGTTTTGAACATCTTAAAACCACGATGCTCGCCTGACCGGGCAGTGGCACAGTGGATCGAGTGTTGGACTGGGATGCGGAGGACCCAGGTTCAAGACCCCGAGGTTTCCAGCTTGAGCACGGGTTCATCTGGTTTGAGCAAAGCTCACCAGCTTGGACCCAAGGTCACTGGCTCGAGCAAGGGGTTACTCAGTCTGCTGAAGGCCCACGGTCAAGGCACATTTGAGAAAGCAATCAATGAACAACTAAGGTGTCACAATGAAAAAAACTGATGATTGATGTTTCTCATCTCTCTCCATTCCTGTCTGTCCCTATCTATCCCTCTCTCTGACTCTTTCTCTGTCTCTGTAAAAAAAAACACAACACAAACAATCAAAACCCATGATGCTCAACACGTTCAGATATCCATCAGGCAAATGGATATGCACATTTGGAAAGATCTTGAGAGAGATACAGATCAAGATAGGTAATAAGTGACACCAAAGCAGAGGATAAGACCAGAGAGAGAGGCCAATTTGAAGAAGCAAAATAATTAGGAAAAGAGAGCAGGAAGAAAATTCCAAAACCGTCTGGGGGGCTTTTTCATTGAACTACATCCTTCTCCCTGGTAAAAAAAAAAAAAAAAAAAAAAAAAAAAAAAAGGCCCTGGCTGGTTGGCTCAGCGGTAGAGCATCGGCCTGGCGTGCAGAAGTCCCAGGTTCGATTCCTGGCCAGGGCACACAGGAGAAGCGCCCATCTGCTTCTCCACCCCCTCCCCCTCTCCTTCCTCTCTGTCTCTCTTCCCCTCCCGCAGCCAAGGCTCCATTGGAGCAAAGATGGCCCGGGTGCTGGGGATGGCTCTGTGGCCTCTGCCTCAGGCGCTAGAATGGCTCTGGATGCAAAAGAGCGACGCCCCAGAGGGGCAAAACATCGCCCCCTGGTGGGCATGCCGGGTGGATCCCGGTCGGGTGCATGCGGGAGTCTGTCTGACTGCCTCCCTGTTTCCAGCTTCGGAAAAATGAAAAAAGGCACAGCCACTGATGAAGGTGTGCTGTATCTTTAGGGTGTGCTGGGCCAAAATGAAAACTGGAAAGCACACTGGCCATGAAGACCAGTCAGATGGGATCAACGGATGGGAATAGGCGACTTGATCACGGGTAAACCTAGGATAAAAGTTAATTTAGTGCACTGAACTAAAAGAGGCATTAGATAAAAAGCAAATTCTTAGCCATGGCCCATGAACCCTGACCCCCAAAGTCAGGGCTATTAGAGTCAGAGCGTGGAGGGCCAATACGCCCGGATGGAGTCAAGGTTTGACTGGAACCTACAGCTGCAAGGAGCCTGTTGAGCTGAAAGCGGTGCAAATCGCGGCTTAGGTCCGCGGTGCAGGACACACCGGTGACCTCAAGGGCATGGAAGCTTGAAGACTGGGTCATGAGAGGAAGCGGTAAGCAAAGGCCGGCCCAAACGCGCGCGCCTCAGCTCGCTCCAGCAGGCGGCGTACCTGGACGCTGCAGCTCCCTTCGTTCAAAGGAGGCGTCCGCAAGCTGCGTCTCACCACAGTCTCCGCAGCCGGACGCAGCACCCGGAATGACACGTGAGGGTAGCGGTCCAGGAACAATCCTAGACGCTATGGCGCTATTGGTGAGGAAAGCCACCCTGTCTCCCTCCCACCAGCCCCGTTTACCCTCTAGAATTCGGCTCCCAACGCGAGAGAGTTCACCACGCACCGGACACCGCACAACTCTACCCACTCAGGCGGGAGCCTGTGCGGACTATTGATTCGGATGGTTGCCGCCTTTGATCTTCCGGCTTCCGGGCCAGTCACCCTTACTACGCATCCTCAGACGAGTTTTCCTTTCCGAGAGGCTCGCTGAATTCTGGGGGTTGTAGTCATTCTCCAATGAGAGAGAGAAGAGACTTTTGTGACTCAAGCTCTAGACTGGAACTTTTAGGATACGTATTAAGTCACGATAGAAAAGACAATCTTTCTCGCCGACTCAGTAAACCAACCAATCGCCAGCCTACGGCTCGGTGACGTCTCCGATAGCTAAGTGGATTTTCTCGGGGTCAGCCCTCTGGAGGTGGGCCGCGCGCGCCTCCTAGAGCCTGGAGCTGCCATCTTCCCCGAGGCAGGGCTTCGGCCAAGCTCAGGACCCGCACCGCAAGTTCCGGACAGCTGAGGAGACGGCAAGTCTGGCCATGGTCACAGAGTAGGCACGAGGGATGTTTCGGCCCTGTGATTTCTCTGCGCGCAGGCGGCGTGATAAAGCCCCAAAGTGCCAGGAAGGGGGTGGGGAGGGAGGTTGCCACTTGGGGGATAGAGAACTTGCCTGGCACCACAGCTAGGGGCAGCGAGTGGCTGGGAGTATTGAGGGGAGTTTTCTTTTCTTTTTACCCCTTTTTTCGTGTGGTATGAATGAAAACATAATACGTGCAGTGATACATCACAGCATACGAACTGGCACATGCACTGAAGCGCCCTTCCTCAACTCATTTCTGGAAAAACCGAGCTCTATTGGATAACAAATGGACCTGATTCGAAAGCCTTCGATTCCGTGAACTGTGGAGTGAACAACAGTATGCAAAAGTGTTTGACTAACCAGGTTGCAGCTACTGCTCAGGGAAAGGAGCTGTCATTCTGCCCCCACTTTTTAAAAAAAGATTTATTCATTTTAGAGAGGAGATAGAAGAGGGGGAGGAGCAGAAAGCATTAACTCCAATAAAACCAGGCCAGCCCAGGGTTTTGAATGGAAGACCTCAGTGTAACAGGTCGAAAGCTTTATCCACTGCGCCACCACGGGTCAGGCTTTTCTGCCCCCATTTTAACCTCCTGTTTTCAGTTGGTGTGGTAACCGGGCCTAGCCAGATCTGGGGTGACTGTGCCCCTTGCTACCGATGCCTGATTCGGGTAGCTCTACCGTTCACCGGAAAGAAAGTGAATTCTCAAAGGCTAGACGCAGAGAGGAGCCTGCTTCCCTAGTTAGGCTGGGAATAAGGGAGGGTTAACATAATACTGGCCAGAACCAAAGTGTGCCAGGTGCTGCCACACAGGAAGCTGAGACCCTTTGCTGGAAGGTAGGAGTCTCTTAGGCCCTCAGGGACTATTTATAGACAGGAGCCTAGGCTGCTGACCTGTGACATTCCTTGCTGCCACCCCATCCTGGAGCAAGGCCAGGGCAAAGCAGGCTCCTCTCCCTCCTCCCCTTCTTGTTCATCTCTTAACCTAGGGCAGTGATTTTCAACCGTTGTGCCACAGAATTTTTAAAACATGCGATACCTGACTATTTAGTCAGGGGCACTGATTTCTTTTCCCTTGGACTGTTAAATAAAAAATGACAACAGCCTGCACAATAGCCATCCAGTGTACTTATTTATTTCGTCAGATTGGCAAAATATGTATTTTTTGGTGTACAGCAGAATTTTATTAATTAGTTTATGTGTGCCATGCAATGAAAAAGGTTGAAAATCGCCACTCTATGGGGTAGAGTGGTTTTCATTTTTTTCCTCCTCCTTGAGCCTCCAAGCTCTTGCTATATATATACTCTGTGAGAAGGCAGATGACAGAAGAGAGTTGGCTTTGGAATGTCAGGACCCACCAATATGGGAACCTGTTCACCTTCCCTACCTGATCAGCCTTTGGGCCTCTCTTTGGCCCCTGGCCTCTAGATACAGGTGATGGTAGCTGCAGCTTCTCTGGAGGCAGATGAGAAATAGGTACAGGGTTTGGGGGAAGGAATTGGTGTGGCCTAGGATGTCCTGGGGAGATACCAGGAGGAAGGATCCAGCTGGAACCTCCCTTGCCACTAGAGCTCCAGAGAAGGCAGGCAGGACAAATACAAAGGTCACATGGAGCAGAGTGATCTGAGCCTGCTATGAAAAGGTATAGCTCTGTCAGCAGATTAAGTTCCTGCTCCCCAAAGAGAGTGCTGGTGGGGAGAGGGAGGGAAGACTTGGAAAGGTCATGCACAGTGGGGCAGAGCTGGCAAGAACTAGGAACCAGGAAGTGCATGGGGAAAAGGACAGCCCCAGGGCCAGAGATGCCAGTGTGGTAACAACTCTGGTGCCAGGGAAGTCTGGAGAAGGGAAAGGGAATGACCAGAGGTTTCTGAGGACACAGATGTTGCTAGGAGAAGCTAGAACGGGGTTGAGATCTTTGTATTTTGTTAACAAACACTGAGAACCGTTGATGCTGTGTGTGGGGCTGGCAAAGGTTAGACAAAACAAAGGAGTCCCTGTGTCAGCTCAAAAGCCCAGATGCCTCCCTGACAGCCCTTGCCTATCTCTCTAGTGGCTGAGATAGTTCTTTAGCCGCTTAGCTGGGCTTGGGAACAGGATTTCTGTTCTGTGTGAGGCAGCAGTGGGCAGCCATTGCCTTTTCTTCCTCTCCCTCCACCCTCTTCCCCACCACACACACCCAAATAGGAAGCACTGAGGACAGAGAAAGCCCCACATTTGGAGAGGGACAAAGCATCTTCATTTCTGGCAAGATGTGGCAAGGGCTGCAGGCTTTTTGGTGGTTCAGGAACTCCAGACGGGTTGCTGGGCCCCATAGCCTCCTGTTCTCCAGTGAATAGCTAAGACAACGTTGCTCTGTGGGGAGATCCTGATTGCCAGGTACCCACACTTCTGCCTCTCTCCACTGGGGTAAAGAAGCTTCCTGGCCTGAGCCATAACCCTGCTCACTTATGTTCTGGATGGTTCTGCAGGCAGCGGACGAATTCACCCACTGGCTGGCTCTCATAGCATATCTTGTACACAGCCGTGAACAGGGGGAACCTAGAATGGGGAAGGAGAGACCTAGCTTAGCCCCCTCGTATGTCCTTCCCTACCTGATCACCTTCCCTACCTGATCAGCCTTTCCCCATCCCCTCCACTCCCTTACTGTCCTATCTTTGAGTTCAGGCAGATTCTGGCTCTCAATTTCTAGTCGCTGAGAATTTGAACTTCCTAGCTTTGGGTTTCAGGGTCAGGTTGTTAATTGGTTTGCTTCCTATCATAGTGAATTTGCCAGCATGATTCCCTGGAATTGTTTTGTTCCAAGTGGGCAAGCCACTTGACCTCTGTAAGCCTCAGTATCATCAACTGTAAAATGAGGCCAATATAACAAAGTAGTGAAGTGATTATGTATTCTATGAAGGTGTTCAATAAATGCCAGTTTCTGCTTCATCCTCTTGCCCAGGCTTCTTGCTTTAGCGGGAGGCTTTACCCTGACCAGCCATGAGCTGATTTTCTGACCCTGTTTCCAGAGTTCTTTCTCAAGTCAACAGAGTCTAATCAGCCCCCTCTGTCTCACCAGGACAGCATTCAGGGACAGAGAGTTGGCTTTGGGGAAGCAGCTTAGGCTGTGGGTGATGGACAGAGAAGTGGGACAATCAGGTGAGCTTATTCCTGCTGCACCACAGCTCCAACCCCCATAGCAGAGGGTGAGGAAAGGATTGAGAGAGGCTGCACAGAGGGAAACAATGTGGTATAAAGATCATTAGACTGGAAGTTCAAAGACCATGAACTAGCTGGGGGACAGTGGGCATACCATACTCTCTCCATGGTCTTGTCTCTGTCTGTTAACATTTCCCTCTCTGCCCACTTCACAGACTGAGGAAGGTTCAGGAAGATGAAGACTAAGAAGAACACTTCTGGCTGTGGTTCCCTCCACCAGTGTGGCCGTGGTTCCCAGTGGGGTTGTGGCAGACACTTACTTATCCACCAGGCCCTTTTGTTGGAGGATGCTGTGTAGCTCCCGGGCTGTTTGGGGCCCCTGCAGCTTCTGCCCATTCAGCATCTCTTTCTCCAGCTGCTCAATGGACTGTGAAGAAAACAGGATGGGTGGATGGAAATAGGAGAGGAGGATTGTTAATGTGAGGTGGAGAGTCTGGGGCTCAGGTGAGAGGTGGAAGGTCTTAGAAGGAAAGAGAGACTAGGAATATTTACAACAAACTTATTGTTTGTTCATGCCCGGTTCCTCTACCTTGACACCTATAGGGCCTACCCTCCATTCTCCATTCTCCCCGGAGCCCACCTTTCCTGTGCGGGCAAAGGCCTCGGCCACCTTGCGGTTCCGTCCTCCGTAGCAGGTAGTGATGAGGTCAGCAACACCACAGCTCTCCAAGAAGACAGCAGGGGACACAGCGCCCCTGCAGAAGAGCTTGGCGAAGGCGATCATCTCCATAAGCCCAAGTCGGATCACTGCTGCCTTGGTGTTGTCGCCAAAGCCCAGCCCATCGCAGAAGCCAGCCCCCACGGCCACTATATTCTTTAGGGAATAGAGGTCACAGGTAAGAAAGGATGCCCTCCTGCAGGCCCCACTTGGGAGTCCTCATCACTTGCCTCGTGCTTCTTCCATCAGCCATGATATGCCCACTAAATAAGTGAAGATTAGTGAGTGGCTTCTCAACTATTTTCATCTCTTGGTTTTCCCACTTCCTATACTCCCTTCTCACCTGGGGTTATTTATCCTTCCTGGCTCCCCAGCTCTGCTCCATACTTCATACTTGAGGACATTTACTGAAAACCAATCGTCTAATTGGCCCTCCCATCCATGACTATCCCTAATAGCCACAGCTCTGTCTAGGATCCAGAGTTCTGACCATAAATTTGTCTGGATGTTCTGGACATCTTGTCTCCCATTAGCCTGGGTGTTCCTCCAGGGCATCTCCTCTTTCCCTTGGACCACCCCCTGGAGCCAGGGATAGGATATCCCACAGAGGCTATAGGGAGAAAGGAAGACGGGGGTCCGGGCTCTTGTGGTGAATAATCAGCAGGCCTCAATGACCTTGGCTTTGCTTTTGCAGTTCTTCCTACGTGTGTGGGATTTGATGGGGAATGACAGCAGTGCCTGTGAGTGAGAGCCTGGAGTACCAGTGACCTTATAGAGCTAAGCCAGGCCCTCTTTAAGGACCTTCTCCCCACACCCTAGCTGCCTCTACACCCCTCTCACCTTTAAGGCCCCACAGATCTCTACTGTGTCCACCTCTTGCACCACCGTGATGCGGAAATTGAGTGTCTGCATCAGCTCTTTCAGAAGCTTTCCCTGGGCCTGGTCCTTGCAGCCTAAAGTGGGAAGGGGCAAGGCTTTAAGGGGAGACTCTTGATTCTTCTTTACATACCTGCCCTAAACAGGACCTGCAACCCTTTCCCTGGGGTATCCCAGCCCTCCCTCACTTCTAATGCTTGGGTCTTGTTCCTTTGTCTGCCTTATGGGGAGAAGATGGCCAAATGGGCTGCGGGGAGGGACAGTATCGGGAGGAGATGTAACTGGAGCTGCATTATGTATGTGGGCTGTGGAAGGGCTCTCACCAATGGTTGCCTCACAAAACTTCTCTTCAGCCACCTCGTTGGCAATGTTGGCCCCCATCAGCACACTCATGGAGATGCCAAGCTGCTCCCCAATCACTTCAGAGATGAGCTTCAGCCCATTGGGGCCCTCGTCTACACCCTAGGCACAGGATGGAGCTCAGGCCAGGTGCCATTTCTGCCCAACTGAGGGCTTCCCACCCAGAAATCTTGCCTTTTCCAAATCTGCTGTTTATCACTGCCCCTCCCCAAAGATCCTGTCCCATTCCAGTCTAGCCAAAGCTTGTTGCAAGGAGGTTAGGTGGCATATGAAAAGAAATCTTCTGGAAACTCTCCTTCCACATACCCTCAAATCAACCTACTTCTCCAAGGTAGTGTATCTCTTCCACATTCCTAAACCACCCATTCCCAAGTTCCCCAAACAGCTTCCATTCCAGCCACTGCTCCAAACCAACTTCTCTCATATTCCTCAAACCAGCCTGCTTCTCATATCCTCAGTCATCCCTTCTATACCTCCTAAACTCCCCAAGATATCTGCCTCCAAACCAACCCCTTGTCTGCTCCTAAATCATCCTCTCCTTCCCAACAGTCCCCAGCATCTGTCTGTTACTCAAGCCTCCCCAATGCCAACTCCTTTCCTCCTTCCAGACAACTCTTGGCCTGATTTTATCACTTTCTCTTCTCTCCACATCACCCACCCTAAGCCTCGTAACAGCTGCACCCCCATCCATATGGTGTCCGTGGCACCTTAATAAGAGATATTCCAATGGTGTCTGCCTTCAGATGGCCCTTGAGCTGATTACAGATCTTGCCGATGAACTGATGGGGCACCACAAAGATCAAGATGTCAGCATCCTCTGCAGCCTGGACCACATCTGGGACAGCCACCTGTGAGGTGAACCAGTGTTCATGGGTCTGACAGACTTCCCCTACTCCCTATGAAACCCCATTTAGAAGATCTAAAAACCGCCTGACCTGTGGTGGTGCAGTCGATAAAGCAATGACCTGGAATGCTGAAGTTGCTGGTTCAAAACCCTCAGCTTCCCTGGTCAAGGCACATACTAGAAGCAACTACTATCTATTCCTATCCCACCTTTCTCTCTCTTTCTTCCTTCCTCTCTCTCTCTCTCTCTCTCCCTTCTCAAAAATCAATTAATAATAATAATAAAAGATCTAAAAGCCAAAGAGTGAGGCTTGTGAGGGAAAAGAAATGCCAGTTTAGAGATTGAATCTGGAAGGGCTGAACCTAGAGGAATAAGACATTCTTCCTTCCCCTTTGCCATCATTCCCTCTCAGCTCCAGCTTTCGTGGGCTCTTGACTCCTGGAAACCTCCTTGCTTCACCCTCCTACCCTTTGGCTATGCAACAGTTAGAGGCTAAAGGAGGCCTGAGTTTGGCAGGAGGAAGAGGCCAAGTAATTTCATCACCCTGATCCTTAGGGCCCCTAACTGGGAAGGGAGAGCACCAGTGTTTCTGCTGTGTGGAGTGAGCCACATGGATCTGTCCAAATACCTTAAGTCCAAGGAACAGTATCCAAGTCTGCTAATAACCCAGTGAATGAGTAACAGGATTAGAGCCTGAAGCAGGCACTACCTGAACCCCAGGTCTGGGAGCCAGAGAACCTGTCTTTGGTTGCCACAGAAACCAACTTCAACTTCCTTATTTTCTCTTAAAAGCTTGGGAACCCATAAATGAGGTGGGAGTACATTCACATTCTCCTCAGTTCCAGAAAGTGCCCAGAAAACAGTTTGGGGGCTGTGCATAGGAGTGCCCTGTGCACAGAGCAGCCTTCCTGAGACACTTCCCAAATCCAGATGGCGCCTGAAATGCCCTCCCTCTCCCCTCCTTGTGTTGGGGCTCACCACGTTAGGGGGAAGCTTGTGCCCTGGCAGATATTTGACATTCTCATGCTGTGTGTTGATGATCTCTGTCAGCTTTCTGCCCCCGACGTCTTCCTCAAACACCCACATAGTCACCCTTGGGTCAAAGCGTGCCAGCTGGGCTGTATTGCCACCCACAATCTTGGCGATGGCTGAGCCCCTGGTGGGAAGAGGGGGGGACATAGAAAGTGGAGGATTGGTGCGTGAGGGAAGAATGGTGGCAGGGGAGGGGACAGTGTTCCACCTCAGGATGTCACAGCAACCCACTAGATTATTTACTAGCCACCTTCTTTGTCACCGCCACCCCCAAGCCCAAGCAGCTTTTCCAAGCAGAGCGCGCAGGGGGCTCCCTTCCTGTGACGAACAGGTACAGGTGCAGGGACAGGCAGGGGCTGGTAGAAGTTTGGGCACCATCTGTCCTATGGGGGTAGGCACAGAAGAGCACCAGGGGTGGAAGAGGAACCAGAGGGTATATCCTACCCACTGTCTGCCTCCTGCCCACCTAGGCCCCTGTGTACTTGGAGAACCCACCCTTCCTCCCCATACCCCTTGACAGAGCCACTTACCAGTTGCCAGAGCCTACAATGCAGACTTTCTTGCTGGCCATGGTGCTGTTTTTTCTGTCTGAGCCAACTGGTTCCACAGTCCCCAGCTCCTCTGCTCGCTAGGAGCCTATAACTCCGCCACACGTGGGTGCAGCCAAGCCCCGCCCTCCACGGGTGGGTGGGGAGGCGGGTGCCCAGGGAGACAGTCTGGCAGAGCCAGGAAAGGGGAGAAAGAATAGAGACAGGTGGGGAACAGGAATGAGCACAGACCCTACTTTTCCTGAGGTTTGCCAGCTGACGGTGCTGGCAGGCTTCTTCCCTTGGCCCCAGCCCAGGACCTCCTACCCCCCTGCAATGGTCTCATTTTGAGGTCTGCCAAAAAATAGCCCAGATAAGGAGCAAATGACTAGCCCTCCTCATTCCCCTGTCTCCCAGCACTGGAATAAATTGTATGTAGCCCTAGTAGCAGATACAGGAATGCCTTCTTTTTCCAAGGTTTATGCCTTGCATAGCTTCCTGCCGGACCCCCAAAAACTGCTCTAGTTTTGTCCTCTCTCACTGACAGGTACCATGTGTCACTGGCCCCACCCACACTAGCTGCACTGCAGGGCTGTGGCCCCACTTTTAAAGCTAAGACCACATAAGAGGTAAAAGCCTGTTTTGGGGACAGCACAGCCCAAGGATAAGAGACACCGCGAGCCCTGACAGAGGTCATCTTGGTTACCCACAGTAGTCATCTGTGGTGAGTGGGTCTCTTCTCACCTCAAAGGTCTCCACCTGAATGACTTCCAGAAAGGGAGGCTGATAAAGGTTCAAGTGAGAGGCTCTGATGTGCACAGTTATCTTTTGCAGATTCTGGGCTTGAGGAAGAAGACAGGAAAGAAGGAAGGTGACCAAAGTATTCCCTGTCCTTGAGAGCTTTCAGCATCATTCAGTTCTTTCTTGGGATTTTGTAAAGTACCACACTATGGACTCCCTCAGGTGGCTAGTTTGCAGAAGCCAAAAAGAAGAAAGAAGGCAAAATCAGTAGACATGACATCTGGGCAGCTTGGTCTGAGATGCTGTAACAGAAAGTGAAAGTGGGGTGTGTGATTTTGGAGCAAGGGGGAGTGGAAGCAGCTCTTTCAGCAGTTCAGGGCTCTGTCATTGCCCACAACCATCTGCTTAACTAAGAGGGGGAGCTCTGGTTTCTAGGCTGGAGTGAGGCAAAGGGCTCTAACATCCCAGCTGTCTGTGCACCTTGGCCTAGAGGACAGAGACCACTGTGTACTCACTGCTGACCTCCTGGCCTGGCAGACTGCTGAGTGGGTGTTTCCAATCCCTGGGGCTGCTGCTGGCCGGCAACAGTGATAAGCACTGGGCCAGAGGGGAGTGTGTGCAACCACTGGGTAAGGGTAAGTGGGCACGAGGTCAAGAGCAATTGTTTTCTAAGTTCTAGGGACTGCCCAGGATAAGCCCCTCACCCCCACCCATAGCCTCCTTCCTCAGCCAGTTCCCATAGAACACACATGAAATCAGTTGTTCCCCTTAAGAGTTGTACCTACTACAGAGCCAGCCTCCAAAAATCACTCCAGTATTGCACTGGCACTGAGACAAAATCACCAGTGCCATGCCACCAGCTGGGAGCACTGATCATGGGTGATGGCAGAGAAAGAATGCTTGTCCTAACAGATAATTGGAACCCCAAAGAATGGATATTTATGCATTAAATAACCCCTTTGTTTTCCCCCAAATGATTCCATCTATTATGCCCCTACAATAATTTTTAGCGTGGAAACAAAGAATTTGTCCGTTTATATAATAGTCGCCTGACCTGTTGGCGGTGCACTGGATAGAACATTGGCCTGGGACTCTGAGGAGCCAGGTTCAAAACCTGATGTTGCTGGCTTGAGCCCAAAGGTCACTGGCTAGGCTGGAGCCCCCCTGGTCAAGGCACAAATGAGAAAGCAATCAGTGAACAACTAAGGTGCTGCAACTATGATTTGTTGCTTCTCATCTCTCTCCCTTGCCCTCTGTCCCTCTTGCAAAAAAAAAAAAAAAAAGTGCAGATCCAGAATTGGCTTGTCATAGGAAGTTATCTGTAGATTTGCTTGAAATTAGTAAGGGTTCATCAGTTATTCATTACACATGTAATTAGCCTGGGTAAAAACAGATGCCATTCCAACGTCCTTGACATCAATTTTTTCCACTCCAAGTTATCACCCGCATTCTTCTGCTTTCCCTTCTCAAGTGTGATACACCCCCTAAGTTCCAGATTGGCAAGTGTTTTGATCCTGGTGGGTCTGAGTGCAGATAGTACATAAATGTTCCCATGCATGGAGGCAAAGGATAATCTTTTCACTACAGCTTTGAAATGCGGTTGCATTCATCCCCCCTTGAGTAGAACCACACTAGATAATGGCACAAAAGAAGAAAGTAATGAGCCACTAGATGGGAACTGCCCTGCTAATGGGAATATCAATCCTGAGCAAAATCCTCCCACTCTGCCAATAAGGGGTTGAGGATGACAACACAGCAAGAACTTCCATGCTGGTTTTAAGAACTGAAATCTTCAGCCTGACCAGGCGGTGGCGCAGTAGATAGAACGTTGGACTGGGATGCCGAGGACCCAGGTTCGAGACCCCAAGGTCACCAGCTTGAGCGCAGGCTCATCTGGTTTGAGCAAAAGTTCACTAGCTTGGACCCAACGTCACTGGATAGAGCAAGGGGTTACTCGGTCTGTTGAAGGCCTGTGGTCAAGGCACATATGAGAAAGCAATCAATAGTGTCGCAATGCACAATGAAAAACTAATGATTGATGCTTCTCACCTCTCTGTTCCTGTCTGTCCCTGTCTATCCCTCTCTCTCTCTGTAAAAACAAAAAACAAAACATAACTGAAATCTTCAGTGGAACCTTAAAAAATGGTAGGCACAGAGAAAAATGGTTTTCGCTGTGCAGGCCCTGGCCCGGATCTAGATAGGAATCCTGAGAAGTTGAATGCCCTTGGAGGAAGCTCAAGTTCACCAAGCCTAAAGGATCACAGGCATGAAGGACAGTAAACTCAAGCCAGCACCCCACTCAAGCCCTGGGAGCTCAAAATGACAAAGGAGATGGCGGTAGTGCCACTGTCTTGTTAGTACCTTTCAAACAGGGGAGCTGGAGGCAGTGATGAGACTCAATAATCCCACCTCTGGCCTGCTTGAATCACTAAGGCTGACAGAACTCTAAGGTGAAGACCTGAGGTTCCCAGGGTAGAAATGTCTTCCACCATTTCCCCAGCACCTAGCACCACAGCTGGCACATAAAAGGTACTCCACAAATAGTTGTTAAATAAAATGAACAAACACCATAAGCATGGCTAATGGCACTGGAAAGAGTTCGGAGAAGAGCTTTCCCTCAGTAGGTAGGGGAACCCATCCTTCAGAAGATTCTTTTATTAAAACTGGGTGACATTGATAAGGGGACAGTACAAAAAAAAAATTTGGTCCATGAAAAAAAAACAATTCGGTTAATAAAAAGTTATCTTCAACAGGGACACTGCGTAGGAGTGCTGAGCTTCCTTTTCATGGATGGTTCCAGCCCCAAGAACAGAGGTTGTCCAGTGTCACTGAGAAGCTTTCCGGGGAGGGGTGGGATAAAGCAGGAAGGGGGAGACAGGGAGAAAATTCTGTCCCCAGTGTGGAACAGGCAGGGATACCGGGCTGGGGGATGTGCTCGCAGGAGCCTGAGGAGGGGGTGGGGAAGCAGGGGCCTTGTCAGTTCTGTGGGTTTAGAGCCCATGCTGAACGGAATTCCCCCTCTGGCCCAGCTGTCTCCCACCCTACTGTGTTGAGTCTGCGAGCCTGGGATATGCTAACTCGGTAATACAACCTGGAAGAAGAATCTGAGGCTCTCATGGAAAGATGCACAACCATCTCAGTTCCAAGGGGCCAAGATCAAAGTCCTGCTGCTACCTGAGGGGTCTGAAGCTTTAGGGGCGGGGCTGGGGAGTCACAATCCTGTGAGGCAGGGAGGAGGAGGAGTCACAAACCCAATTCAGCTATTCTCCAGCCCTAGGCGCTTTCACTCCTCAGTGCCCTAGAAGTCACCAGTGGGTGTCAACAGAGCAGACAAGGGATAGGAAGACAGGGATGGCCCAGGGCTTTTACCCGTTTGATTTTAGGCCTGTTTCTCCATGAAGGGAGGGGGAGGCAGGGTAGAGTGAATGAATGAATCACACCTCTAAGCAATAGCAGGAAGCAGCAGCCTCTGCTAATAATGACAGTACCCCAGGTTAGATCCCTGGGCCTCTGACAGGAAAAGGCAAGATTCCTCACTCAAATACCCTGGGACAGATAGGAGGGAATCCTAAGAAGAGCAGCTACAAGTAGTATGCTGGGAGGGAGCAGTTGTTAACAAATTCCAATACTGATATGAACCCCCTACGAGGGAGTAAGAGTAGCACTGAGGCAGCAGGCCAATCCAGAGGGCTGCAGACTGACCTGGTGCTCAGTGGAGCCCAAGAGCCAGGGTCCTTTAGTACTAGAGGGCAACAAGTGAAGGGAGTTTGCTCCAAACCTGTGGAGGGAAGGAAGGAAATCGGATTGTTATCAGGAGAGCCAAGATCAACTAGCTTATAGAGTGCCCCCAGGCCTGAGTCTTGGAGAAAGGGCTGAGGCTCCCAACTCCTGGGTCTCTGAAGGGCAGGATCAGTGTTGCTGGTCCCCTTGAAGACTATCTGGCCTTAGGCCCAATCCATTCAATGCACTGATTACCACTACAAGTTCTCTCTCTAATACTATCTAGAGATCCTATGTAGACCAGGGGAGGGTAGAGGCACATGGGAACTTTGTGGGGCAAAGGGAAGCTGGGGGTGGGAGGGGAAGTGATGGGGTGGGAGAAGAGGGTAATAGATGTCTTGTAAGACAGAAATGTGAGACCCTCTTCCTTCTGGTGTTGTCCTTGAACCAACAGCATCCCCTGGAAGGCCCCAAGCAAGACCAAGGCAGGTGCTATGAGGCAGGCAGCACAGGGCCCAAATAAAGAATCGGTGCAGCCACATCAGGGCTGTGAGAGAGGCCCTATGTATTTCGGATTCCCAGGGCTTGCTCTAATTCTTGTCGTCTCTGCTGCACCTAAGGAAAAAATAGTGGAAGATGAGACAAACCAGGAGTTGGAAGCTAGTACCACTGACCCCCACCAGGAGTGCAGACCCCCTGCGTTTTGTCAGTTTCCCCTGTGCAGCCCAGGCACCTACCTTGGAGTAGAAGTATCGGCACACGGCCTCCTGAGCCCAAGGCTGGAAGTAGAACTCAGCTCGGCGCTCTTCCTCTGGGTTACCCACTACATCGGTCATGGTCTGAGGGAGATGGCAGGGGGCAGAGAGAGAGGGATAGACTTGTTTCCTTCCTTCACACCTGTTATGGATTGAATTGTATTCCCCCAAAAGATGTAGAAATCCTAACCCCCCCAGTACCTGTAAATGTGACTTTATTTGGAAATAGGGTCTCTGCAGATGATCAAGTTAAGATGAGGTCATTAGGGTGGGCCTAATCCAATATAACTTGTATCCTTATAAAAAGGGGAAATTTGGACACAGAGACAGACATGCACAGAGGGAAGATGAAGTGAAGACAAATGGAGAACACCATCTGCAAACCAAGGAATGCCTGAGGCTACAAGTTAGGAGGGAGGCCTGGAACTGACCCTCCCTCACAACCCTCTGGTGGAAGCAACCCCTGCAGACACCATTTAATTTCAAACTTAGGCTCCAGAACTGAGAAACAATAAATTCCTGTGTTTACAGCACCCAGTTTGTGGTGCTTCTCTATGGCAGTCCTAGCAAACTAATTAATGTAACACCCAAAGTCACCCCCTGCTCTCAATAAGTCATTGCCTGGTTCAGGGATCCTGGTTCAGGCACTCTTGGTCCCTTGTTCCTCCGCTCAGCCTCTACAATGGTAGTCACAGTCACCACAGGATAGGCAAGAACTAAGAGCATATTTCACATATTCTGTACGCACTCTTACCTTCCCCTGAGCATCTGATGCTACCCTCTCTGGGAAACACCCTGAATCCCAAAAATTCCATGAAGCCTGCCCCGACTATTTGAACCTCATTGATCTCCCTTCTCCTTTTAATTACCTTATTGATACTGGTGAGTTCCAATGTCTGATATAATTTATTACATTTTAAATCATATTAGCCTAGTTTCCCAAAACTGAATGCATGCTGCTTTGAAGCAGAGATCAAATTTTCCACTGCATATTCCCTAAAATATGGTGCATAGTGACAGCAAAGTACTGGATAAAAACTTGATGGTTCTACTTATATTTCCCCACTTAATTATAAAATGGTCCCTAGAATGTGCTAAAGATAATCTGGTCCCTCAAGCCTCTGACTTTTCTATCAGATGTCACAGAATTAAAGCAAACATGTGCCTCACTAAACTAAGTCTCTTTGCCCTTTTCCTAAGTATTTTTACCTTGAGGTCCCGGCACTGGGACTGAAGCCAGTCGTTAATGAAACCCTGAGGGTCTCTGGCAAAGCTCAGCATGAACTCCCGCTGGGTCTTCAGCTGATTGATAGTTTCTATTGTCTCATGGATCTGAAAGGAAGAGGAAGCGCATATCATTTTCAAACTGGGGAAATGCAAAGTTAAATGGAAGACAATGGTGACCTCTCCCTGTGCCACTCCCAACCTATGCACAGAGTGCTGCCTAGAAAGGACACCACTGCCTAGCTCCAACTGCTCTGGCACCTGGCTTTCTTTCAGGAGGTAGTTTGTACTGTGACTCTATATACCCAGCACGAGAGAAGTTAGAACACCAGGGGTCCCCAAACTACGGCCCGCATGCGGCCCCCTAAGGCTGTTTATCTGGCCCCCACCGCACTTCAGGAAGGGGCACCTCTTTCATTGGTGGTCAGTGAGAGGAGCATAGTTCCCATTGAAATACTGGTCAGTTTGTTGATTTAAATTTACTTGTTCTTTATTTTAAATATTGTATTTGTTCCCGTTTTGTTTTTTTACTTTAAAATAAGATATGTGCAGTGTGCATAGGGATTTGTTCGTAGTTTTTTTTATAGTTCGGCCCTCCAACGGTCTGAGGGACAGTGAACTGGCCCCCTGTGTAAAAAGTTTGGGGACCCCTGACTAACACTGTTAGTCTCCAGTGTCCAGTCTAGGTGAAGCTACATGGTGAATACTTAATCCACAGCACAGATGTCTCAAAAGCTAAGGTCCGTGTGTTTTTTTCTCTGCCCTCTTCTCATTCTCCATTCACTTCCTGGCATTTTCATCTCCTGGTATGTCTTCCATTACAATTAACAGGGTAATGAGTCCTCAATCTACAAACCAGAGTCCATTTCCTAAAACCCAACCAGTCCAACTACTGCCATCTCCATGGACCTTAAACTTTCTAAAACTAAATCCACTTCCTTTCCTCTGACACTTGCTGCTTCTCCTGTTCCCAGTCTGAGTGAATATTATACCCACCCAAACTAGAAGCCTGGAAATCATCCTAAAGCTTCCTTCTCCCTCACACTTCACCCTACCAGCCCCATCTAAGCAGAGTCCAATCTCTTCCATTCCACTTTGACATATCTCAAATCCATCTACTCATTCCCACCCTCGCTGTCAGTACTCTTAGTTTATTCAGGCTGTCCAACACCTCAGATGGATTACCGCACCAGTCTCCTAACTGGGCTTCCTGCCTCCAAATCCACCCCTCTTAAAATCTCCTCTCCACCTTCCGCCTGACCTGTGGTGGCGCAGTGGATAAAGCGTCGACCTGGAAATGCTGGGGTCGCCAGTTCAAAACCCTGGGCTTGCCTGGTCAAGGCACATATGGGAGTTGATGCTTCCAGCTCCTCCCCCCTGTCTCTCTCTTCTCTCTCTTTTTCTCTCTCCCTCTCTCTCTCCTCTCTAAAATGAATAAATAAAATAAAAATTAAAAAAAAAAAACTACTCTCCACCTTCCTGCCTTCCATTGCAAACAACACCAAACCTCTCCAGCCTTCAGGACAAAGGATTAATAGGTATTCCCTGCATCAAAACTTCTTCATGATTTAGGATCCTTTCCTATCCAGTTTCCTTTCCCAAAACATCTCATCCCAGGGCCCCTGTGTTATATCTAGCACACTAAATGACTTGTACTTCTTGAACATGCCAGGCTCATCTTTGGACCTTTACACACCCCATTCCCTCTTTCTGGAATGTCCTCTGCTTCCCATGCCCCTAAGCACCACTCTCATTTCTCCTCCTTTGTTAACCCCCACTCTGGCCTTCAAGATTTAGTTGGGGTATCAACTCTCCCAGGGAAGCCTCCCTGTTCTCCTCTTTCTGGCTTTACTTATAGGGACTAGGTTTAATAATGTTAAATATAGTAATAAGAACAACAGTAGCAGAAATTATCATTTGTTTTTATGTGCTACACAAATGCCTGTACATGTACTGTCTCATTTAATCCTCACAGCAAACTTATATAGTTTTTATTTCACAGATCAGAAACTAAGGCTCAAAGATATTAAAAGGTAGCCTGACCTGTGGTGGCGCAGTGGAAAAAGCGTCGACCTGGAAATGCTGAGGTCGCCGGTTCGAAACTCTGGGCTTGCCTGGTCAAGGCACATATGGGAGTTGATGCTTCCAGCTCCTCCCCCCTTCTCTCTCCCTCTCTCTCTCTCCTCTCTAAAATGAAAAGGTATAGCCAGCCTGGCCTGTGGTGGCACAGTGAGGTAGAATGTCGACCTGGAATGCTGAGGTCGCCAGTTTGAAACCTTGGGCTTGGTCAAGGCAACATACAATAAGCAAGCAATGAACTAAAGTGAAGCAACTATACTCCTCACTTCTAGCTGTGCTCTGTAAAATCAACCAAAGAAAAAAAAGAAAATGGTATACAACTGTAGCCAGAATTAGAACTCATGTATGTCTGGCTCCAACTAGCACCAAGTACTATGCCTGGCATATACTGGATGTCAATATATTCTGAATGAATACCAAGAATCAAAAGACAGCCTGGAAGCTGTGATAGAGGGCTGGGACACCCAAACTACCCAGGGCAGAGGCCCTACCTTGTTGTCTAGAGTAGCAATCTCCTGCTGGCTGGCTGTAGACAGCAGAAAAGAATTCATCTGGGTCTTCAAGGTATCATCCACTTCCACATCAATGTCATAACAAGCCGTCTTTTTCTGATCATTTGGGTCAACACTGGTGAGGAAATCAAAGGGGACTGGTAAAGGGCTTGTCCCCTAAGACCTAATTTCACTGGGTCAAAAAAATGGCTCAAGAATGAAGGGAAAGAAGTGGATTGCACAACTCCTTTTGGGTGAGTCAGAAATGTTCTGTACCTTTCTCGTGTTAGGAGCTACAAGGTATATACCTTTGCCAAACATCATCACACTATACTTTAAATGGGTGCAATTTATTGTATATAGACCTCAATAAAATTAATTTAAAAAAAATCAATGGTGAAAATTCAACCAGTACAGTGTCTGGCCTGTAGTGGTGCAGTGCTTAGAGCACTGACCTGGAATGCTGAGGTTGCTGTTGGAAACCCTGGGCTTGCCCAGTTCAAGGCACATACGTCAAACAAGCAAGGAATAACAAGTGAAGCAACTGTGAGTTGATACTTCTTGCGTCCCCACTCTGTAAAATTAATAAATACTTTTTTGTTTTTTGGAGAGAGAGAGGGAGAGACAGACAGGCAGGAAAGGACAGAGATAAGAAGCATCAACTTACTGTTGTGGTACTTTAGTTGTTCATTGATTGCTTTCTCATGTGTGCCTTGACCAAGGGGCTTCAGCTGAGCCAGTGACCCCTTGCTCAACCCAGTGACATTAGGCTTCAAGCCAGAGACCTCTGGGCTCAAGCCAGCGAACATGGGGCCATGTCTATGATCCTGTGCTCAAGCTGGCGATGCTGCACTCAAGCCAGATGAGCCCATGCTCAAGCTGGCGACCCTGGGGTTTTGAACCTGGGTCCTTAGCATCCAAAACCAGAGCTCTACCCACTGTGCCACTGCCTGGTCAAGCAATAAATAAATAAATAAATAAATTTTTTTAGATTTTATTTAGTGCTAAATTTTGGAGAGAGGAAAGAGAAAGAGAGAGAAACGCAGGAGAAACGGGAAGCATTCACTCATAGTTGCTTCTTGTATGTGCCCTGACCTGGGAAGCCTGGGGTTTCGAATCAGTGACCTCAGCATTCCAGGTCAACACTTTATCTACTATGCCACCATAGTAGATACTATCTACTATCTACTATACCAGGTCAGGCAATAAATAAAATCTTAAAAAAAAAAAGTGACCCAATACAAACGATAATACAGGCCCTGGCTGGTTGGTTCAGTGGCTAAAGCACCGACCCGGCATGTAGATGTCCCAGGTTCGATCCCCAATCAGGGCACACAGGAGAAGCAACTGTCTGCGTCTCCACCCCTCCCTCTGCCCCTCTTACAGCCAGTGGCTCGATTGGTTCAAGTGTCGACCAGGGCGCTGAGGATAGCTCTGTTGGTCCAAGGGCATCAGCCTTAGGCACTAAAAAATAATTGGTACTCGAATATCAGCCCCCCACACAGGGGATGCCAGGTGGACCCTGGTCACTGGCATGCAGGAGTCTAACTCCCCTCCTCTCACTTTAACAACAAAAAAAGATAATCCAGTGGAAAGTAAGTTTCTCCCTTTCCAAAGAATACCACTACTACAGTATCTTTCTTACTGTTAAACTAAAACTGACCCTAAAAATAAATTTGAACTAAACATACACCACACAAAATAAAAAAATGCCTTAACTTTAAGCACAGGAATATAGAACAGACCAACTTCTATTAACTCAAGGTATAGGTTATAGGAGTTACTACTGACTGAATAGATGGTTCATGGTCTAAAGAAAGGAAAGCCTTTATTGGAATTAATATATAGTAAAGAAAAGAAGGCCAAGAGATTATATCCAACCACAGACACATGCTGCAAGGAGGAAGTGCCTTCCTTCAGGCTATATGCCTGCTTAGGGAGGCCTTGCTCATCCATCTTCTGAACAGAAAAGCAGATGGAGGTAATGGAGCTGAAGTCTCAGACTGGAATGTCTTGCCTTCCAGAAAAGAGATGGCAGCCCATCAGTGATGGGCTGGTAAATGTCTAAAAATTGATTCTCCAAAGAGGATAAAAGCCCTGATTTGTAACATTTGCCAATTTCTGTGGTTTAAATATTCCCAACATGGTTTATTTGAAGCTACCAACATTACATCACTGTTACGGAGTTGAAAAGAGATGTGCAGTTACACATTATATAGAATTTCTACCATACACAATAGATGTAATCTCAAAAACATAAAGACTAATAAAGTAATTAGGAAATAAACTTTTAAGTACATATTACCCTCATCTTTAACATAATGTATTAAATTATAAGTTTATATAACAGCTACGTTTAACAATCTGCTTGCAAAATTCCTGAAAATTTGATAGTTGGCTTGTGCAAGCTGGTACAAGCCAGCTCCAGTACACCACACCTCTCATGCACATGCTTACCTGATGACATGATTAATGATGATGGGCTCAGGTGGCATAAGCAAGGCGTGGAGCCGTTGGGGGATCTCTGAAAACTTCATACGTTGAGACTCAAAGATCTGTGGAAAAGAGGGAAAGCAGGTAAGAAGTTGGCATTTTGGGTACAACCAGTGCTCCAGTGGACTCTAGCAAAAGATTAGGTCGCTTTTTTACCTGCTGGAGGTACTTGTCACAGATGACAAACTCTCGTTCATGAGGGTCCTGGAGCTTATGTGTCTTAATATATTGCCACAGTGCTTGAATGATCACTGGACGGGTCTGGGTGTGGATGCCCAAGAGCCGAGCCAGGCGAGGGTCTAATTTAAACTGGGGAGGCTGCAGAGAACCAAAGAATATAGAGATGAAGATAGTGAGTTGGAGCTATATGCGTCCTAGGGTGTAAAGCATGACCATACATTCAAGTCGTTCAACAAGCAATAATGTACTGTTTTCTCTGGCATAGAAAAACACTAGAAGAAATTCAGAAATGACTAAGATTCTACCCCTGTTATTTAGGAAACTTAAAGTCTGGAGGCAATTACCTACAACTAAATTTATACCTTTAAATGTTAGATTGCTAATGGCTACGAAAGCTGGACCCTTCACATCACCACAAAATACCTGGTAATCCAGCATCAGCAGGACAGTACATCGTACATTCACATCGCCTGGCCGCTTCACCTGGAAGCCATCTGTCTCCTGGGTAGTGGCGGTCCTGTGCCACTACAGAGAGGAAGATGTCAGGGGGTGCTCTCCCAGAGGAAGAGCTGGGGTGGGAGGGAAGAGCTTCTGTAATGACTGAATATTCAACTTTGATTACTGAGGCTATTGGAAAAGAGCAATACCATGAGAGTTGTTTTTTTTTAACTGCATATGGCTTTGGGATTATTATCTAAATAGATTAACTTTTTAATTCTGACTGTGCAGGGTCACATTTAAATTAGCCTGAATTTCCAGTGATAATTTTATCCTCACAATGGGTAATAGTAAAATAACATAACTATCATTTACTGAGTACTTACTACATGTGCAAGTTTTCTAAGACAATTACTTGGATTATCTCATTAATTCCCACATCTATACCAGATAGGTACAATTAAACCAACTTTACAGATGAGAAAACTAATACTTAGAAGAATGTAGTGGCCCTGGCCGGCTGGCTCAGTGGTATGGTGTTGGCTCAGCATGTGAAAGTCCTAGGTTTGATTCCCAGTCCGGGCGCACAGGAGAAGCGATCATCTGCTTCTCCACCCTCCCTCTCCACCCCTCTCTCTTCCCCTCCTGCAGCCATGGTTTGAATGGTTCAAGCAAAAGTTGGCCCCAGGCACTGAGGATAGCTCTATGGCCTTGCCTCAGGCACTAAAATAGCTCGGTTGCTGAGCAACAGAGCAGCAGCCCCAGATGGGCAAAGCATCGCCAAGTCAGGGCCTTGCCAGGTGGATCCCAGTTGTGGTGCATGTGGGAGTCTCTCTGCCTCTCACTTAATAAAAATAAAAATAAAAAAGAAGAATGAAGTAACTTGCCTAAGGTCAAACAGCCAGTAATTAGTGGACCTGTGATCTGAACTCTGGTATATGTGACTCTACAGTCCACATTCTTAGCCACAGTGCTTTATTGCTATAAAGTTAAATATATTTACAATTTTCTATTGATTCTATGACTTACTTCCCTTATTAGATGGTAAAGACCTTCCCATGTCTCTTAGTGGTTGAGGTTAAGGGGCTGCGGCTACACTGGCAAAAAAAGGAGCAGGTTAAGTTAACTTAGAATGTTCGACTGACTCATTCTGGTTTTGACTATATCTCAAAGAACACTGTCGCTAACATGGTTTTCAGAACACTGCATACTCAGGCATTATAATAATGGATTCTTGATGATTTAGAATGTAAATCTAAACAGAGCAGAGATCAAAAGGAAGTCCCAGATCTACAATGGAACCATGGCAAGGACTAGAACCCTATCAATTAGCCCCTCTAATTAATTATAGCATCTGCTACCAGGACAAAGTATGAATGGTGTATGGATATATATGTCTTACCATTATTAATAAGCAAGATGCTGAGATGGCCTGGCATGTATAAGAGGCCTTCATTAGAATTTCTCTTAAAAGTGGGGACAGCAACCAGGATAGTAACATTAAAAGGGGGGCACAAGTCAGACTCCCAAGAACTCTTGGGTCCAAAGTTAACCAAACTAAACAGCTAGTGCCACCTGGAGGTCAATGTGCAAACTACAATGGATGGTGGCACCATACAACTGGAGTAAGTCTTTATACCTCCCCCTCTCCCTAGACATTCAAGTTTGGCTCCAAGTCCACCTTCCTTCAGTCATCGAATCAAAGCTGAGAGGGCAGAACTACTCACTTCTACCAGGTGGTTGTCTGGCCCATACAGGTCTTTGTCCAGTTCGATCACCAAGGATTTAAAAAAGGAAGAGAACTTCCTCTTTTGTTTGGTGGCATCATATTTGGACAAGGCTGACTAGAGAATAGAAAGAAAAGATCATGTTAGGAAAACCCAGAAGAAATTCCTCAAGACAAAGTTCCATAAAAAAGGAACCCACAACAGCAATGGGAAAAATGTCAAAAATGTCTTTTGAATATTTCTTAGGAGATGGCAAGGTAGGTGTCTATAGGTATTAAACAAGTCACAGTAGCAACAGAACCCTGAAAAAACCACCTATAACATGTATATAGGGTCACTCACTTATCCACCTCATTTCCCCAAGGGAAATGAGGCAAGTTAGCCAAACCACTGCACATAACAAAGCGAGTTTAAACAGAGAAAAGTCTGACTCTAGAGGGGAAATGAATCATAGGCAACAAGTAGCCAGAACAAAAACAGCTTTATTTGGATAGAATGACACCACCAGCACATGGACTGGACCTATATAGAGAAGGAGGCTCTGACACTGAGCCCTGATTCTTCTGCAAAAATGCATTCATATTAGCCTGTGAACAGTTAAAAACAGCCAGCCAGAGAGTGTAAGAGAAAAATGAGTGTCCCCAAGGAGCTCCTGGGGTGGGAAGTTTGGGGGCTAGGGCTATCACCTGTCGGCTGAGGCTCCCCATGAAGCAACCAAGGGCCTGTCAGAGAAATTATTCCACTTAAACTGTGAGACGTCTCCAATGAAAGTTGGAAAGACGGAGATGTCATAATTGGAATCAAGGATCTCAAGAACTCAGAGACCCTGGTTAGGTAGCTAATTTGGTTAAACAAAGCATCATCCCAATACATCAAGGTTGTGGGTACAGTCCCTAGTCAGGGCACATACAAGAGTCAACCAATGAATGCAAAAATAAGTGAAACAACAAATCGATGTTTCTCTCTCTCTTCCTCTCCCTCTAAAATCAGTAAGAAAATAAGAAAAAGAACTCTGAGAGGAAAGCAGGGCCTCAAAATCCTAAGTGCAAACTCATTTGAAAGCAAAGACACACACACCAACAGGATAATCTGCATATACTGCTAAATTCAATGGCCAGCAGCATCAAGGGGAAGGTAAATAACAAATCAAATCCCAGGACAATAAGCTTCTCGATATGAAACCAAGTGAGGGCCAAGCTGTGGAAGTTAACACAAAGAACCATTGTCTTTTAGCCCAGGGAACTCAGTGACCCTGTCCCTGCTGTTCCCAACAGGAGCTGTGAGCACCAGCGAGGCTTCCTGCCAACCAGACAACACTGCTTGTTCCCAGCCGCTCCCACCCTAAAATGCTGACCACAGTGGACCCTGAACTCACATCCTCCAGGAGCCGTCCTTCTACCCGAAGCTCCCAGGAAGCCACCGTCCCTTCGCCATCCTCAGCATCCGACTTAGCCGGATTGAAAGTGTTAGAAATGAAAATTCGCAGCTTCCGTTTTTGCTGGGGAGGGCAGAAACAGAACCGATAGTAGGGCTTCAGTGGTTTGATATTTAAGACAGGGTCTCCCCAAACCCCAAAATTAATGCTAACAGAATGGCTTACAGTCTACCCAGTCCCTAGGATGGATGGACGGAGATTTCATTAAGTACAGGCCATTGGGCTGAGTGCAAATGTATACACTGAGATGCCAAGTGAACAAAGTCATGGAAGGTGCCAGGTTCTTAAGGTGGCAGAGCAGTTGTATCAAAAACATGGATAGGGCATATTTCTGGTATGAGGTATCAAAAGCCCCTCCCTGTTTGCTGTTCTGTTTTTATGTTTCTCATGTAATTCTCAGTTCATAGCAGAAGGGAAAGATGTAATTTAAATGCAAAGGAGAGCTGTGCTGTGTCTTTGATTTCTCATCCTAAGCCTGCTGTAGGTTCCCAAGTCTTTCCTTTGGCTCCCTCCCTAGTGCACTTCTGTGTTACCTTGATGGGACGTTTCAAGGCCTCCTGTATATCAAGCCGTTTCCTCATAATAGTCTGGTCTAGTTTCCTTTCAAAAGCCAAGAGATCCATATAGGCCTGGGACTCTGGTACCAGTTCTCGAATCTTAGAAACAGAAAGATATCATGGGGATATAGAGCTGAGCATCTCTGTTCTCAAACTCATCACACCCTCAACAAGACCTACAGTCTGGACTCACCCTTTGAGGTAGAATTTTGTCAGCCATCTTCTTTTTCTTTGCACTGTTCAAAATAAATACCATTATCAGGTTGGGATGGAACTAGCCAGAACATGAAGACAGGCTGTCAGCACCTCCATTTATAGTAAAGCAAAAGGACTGCAAAGCTTCTCTCAAATCAAAGACATTTCCTCAACCCTCCGAACAACATGAGGCATTCTCAAGAATAAGCACTATCTGCTGACACAGCACTATCACTTACTGGTTCAGATATTCCCACCACCTGAGTTCTCACAGGCCCCCTCCCTCCCTTTCCCCCCCCCCCCTCCCTGGGGTCACCTTACTTGTGGTTTCGATTTTGGACCGCCTGCTGCTGGACCTGCTGGATCTGCTGAGGAGCAGGTCTCTTGCGGGACTGGTCCATCCCTGACTGAGCCAGGCCAGGTCGGACTGAAGGGTTCCCCCCATAGCCAGGGGGTCCCATGGAAGGTCCCTGAGGTGTCATTCGGCTGCCTGGCAGCATACCTGGTCTCTACAGAGGAGACAGAACCCAGAGGTGTCATGGCTTCCTCTACGAACCCACCAAGAAAGGAAAAGTGGGGGATTCTTGAGTTCTTTGAATGAAACAAGGCTGGGGGGCAGTGAAGCACAATGGGAGGAAGTCCTCTGCCTCTCTGAAATACAGGCAACTGGAGCTTCCTCTGCTCCAGTAGTGATTCCGTAACAGAACACAGCCCAAAAGCTAAGAATCAAATTATACTCAAATTCTCCCTAGTCTACTTTTTTGTCTGACACATTGCACATCTCCTCTATTCTACATTTACTCAGATAGTACTGTCAGCTACCATCTCCTTGAAAGCTGACCTCAATTTGCCAGCTACCTTCTGGTTCCTGTGGGCACCGGAGTTGCCCAAGCCCTATTGCACCCCAGCCCTCATCTGCCCCACCTTGGACCCACTTCATCCACCCTGGTTCTATATCCTGACTCCCCACGGCAAAAATGCCCGTAGGAGCAGGTGAAGATGCTAACTGCCTCCTCTCCTTCTTCTGCACTGCCTCCCCCACCCCCACTCAGGGCCCAAATCCTTCCCAGGGGAGACCTTCCTACTTCTCCCCCATCGCTCTCACTCCCAGGACCCCTCTCGGCCCCGCCCCCGGCCCGCGCGCCCCTCCTCCTGCCCCACTCACCGGATAGGCCGCTCCGGGCATCGGGGAGCGGTATAGCCCTTGACCCGGCGCCGGGCCCATTCGCACGGGAGGCCCCGGAGTCCCGCCCGGGCCCAGAGCAGCCGCCGCGCCCGCCCCTCCTGAGGCCCCGGCGCCCCCGCTCGGAGCCACAGACTGGAATCCCGCCCGGGCCGCCATCTTCCCCAGAGCCGCTGCTGCAGCTGCACAAAGAACCGGAACCGGAACTCCCCCCGCCCCCTGCGCGCCCCCCGCGAGCCCGCCTGTCCGCCCGGCCGGCCGGCCGGCACGGGAGGCTCAGGGCAGTGAGACTGTGGGCTAGAGGGGGGCAACTAGCGGAAAAGACGTGTTGACCACGCCCTCCCGCCTTATGGTCTGGGAGATAAAACCATAGAGAAAAGCGATGGGATAGAGAGGCCTTGTGAGCGGGCGCCCCCATGCCGAGGGGAGGAAGACGCGCTCTGGAAAGGGACACCACAGGCCAAACCCCAGCTCCAGCCCCTACGCTCTAATGAAGGTGATGGTGTAATTTCTTCCTCTTAGTGCAGCGCGTTCAGCTTTCTAAAGAGCTTTGATTGTTTTTCGTTTCCTTCTCCTACTGCTATAATCCCGAGGGACTAAAATGGAGAACGCAGTGTTTATTATACAAACGGGAAAACAAACCTCAGAGAATAAAGGACCTGGCAAAGGTCAACCAGCGAGCAGGTTAGTATAAAGCCAAAGCCTAGAATCCAAATCTTCTGGTTGATATAATTCCACAGAAAAAGTGCCTCAGTAACTACCTCTCTTAGCACTTCAACCCAACTTATTACCTGACTTTTAACCTAACCTGCTTCCAGATTTTAAGTTTACTTTGAATTTTGGCCTTGCCTTTTCTCCAAAGAATCCTTTGTGCTAGGACTGCTTTTTGGGATCTTTGTTGCTTTTGACCACTTTCCTTTCCCTGTCCAGTGGTTCAAACCATGGTGTGGTGGCCAGCCTGTCTCATCACAGGACCAGGGGCTCCCTGCTCCAGCCTCCTTACTCCTCCCCTGATTGTTTGGCCCCAAGCCAAACTTAGTCCTACGCCCTTAATGAGAAGGACTAAATGCTATTCAAATTAGAGAAGAACGACACTGAAGAGATGGTTGAAACCCAGTTTATTAGACCAGAGGCATGCGTCACCCATCGCACTGCCTGTTTTCCAGCACACCCTTTGGCCTTGCTCCCACTTCCCTCTGGAGAGGTCTGCTCTCTAAAGAACTACCAGGAACTAAGAGTTCCTATTGCCTCACTCTCCAGCTCCAAGCCAATGCACAGGTGACCTGCCACAGGTTCTGTTCCTTCGCTGGAGACCAAGAGATAGCTGGGCTGAGGAGGCTGGGAAGGGGCAGGGCTCTGGCCTGGGAGGACTGCCTTGTGGAAGGGGCATATCAGGCCTTCTACCCCACTCATTTCTCATTAAGGTAGGAATAACATTCAACTTCCCCTCTCTTTCCTCCCATGACCAAACCATACCTCACCAAAAAATATAAATGATGGGTTTGGGTATCAGGTGAGGAAAAGGGTCTGGGCACCTAGAAGGAGGGAAAGGCTACTGACTGAGGACCTCAGCTTCTGATGTCAGCACCCCACTACTCCACCTGCAGGAATCACTGATCCATAGCTCCCTCTGTCTTTGAAGCCCTTGGCTGGGTCTGCAGAACAGATCTTCACCATTTGAATGGGGGAATCTCTCTATACTAGTCCCTTCCCTTGGGAGTCCACAGGTAGCCAGACAAAGGGCACTGGGGTGGGTAGAGCAGGGAAGGGAATGTTAAGGCTGCAGGGAGAACAGAGGATGCCTAGGATGTTGGGAGAGGGTGAGGCCAGAAAGAGGCAGAGCTTGTGATTCACAGCTTCCTTTATGTCGCCACCGAGACAGTGCGAAGGTTACAATGCGCGTGTCGTCTCCTTGTGCTTCTCAGAGGGATGTGTGTACACAGTACAGACACCAGGGGAGAGAGTCCAATTCTTTATACAGGTGAAGGCATTCAGAGACCAGGGAGGGAGCAGAAACACAGGAAGGGGGTACTTGGGGTGGGAGGATGGTTCTTAGAGACAAGAGGGAGTGGGGCAGAGACAGACAGAGTTAGGAGAAAGTATATACAGAGATATAGCAATATAGAGTCTGTATCATATAGAAATAGAAAATGCAGATGAGGTTGTTGAGAGAAGCAAATGAAGTTGAGGAAGAGGACTTGGGAGAGTTCCATAAGAAAATTTATGGATGTGGCCCTCTGCAGGAGCCCCTGGGAGTGGGACCAGTGAGATTAGGCACCAGTGCCCCTCTCCCTGAGCTGGAAGCCAACCAGCTGGATCTTTTATGGGATGGTAGAGGAGGGCAACCTCTTGGGATGTCTCTCTAGCAGCTCTGGGATGGAGGTGAACTTGCAGATATCAGGATGTGGCCTACAGCACCAGGGCCACATCTTGTTCCCATCACCACTTCTTCAGGGGATCCCCACCCCTCCTCCCTAGTGACTTCACATGGTGTATGTGTGTGTGTGGGTGGTGGTGGGGTACTAGGGTCTTAGTTCCTGCCTGGAGACTTGGGGTTGGGGAGTGGTCACTGGGCTGAGGGGGTCTCTTAAGGCTGGGGAAGCCCACATCACCATCACCACTATCCCTCCCCTTCAGGTACATTCTCTGGTTTGGGGCCAAATTCCAGATCCAGAGGATCCCCTCCACCCCCCACTAGGGGAGGGCTTTGTTGACTGATGGCAGCAGAATGTAGGTGGACACTCAGATGACAGACAGCCAGACAGAATTCAGACTGGGAGCTGGAGGAGGCAGCATGGAGCAGAGAGGGGCAGCCTGAGGTCACTTGCCCAGTTCTCTTTTTAGTTTCTTTTTTAGATTAGTTTTGTTAAAAATAAAAAGAATGGGATAGAGACAGGGAGAGGACTCAATGGTTAATACTCCTTCCCCACCACAGAGAAGAGGAAAGGACTGCCAAGGAGTGAGGGGCTGCCTTGGGAGGAGGGAGTGGGTCCCCAGGGCAGATGTGGGGGCAGCTGGGCCCCCTTGCTCTCCTAGCCCTCCCCATCTAGGCCTTTGGTACAGTGGCCTGCAGGGTTCAGCAGGTAAAGTCCTCAAAAGTGCCTCGGGCCGGATGGTGAGGTAGGATGTTGGCAGCATACGTCATCCCTGCAGGATGGCCCCGCAGGCTCTCACAGGGGTTCTGAGGAAACAGCACAGGACAGTGACTGGTTATCAACAGGTGGCGCCAGGGTGTAGGGAAAGCAAAGGAGAAAAGGTAGCAAGAGGAGTGATCCACGGGTGGTAGGGGAAGGGGCGGGGCCGGAGGGCACCCCTCTGGCTTCCTCACATGTCTTTTGACGTCATCCAGGCTGAGGGCTACACCCTTGTCTGCGCTGCTCCTCTTGGCCTCCTTCTGGCATTTCCCTCGTCTGCACAACTTGTGCTTAATGACCTGGGACATGTGGGGTGGTGGCGGGTGGGTATGTGGGCACACTGGACCCCACCCCCACCACTTCCACTGCCCCTCCCTGGTACCCAATTCCCGCTTACCTCATAGGCATAGTCAAAGAGCTCCAGCACCGTGAGGATGCTGGCCCCAATGAAAAGCCCCATCTGGCCCCCAATGTCACCTGCATGGGAACACAATGAGGTCAGTAGGGTCAAGACACTATGGGAGCTGCAGAACCCACTGGGACAGGGGCAGACAAGTCATTGCGAAAGGGTAGACAGCGTTTGCACACAGAAGGAGTGCAGAGTGATTCTGATGGGGTCTTTATTTTCTTCTACATGCTTTTGGGGGGTTTCCCCCCTCCTTTTCTAAAATGAATAGGTATTATTCAGAAAAAATAATTGTTTATAAAATACCCTAACACTTATTCTTAGGCAAATTTTCAAAAGCATATGAAATAGTCCCCTGTTCCTGCCCACAGGCCTATCTCTTCCCCTTTGCCCTGAGAGAAGGCTCAGTCCCCTCCCTCCACCACATACCAAGACACCAGAATTGGGGAAAGGCCCCTGGGGATAGCTGAGGAGGACGAGCTCATGGGACAGAGGTGAGTAGCCTGCTTGGGTGGTAGCGTGTCACACCATGCCCATGACATGGGAAGGGGACAGGTCCCATCAGCAGCTCACCCAGGAGCCCTGCAATCTCATAGGCCTTCTTCTGCTCAATGGTCTCATAGTTGAGGACTTCAAAGAAAATGTCCAGCACCAGGATGTTCTCCCTGCAGAGGGGATGGGGGAGGAGACCTAGGTTCAAGTCACATCTCTGTCCCTTACTAGCTAGGTGACCTTAGTAAGTTAGCCTTTCTGAATCTCAGTCTCTATATCCATCAAATGAGATGCTGATGGGGATATCTGCCTTTTAGGGTTGTTGTGAAGATTAAATGTGATGGCATATACAAAGAGATGCTCCACACACTAACAAGTATGATGTGACCCAAATTACAGCAAGGGGGGTGGAAAGAGAAAGAGGCACTTCCCCTGCTTGTTCTGGCTTGATCTTACCTCCATGCCCACCTCAGATTCAGCTTCCTCCTGTCTGCTGGTCCCCATCAAAACCTGCTGACACCGTTCACAGCCCCAGCCCAAGGGCCCCACCCTGCACAGTCAGAGCCCTTACCCTATGTACTGCTCAGACTTGTTGAACTTCTTGGCCAGGTACTTGGCAGATGCTTTGCTGGGGATCTTGACCATGGACAGCTCCTTGCCATAGCGGGTCAGATTGCAGGGCATTTCACACACACAGTATTCCTGGTCCTTCTCCACCAGGAAGTCTGTGCCCAGCCAGGTGAGAGGCGCCAGTTGAGTGGTGCCCTTCTGCCAGCACCTTCCCAACATGCACATCTGGACCTTGATCAAAGGAGCCCCAGGCCCGCTTCTCTTTCTGACTGGTCCTGCACCTCAGCCCTGTGCCCACCCTGTGTTGATCTTCACCCAGCCTCCTCATGGGTATTTTCTAGTCCTATATCTCCTGCCCTCAAAACGGTTGGGGGTCAACCAGCTGAGGTGCTGAGGAGAAAGAGTGAGGGCCCCTCCTAGGTGACCTCTGTCCATTTTTCACAGGGGCCTCTACAGATGCTATTCCTGTATCTACAGATACCTTGCTAACGTCAGACACAGTCGAGTTCAGGTGCAGCCTGATCCAAGAATTATTTGAAGCTTCTGAGAGCTTGGTCCCTTCATATGCACCCCTGTGCATATGGCTGGCAGTCCCTTCTCCCCTCCCCCAGACTGCCCCAGGACAAGAACACTCACCCAGAGCAGGATCTGCACACTCCTTATACTGCTCTGGAGTGCAGTATGGCGCATCCCCTAGAGAGGAGAAAAGAGTGGTGAGGATGAATTTTAAAGGGCTCTTGTGATAGTGGTTGTAACAAAGGTCTGGAAGATGGAAGATGGGAGACAAGGAGAGGCTAGGACTAGCCAGCCCCCAGTCTGTCCTGGAAGTGACCACCCCATAGTCCATCCCTCCTGGACCCTTCCCACCCATCCCTATGGGTACAGGCAGGAACTGAGGTCAGAGACATATGGGTATGAAATGGGGCTGGAACTGGTGGGGAAGGGAGAAGCCAGCTGGTCTTGCTTTCATGTTGGCAGAAGGTGGATATGCATGGGGAGCTGGTGAGGAGCAGTGCAAGCTGAGGAGCCCCAGCCCAGGACTGTTTGGAGCTTTGGGCCCTGACCTGGCATGTGCACCATGCGGCAGTTACAGTTCTCCACCAGGTAGCGGGTCTCACAGTCGATGCGGCAGGCGGTAATGCTGTAGGAGTCGAAGAAATCCGAGTCCATGGTAACAGCTTTGCAGGTGCCCCAGGGCGGGGGCAGGTAGATGAGCTGCTGGGAGAGCCAGGGAGCTGGGGGTGTGGGGACTTCTCCCCGGGTCACCTTGATGGACTCCTCTGACAAAATGCAGAACTCAGGAGTCCTGCCTCTCTCCCTCTGCAGCCTCTGAGGATCTCAGAGTTTAAAGAGCATCCCTGTTTGTCAGCTCATTCATGCTTTCTTACTTGTCAGATTGCTACCCAGGCTCTTGCTCATCTGCCCCTCCCATTAGTGATGGCCCACCACTCCATCTTGACCCCTCAACACCCCATCCCCGAGACCATCCTCCTGTGGGCTTCTCACCCGCTGCTCCTGGCAGGCCACAAAGGTCTGGAACCCTGGGGCCACGCCAAAGCCCAGCTGGTCGATGAAGGGAGGTTCATCCTGACTGTGGATCTGCACTTTGATGCCCGCTTCAAAGGACGTTTCGTCTATGAGAACGAGGGGGCGGGAGGGTGTTGGTAGGTTTTCGAACTCCCTAACCTCCTCCAGAGCCGGAGGAGACATCCTACCTCTTCTGAGAATAAGCACAGTACACACTGAGACTGGGGAGATTAATTTATGGGGCCCCAGCCCATCCCCAGCTTCCTTTGGGTTCACCAACCCCATGCTGCCCTGAAGACCCCTACATCTTACAGCGTGCTTACCTGGCTTCGGCTATGTGTCTGCTGTTTCAAATTCTTTCACACTGTCTCAGATGCTCTCCATTTCTCCCCCTCCTTTTCTCCCTTCTCCCCCATCTCTCTCTGCCCCAAGGCCCCTGAGACCAGACAGACAGGAGGCAGCCCAAGAAGAGAGGGAGTTATTTATAGAGTGAGTGGCGGACACTGATGGAAAGGGATGGCTGGTTACCTTAGAGAGTAACTGAGCCAGGAAGGGAGAGCCAGAGAAATGTGAGTGTGGCAGTAGACAGAGTCGGAGAAGGAGATGGTGAGATGCTGGGCGGAAGGGAGGAGAGCTCCAGGCCTCCTCGGGGCCCACAACAGAGCCCAGGAGTCCCCTGGCAGAAGCTGAAGCCTGGAAGCATGGGGAAGGGGGCCCCTGAGAGGTGACATACCAGTCTCCCCCCATACAGGCAGGTACTCGTCCTGCTGGATGTCTAGCATGATCTCCAGCCCATTGCCCGTCCCACCCTTCATGGTCTTCAGCAGTGGACGCCCATCTCGGCCAGAGTTGAACGTGTAGCACTTTCCATACCGTGTGAAGACCTGGCAGGGGCAGAGTGAAGAGCCTGAGAGTCCTGCCCGCACCTCCTATCCACCAAGGGCTGCCCCAGGCTGCGCCCCAGCTGCTAGAATCGCAACACCCTTCAGGATTGATTCCTCCCGTGCAGCCCATTCTCCATTTGTCTTATATCCCACCTATTCTCTACCCTGCTGTGTGCACTGGAAAGCTGGTCCCTGTGGGGTGCTCCTTTGCTACCTGGACAGGCTTCTGGTTGCATTGGCCCATGGGAAGCACCAGTTAGGGATCAGAGGGCAGGGGGAGGGAAGGATGGGGCTCTTCTCTTCCCCCACTCCTCAGGTCTCTGAGAGTGTTCTGGCAGTGGCTCAGACCCTCTGTGAGGACAAATTCTGCCAGGAGGGCTCCCTGCACAACCAGTTGCCTCCTTACACTCCTGCATCCTGTGTGTGACAGTTTCCACCACTGCTAGGTGCCTCCTCAGGCCCCCTTATTAGTTTCCTTAACTCTGCCCACAGCTCTGTAAACAGTCCATTTGTTAAATTCTTTTCAATTAAACTAGTTGAGTGGCAATCTTTTTCCTGCTTGGACCCTGTCACATACACCTCCATCATCAGGGTCCCGTCACTGCCATCCCCCTGGATCCCACCCCAGGCATCTGAAATTCTTTTCTCCCCAAGACCCTCCTCAAACCAAGTTAAGCTTTTCAGTTTCCTCCAGCTGTTAGCCCCTTATGTCCATCATTGTCCCATTATCACCAGAACTTGAAAGTAGACCCAGTTGCCCTGTCAAGGACCATGCTCACCAGAACACCAGCATCTCTTTTCTCAGCATTTGGCACTGAGCACCCAGGGCATGGCATTTGGCAATGCTTGTACAGGACAGGGCCTCCAAAGAGATCTCCACCCTGGGGGCCGTCTTCCCACTCCGTACCCCAGAGCAGCCCTTATCACCGCAGAGAAGAGTGAACTAACGCTTGATGGCCCTTTCTCCACAGCTTCCCTCAATGCCTCCAGGTTCCCACAAAGGGAATGAGTGCTTTTACTACTGCTGGGTGGCGACAAAGTCCACAGAGCAAGTCTTAGGTGAGTATAGACACAGCCCGGAGAATGAGAGGCAGAGTGTCAGGCTAGATTGGAGCAGCAGGGGGAGAGCAGGTTACTAGGAAACAGAATCCTTGTCCTACCCCCCTGCCTAGAACAGCCTCCTCTTCCCCTGCTCCTCCCGTTTGGGGAGGGGGGCAGGGGCCGAGGGCCTAAGGTGAGGTAGAGAACTCCAACAGCTTCTTATCCCCTCCAGCCCCACCACTGGTTTCTGTGCCATTCAGCTATGGGTTTCAGGCTGGACACACACCCACGCCTACCCTCCATCTGGGGACGTGAGGGACGCCAGGTGGCTGAGACAGTCTGGAAGAGCCCACCTTGCCCTGGCTTAGAGAGCTGTGTGGCTGGCTGGTGGACTGTTGCTGCCATCTTGTGGTTCTCAGTGAGAAGTGTCTGATTCTACCCTTAGGTCCAGAGAAGCCAGTTGATCCCTTCCTTGTCTGGTCTTCCTATATCTCCTGTCCTGTCTGAGGCCCAGTGGACCAAACCTCCATATCCTGTCTGTCTGCAGTCAATCTATGATGCGCCAATATGATGACACCCACCTGTTCCTGCACTAGGAAGGAGGTTGGGGACTGAGGGAGAGGTGTATGGGGAGGGAAGGCTTAGCAACTGGAACCAGGAGGGGACAGGAGAGGAGTCTGGTCAGACAGAACTAGAAGCTGAACTGGAGAAAGGGTGGGGTGCCACTTGGTCCTTCAGCAGGGAAGGCCTTAGACTCCAGAGTGGCAAGGCAAGCTTGACTTCCAGTGAGGGCTTCCCTGCAGAGAGGGTGCCGGCCACTGAGAGCTGGGTGGGATTTAGAGGAGGCCTGTTATTCTTAGTGCACGCCTGCCCCTCTCTCTCTCTCTCTCTCTCTCTCTCTCTCTCTCTCTCTCTCTCTGTAGGAGGAGCCCAGGAAGACCAAGGGAAGATGCAGTGAAGTCCCAGCTGTGGGAGCTGCTGAAGAGGATGTGGTAGGCTGGAGATGAGGCTGTCCCCACCCCCACCTCCCTTCCACACTCTTGTCCTGCACCTCCACAAACCAGTGGCACCTGCCCCAGCTCCAGGCCAGGGATGACAGTCAAAGCTATTAATGCCAGGCATAGACACCCACCTTCAGGTCAGAGGTTGACCTCAGAGACGGTCCAGGGAGGTCTGGACATGCTGGAGGATATCCAGGGAGACACCTGGGGCCCCGGGGCAGCAACTAATTACCAACTAGCACAAATATGTTTCAAGATTTTAACAGGAAGAGCAGTACTGGGAATAGCGGCCCAGCTCTACACCCTGGGGCTCCTGGGTGAGCCCTGGCCAGCCCTCTCTGAGACATGCCACAGAGGGCGCATGGTCCATGTGAGGTAGGGAGGAGCAGGACCTAGCAGCCCTAGCCCCAAAAAATGATGGTTAGGGTGAGCCACAGCAGACACTCTTGGGGTGCCATGCCAGGCATGGGCCCCCACTCACCACCGAGAAGTTGTGAGGGCCGCAGGGCCCCCCGCAGTAGGAGCAATAGAGCAGCATGTCCTCAAGCCGGTGGCAGGAGCGATTGTAGAAGCGGTGCAGGTTAAAGGGCTCCCCAGAGAAGGCCTCAGGCCCTGGGGGGGCAAGGGGCACCCCAGGGTCATCACTTTCATCCAACCCCAGCATGGGGGCCAGGTAGAGCAAGTCAGGGTAGCTGAGCTGGGACAGCCGCACGGTATTGGTATTGCAGAGGGTGACCGCTGGGAAGGCTAGCTCTGTGGTGGCCACCTCATCTAGCAAAGTCACGTGCGGATAGCTGAGGTAATAGGCAACACGGTCTCCTACCTGGCACAGGAAGGCACCCAATGCCAGGACAAAGGCCACTGCCCACAGTACCTGCCTCGGCCCTGGGCCCCCTTCCACAAAGATGTGGCTGGGACCATGGAGAGTGCAGCTGTTGGCGAAGGCCACCAAGTCCACAGGCAAATCCTCCTCTCTGGACTCCTTCCTAGCTGCCTCCTTTTCCTTCTCTTCTTCTGATTCTGAGCTGTCCCGCTGCTGCCGCTGGTGGGAGCCCCAAACATCTCCAAAGGGCCCTGGGGCCTCTTTTCCAGAGGAGAATGACACGGAACAGAAGATCTGAATTGGCATCTTCTCCAGGGGCTTCCTGGCGCCGGGAAGTGGCAGAGAGGGTAAGGAGAAGCGATCCCACACGGGGCCCGGCAGGGTCAGCACCCAGCCCTTCTGCCGGGTCTCCGCCACCAGCTGGCCGTGTCCTTCCTCGCCAGGGCCTCTGTGGCAGTGTGGCTGAGATGGGGCGGGGCGTGGAGAGGGAGACCAGCCTGTCCTGCAAGGGAGGGCTGCTGTCTGGGCTGATGAATAATTGATGGCAGTAGGAAAGGAAGGCTGGTGGAGAGGTGAGGGGCTGGAGTGCATTTTTTGTCACCAGCTCCAGCAGGAAGGAGAGAGTTGAAGGCAGAATGGAAACCTGGAAAATTCTGGGGTTCCTGGTACCCACCTCTCCAGGTGAGATGGGACCTAGCAGAGTCCTCTGCCAAGCCAGCAACAGTCCCATCACTCACACAGACACACACACACACACACACACACACACAGACACACACCTGCCCGCTACCTTTCATCCTCCGGTCTGTTCCTCAGCAGGCCCCTCAGTCTTCCCATCCACTTCAGGGTCCTCTTCCTCATTCTCACCTGTTCCAGTCATGCCTCTGAGATGGCTGCACCCCCACACTCTCTTGGCACTCTCTCAGACCTCTAATTCCTCTCCAATTCCCCCTGACTCATAATCTCCCCCAATTATTTCATTGACTCCCCAGTTCTCCCAATTCACCTTTATACTCCAGTTCTCTTCTAAGTATTTGATTGTTTCCTTTCAACACTGTCCTGACCCCAATTTATTTTCAGTTATTTCCTGAACCCCTAATTCTGCAGTCACACTCCCTTGACTTCCAATTTCCCTCCAGCCACTCCCTGACCCCATTTCTCCTTCCCTCACTCCCATGACCCCATCTGGGTTTCGAGTGGGCACCTCCCCCACATTGAGCTGTACTTAGGTCACCTTCCCCTCCTCCATTCCCTTCTGTGGCTTGGGGGGCAGCCCAGGTTCCATTAGCACAGGTCTCTCACTGACCACAGACTCATTTATGGCTAGTTCCTGGCACTGAGGGACCCCATCTCTTGCAGCTGAAAAGCTTCTTGACAGATCACCACTCCCCCTCCCAGCTTGCCCACCCTCCAATTGTCCAGGAGAAGAGTTCGAGGAATTCTCTTCTGGTGAGGGGAAGAAGCTGAGATCAGAGAACAGACTGGGTCCTGGGTCAGGTGGAGAGTGCTGGGAACCAACCTAGGCCCCCCACAAATCCTTAGCCTCACAGATGCCCCCAACCGCTCAGTGTCTCAGGCTCCCCTTGCCCCCAATTTCTCATTCCCTTCCCCCAGGCCCCTGGCCCCTCTGTGGGCTCTGATTACTCATGGCCACTGGTTGAGGAACTTGAGCCACCAGCCAAGTCTCCAGGGCCTAGAAGGTGACCTGAGGAAGGGAGGGGGGGAGATGAAGCATATTAACCCTTCTGCTGCAGGGCCAGAGAAGGAGCAGTGGGGGTCAGACAGGTCCAGGTGGGCCTAACTAGTCCTTAACCATCCCACAGCCCCAGGTCTTAGTACCCTCCCCCTCCTTTCCCCACCCCCCTGCCCCCAAACACCTGCTCCCTGCTCCCTTCCCTTCTCCATTTGCTTGCAGAGACCCTGGAGTGTGTTGGTGTGGGAAGCAGGGTGCCAAGTTCTAGCAGAACTGACTGACTGATGTGGGACCTTTGGCCTCAGCTTTGCTGCCAGGGACACAGAGGCCCCAGAGAAGAGCAGTCTTTGAGATCTGGCCCCTCTCCATCCTTATGCCATTGCCTTCAGACTAACCTCCTCCTATTCTGCCTAAATAACAGCCTTTCAATGGGTCTTCCCACCCCACCCCCACCCCACATCCCTGCAATTTCTTCCCCCCTTCAACCCATGCTATGTAATTTTGACCATTCTGCTTAAAGACCTTCACTCACTCCCCAGTGCCTCTTGGTAAAATTCAACCCCAGCCCCATAGGCCTTTGCAGTTGACCTTCCAGCCTCGCCTCCCCTTCTCCCCAGTCCACTGTCCAGCCACTATGCCCTTCTCCCATTCTGCAGACACAACAGGCTTATCCATAGTTTCCTGCCTCCCGTGGACTCCATTTGGTGAACTTCTACTCATTTTTCAATACCCTCCTTATACACTACCTCCTTGAAGAAGCCTTCTCTAACTCCAGAGGGTATAGTTAGTGCTCACTGAAGAAACAGACTAAAAGGTCCAGTTTTGCTCAAGGCCCTTCAGGCATGAGTAGTGACCAGTATTTCCTTGAAGACAGGGACCGTGAGAATGAAAGAATAAGATCCAAGGACCACGTGAAGAAACAGGAACTGAGGAAGACCGGGAATACCCTGGGCAACCAGAGATAAGGAGATGAAGAGATGTGGAAAGAGAGACAGACCGTCACCTGCAGCTGTGGTCTTCATACTGCTCCTGTATGAATTCAAGGGTTCCTTTTCTGTTTCCTGTCTTGTGTGCCTTTTTATCTTGCCTACCAGACCTCAGCTGGTAGGTTTTGCATGTCCTCAGGATGTTTCAGAGGTGAGTTCCAAACTTGGGCTGGGGGGTGGGGCCTTCATACTGCTCCTGTATGAATTCAAGGGTTCCTTTTCTGTTTCCTGTCTTGTGTGCCTTTTTATCTTGCCTACCAGACCTCAGCTGTCAGGTTTTGCATGTCCTCAGGATGTTTCAGAGGTGAGTTCCAAACTTGGGCTGGGGGGTGGGGCCAGCCTAGGTTCAGGCTTGGGCTGGGGGAAGCTACAGCTGCCCATGCATCCCACACCCACTAGAGGGCGTTGTCCCTCTCCTCCAGACTTCTTGGCAGGGGAAGTAGATAGGACTTCCAGAAGACAGAAACTAAGGCGGGGGAAGCTTCCAGTGTGGAGGCCTCACCAGAGAGGAGGGTGTGCACACAGAGCAGCTTCAGAGGACAGCAAATCTGTTATGGCTGGAGACTTCTTCCCCACATCAATACAAAGACCCACACGGCACTTCTCTACACACAGACACACAGCCCTCGGTAACAAACACACACAAACACAACGCACACCTTAACTGCACTTCCTCATCCATGTTCTAACACTCTCTCTTATCTCAGTTTGTTCCAGTAGACAAATCCAAATTTTTCACAGTAATGAGGAGGTGAGGCAAGCAGCACACACAGATTCCCAAGCATACACGGAGGGTCCCAGGAGAAGTGCCCAAGATAACACACATGTAGGACACTTAGTTATGAATGCTCTGTTTAAGGATGTGACCCCTTCCCCATGTCACTCCCTAGCTAGTACCTCTCCTAAGCTGTGTTTGGTCACTTAGTGGTTTCTACCTTTCTCTAAATCGCTCATTGAACTCCAAGCACTCCTCACATCCCTGAAACGTTTCATGCTTTCCAAATGCTATCTCATGGCATCCTTATACAACCCAGTGAAATAAGCAGGGTGAGTAACTTCACCCCATTTGACAAATGAAGGAATTGAGGCATAGTGACTTCTTCAAGTCTCATGGAGAGTAAGTAGTGGGTTTGAAACTAGAATTAAGTTATTTTTTTTAAATTTATTGATTGCAAAAAAAAAAAAGCCTCACCAGGCAATAGCGCAGTGGATAGAGCATTGGACTGGAACGCAGAGGACCCAGGTTCAAAACCTGGAGGTTGCCGGCTTGAGCATGGGCTCACCAGCTCAAGCTCAGGGTCACTGGCTTGAGCGTGGGATCATAGACATGACCCCATGGTTGCTGGCTTGAGCCCAAAGGTTGCTGGCTTGAGCCCGAGGTCCCTGGCTTGAGCAAGGGGTCACTGTAGCCTCCTCCCCAGTCAAGGGACATATGAGAAAGCAATCACTGAACAACTAAAGAACCATAATGAAGAATTGATGCTTCTTATCTCTCTCCCTTCCCATCTGTCTGTCCCTATTCCCTATCTGTCCCTCTTTCTGTCTCTCTGTCACACACACACACACACACACACACACACACACACATTTATTGATTGATTTTAGAGAGAGAGGATGGGAGAGAAACATCAATTTGTTGTTCTACTTATTTATGCACTCATTGGTTGATTCCTGTATGTGCCCTGACCAGGGATTGAACCTGTATCCTTGGCATATCAGGACAATGCTCTAACCAACAGAGCTACCTGGCCAGGACCTAGAATTAGGTTATTCTTCTCAAAATCCTTTTATTTTTTTTTAATCCTTTTTTTTACTCATCAAATATTTCCTGAGTCTCTGTGTGCTCAGGGCACATGTAGAACAGATGAAGGGCAAGGATCCTGCCCTCATAGAGCTTACTGTGTAATGTGGAGGGGGGCAGACATCAGTTTTTAAAAATCACAAAAATAAATATTTAGTTACAAACTGTGGTGAGTGTTATGAAAAACCCCCCACAAAACAACTATAGTTTTATGGGTGTGAATGGTAGGGAATCTGGTCCAGACTGATAATCCGGAAGAGTTTCTCCTAAGAAGTGCCGTTTGAATTACAATCTGAAGAATAGGGAGTGCCTGGCCGGATAGCTCGGTTGTGAGCATCATCCTGAAGTGCAGCAGTTGCTGGTCAGGGCACACACAGGAACAGGTTGAGTTCCTGTCTCTCTCTTTCCCTTTCTCTCCCTTCCTTTCTTGCTAAAATGAATTAAAAAAAGAAATAAGAAGGACTGATTAGGTAAAGGTCTGTGTGTTTATGTGTGAGGGTATTCCAGAGAGCAGAGTTTGTGCAAAGGCCCTGAGGGGAGAGAGCTGAGAGGAGGAGGATATAGCAGGAGAGCAGGAGGAGAACAGATTGGAAAAGCAGGCAGGACCCACACCCCTCAGGCCTTGACAGCAGCCAGTAAGGATTCTGGTCCCAGGGACAATGAGAGACTCCCTATGGAAAGATTTCAAGTGATCAGAGAAGTGTTTTGAAGAGACCACTCAAGAAGAGCCAGAGGGGTTGCTAGAAGACCTATAAGGAAGCCAGGATTAGGTGAGACATGGAATGATGTGGTGGCTTGGAACAGGTTGACAGAGTGGAGATGTTTAGGAAGCAACATTGGCAGATCCTGTTAAGGGAGGTGATTGGAGATAGAGTGTCAGGGGTCAATTTAGTTTGTGTCAGTGGGTGAATGAAGGGGTGGTTCTCTAGATCAGAAACACAAGTAAAGGACTAGTTTGGGAGGTAATATTAATTTGGTTTTGCATGTGCTGGAATTTTTGGAGCCTTGGGGGTGTTAAGTGGGAAATTGGCCACTGGGACTGATGCTAAGTGGAGAGGGCTGGGCTGAGACATACTGTTGGCAGTTGGCAGTATATAGATGGTCAATTAAAGTCACAAGTGAAGATGAGACTGCCCAAGAATAGAATGTAAAATTTAAAAAATAGATAGAAAAAAGGCCTGATTTTGTAGTATCCACTAAAGTTTAACAGAATCCTGACTTATGACTTAACCACAACTCCTAGTTGTATACCCAAGAGAAATGAGTGTACATACTAACCATGAAGAATGTTCATAGTAGCTTTATTTATAATAGCCCCAAACTAGTAACAACTTAAATGTCTAGCAAGAGTAGAATGGATAAATAACTTATGATATATTTATATAATGAGATACTACACAGCATTGAAAAAGAACTTTTGCAACATACAACAATGAGACTGAATGTCACAGACATAATTATAAGCAAAAAGACCAGACACAAAAGTGAATATACTGTATGGAGGATACATATACTCTAAGAAGTTTAAGAACAGGTGAAAAGTCTTTATATTGACAGAAGTCAGAATAATGGTTAACTTTTATGTGGTAGTATTGACTAGGAAAGGGTCTGGAGGAACTTTTTCTGAGGCATGGAAATGTTTTACCCTTTTATACCAATGGAAATAAATACCAATGCAATATATAAAATATTAAATTGTAAGATATACCAACATAAAAAATATACTAATGAAAAGTTCATTAAGTTAGACCAGTGGTAGTCAACCTGGTCCCTACCGCCCACTAGTGGGCGTTCCAGCTTTCATGGTGGGCGGTAGCGGAGCAACCAAAGTATAAATAAAAAGATAGATTTGGCCCTGGCCGGTTGGCTCAGTGGTAGAGCGTCGGCCTGGCGTGCAGGGGTCCCGGGTTCGATTCCCGGCCAGGGCACACAGGAGAAGTGCCCATCTGCTTCTCCACCCCTCCCCCTCTCCTTCCTCTCTGTCTCTCTCTTCCCCTCCCGCAGCTGAGGCTCCATTGGAGCAAGGATGGCCTGGGCGCTGGGGATGACTCCTTGGCCTCTGCCCCAGGCGCTAGAGTGGCTCTGGTCGCAACAGAGCGACACCCCAGAGGGGCAGAGCATCGCCCCCTGGTGGGCAGAGCGTCGCCCCCTGGTGGGCGTGCCAGGTGGATCCCGGTCGGGCGCATGCGGGAGTCTGTCTGTCTCTCCCCGTTTCCAGCTTCAGAAAAATTAAAAAAAAAAAAAAAAGACAGATTTAACTATAGTAAGTTGTTTTATAAAGATTTATTCTGCCAAACTTAGCAAAAATCCGACATAAAGTACTTGGTAAGTAATTATTATTATATGCTTTAACTTGCTGTAACTTTGCTTTATAAATTTTATAAAGTAAAGTTACTTCCCTACTTTATAAATCACCATTACTGTGGAACTGGTGGGAGGTTAGAAAATTTTACTACTAACAGAGATTAAAAAAGTGGGCGGTAGGTATAAAAAGGTTGACTACCCCTGAGATAGACCATTAAATCATAGCCTCATAATCTAAAAGAGGAGGAAGGCCTGCGATTGAGACTCATAGAGGGGCAACACTTAATGGTCAAATAGAGGAGAATGAACTGGCAAACAGAGAAGGAGTGGCTAGATGGAGGAAAACTGGGAGAGTATAGGTGTCAGGCAAGAGAACAGTCATGATAGCGATATAATTCAAGATGGGAGAATCTTGCCTGACCAGGCAGTGGTGCCGTGGATAGAGCGTCGGACTGGGATGCAGAGGACCCAGGTTCGAGACCCCGAGGTTGCCAGCTTGAGCGCGGGCTCATCTGGTTTGAGCAGTGCTCATCAGCTCGAGCCCAAGGTCGCTGGCTCAAGCAAGGGGTTACTTGGTCTGCTATAGCCTCACAGTCAAGGCACATATGAGAAATCAATCAATGAACAACTAAGGAGCCACAAAGAAGAATTGATGTTTCTCATCTCTATCCCTTCCTGTCTGTCTGTCCCTCTCTCTGACTCTCTGTCTCTGCCACACACACACACACACACACACACACACACACACACACACACACACACACAAAGATGGGAGAATCTTAAGCCTGTTTCAGTGTCAGTGGGAAGGTTCCCCTGGAAAGGAAGAGAATGACTGTAGAGCAGAGAGAGGCAGAATCTTTGGGGTAAAATTCTTATAAAGGTAGAAGGAGATCAGATAAAAGACTAGTTTGAGATTTCAGCCTAGATAACATGGATGTTCCCCTCTGGGGGTTGGTTCCCAGAGGAAGCAGGAGACCTTGTCTGAGGCTTCTCTCTTCTCCATGAAGCAGGAGCCAAGGCGGGGCGGGGAGGGTGGCCGTCTGAGAAGAGTGAAGAAGTGTGCAGTAAGTAGTGCCGAGAGCAAGTTGGCCAGAAAAACACAGTGGAGTTTCCAGGCAGCACTGCAGGCCTGTTTAAGGACGTTGGTCATGAACACAACGGGATTCCAAGCTGGTCTGTTGTGTGACTTCCTCTGGTAGAGCCTGGCTGTTCTGGAGCCACCCTGAGGAAAGCAGTGGTGGGTTCATCTAAGGTTGGGACTTGGCCACATGGTGCCGTGAAAAGGCAGAGGAGTCAAAAGACTTGGTGTACTCAGCCTGAGGCTGGGATTCCTTCTCCTTTATACCCTTTCTTGCCCTTCCTGCCTCACCACACTGCTTCTCTACAGAGTGCAGGCAGCTGGGGAGCCCTGAGCACCCTTCCCACGCACCACACTCCCGCTCCTATGATCATGCACAAAGAACCTGGAGTCACAGTCCTACTCTGACATTTACCAGCTGTTTGACCTCAGGCAAGTCACCTAACACCTCTGAGCCACAGTTTCCTCATCTTTCAAACGAAGATATTGACATCTTTCCACCTCCCAGAATTATGAGGATCTCATGAGCTAAATAAAGTAAAGGGAATTTGTACATTGCAAAGCGAGACTGAAAGAGATGATTAATTTTGCTGGTATGTGCTCTGCCTGTGACCAGAGGTTTACACGCACATGACCTCTCTGCACAGCCGCAAAAAGTGAGCTACGTGCCCTGGGCGCATCCACACACATCCACTTCACACCCTAGTCCACATCCACACTCTCTCATCCTCACACATGCACACAGAGGCGCCCATGTGTGCTTGTTCACTGGGGACACACATGCAGCGAGTGAGTGTGTTGTGAGGAAGGCTGAGTTGGCTGCTGTCCATGGTCTAGGCCCTGCAGCGGTCTCTCCGACGGATGTTCCCAGCCTGGCGCAAAGATGCAACAGACCAATTTGCCACACACACTAAGATGCGCAGCTCAATCACCCAGGCCCCCAGGACTGCCAGGGGAATTGAGGGGATGCAGATGATAGGGGTGGGAAAGGGTTTTATTTCCAAGAACTCATAAGAAAAATCATAACTTCCCCTTCCTCTACCTTGGGAATGGCCTTGGCGATCCTGGGGTGGCAGAGTGAGTTTCTGTCCTTATAGTTTCTTTTATTTTTTTAAATTGTATTTATTGATTTTTAGAGAACAGAGAGGAAGAAGAGAGAGAGAAAGGGGGAGGAGTGGAAAGCATCAACTTGTATTCCTGTATGTGCCTTGACCAGGCAAGCCCAGGGTTTTGAACCGGCGACTTCAGATTTCCAAGTCTACGCTCTATCCACTGCGACACCACAAGTCAGGAAGTCCTTACGGTTTCCTAACGAAATTCCCCATCAAGGTGAATACACGGCAGTTTTATACCTATTTAAGCATTTTGCATGCGGAAGATGTCTCTTCCATGTGTTCAGGACTGTCAGTGGTGCACATCCATTCTACACATGGGCCGGCGTGGGCTTAGCCAGAGAGTCCCAGAGGCTGAAGAAGGGGCTGCCCCTTGGCAAAGAATAATTTAGCAATCCACATAGAGCCTGCTTTCCTCACAGGTAATTGGACCTAGAAGCTCAGAAATGGAGTAGATGACACTGTACCCAAAATAAAATTTAGGAGTACCAGCACCCAGCCTCATTCTCTACCCAAACTAGGTACCACCTCTCATTCTTGGTCTCCTTCCCAGTTTGCCTCCCAGAATCCCCATGCAAGGGTCCTGACTGGAACAGAGGGTAGAGACTCTTGGAACAGCTACCTCAGACATACAATGAGGGGAGGTTTGTGCCTAAGGGACCCGGCCAAAGGCAGGCAACGACTCTTGCTAGAGAGGACTGGGCTGGTCATCAGTCCTCCTGGGGGAGGTTAGGGTAGGGGAGAAATCACACATTCTGTTAAACTCGAGTTTCTAAGTAGCTGAGCTGGGCTGTGAAGATTGGAAGGCCTCTACCTAGATGTCGAGGATCCACTCATCCCTGACACATTATTCCTTGCTCCCAGGGCTCCTGTTTGCACCGCCCACCCTCTCAGCTTTGAGCCTGCCTGGGTACTGCCCTTTACTCTAAGCTCCCTGAGGGCAGGGACAGGGTCTGCCTGTTCACCACCCACTCTGGCCTGGCACTTAGAAGGGGCTCTGTCACAAGAAGGAATCAACTGAAGATAGACACACCTCCTGCCTAATGTTCAGCCTCTCCCACCATCCCCTCAGAATTGAAACTATCTTCCACAAAGTTGAATCATGCTCAGAAGCAACTTCCACCCACAGCAGAACCATCCGCCCTCTGTGCCGGTCTCCCCTCTGTTTCCTGGACGCGCACCAGGTGCAGCAGGGCCACACCTTCCACTGCCCGCGGCTGGGGCAGGAGAAAGGCCCAAGGTTCAGAGGTGCTCCCCCCCTCCACTTCTTGCTCTGCCCTCAGAGGCACTTAGTTACTTACATCAATTCCCTATTACTTTAGCCAACAGCCAGGAGATCAATTAACTTAGAGTAGCCTCTTAGCTGACAGTACTCTTGGAAAAGGGTGGAGTCAGAAATGACAGGGAGGGAGGAGGTGAGAGAGGAAGCCAAGTTAGCCAAAGGGTGTGTGTGTGTGTGTGTGTGTGTGTGTGTGAGAGAGAGAGAGAGAGAGAGAGAGAGATGGGGAAAGGCAGAGAGGGAGAGAGAGACCCCGACCTCGGGTCCTCTGGATGCTTGCAGCTGGCTCTACTCCAATCTCCTCCCTCCAACCTCAGGCTCTTCAGGGAGGGAAGGAGAGAAGGAAAGGATAAGGCTGGAGGAAATATCCAGGAACCCCTAATTCCAGAGCAACTCTCATCCAAAGTTAACTTCTCCACGCCAGGCTCCCCACCCCTCTGCAGTCTGTGCGCGCTCCCCTGTCGGAGACCCTCCTTGCCCGTGAAGACCACCAGGCCTCTGCGTGGGGTTGTCCATGACCCCCTTCTCTATGTGGCAGTCTGAGCAGCCTTCCCCCCCTCCAGCAGCCTCTATTCCCTACCTAGCTGGAAGGGACAGACCCAGGTAGTAAGACTGGACCTTCCCAGGCACTCCTGGTCTGAGCTGCTATGGGGTGGAGTGTGTGGGTGTGAGGTGTGTCAGTGGAGGGGTCTGCCCTGGGGATAAGGATGTTGCCTGCTAGTCCCAGCTCTTTCTGGGGCCTGCCATCCCCAGCTCTGCTTGCTTTAAAATGACTTCTCCCTCCCCTCTGGGTCCCAGAATCACCCACCTACACCCACTTCTCATATCAGCATCTCACCCCCATAGGTGCTCCAGAAGGTTCCTGTCCTCTTCCAGAACTGCAAGAGGATTTCTGTGTCCACCCCCCTTACTCCACTTCTCCTCCGGGGATTCCTTCCCCCACTGCAAAGTCCTGGGGAACTCCCGTGGGCTCCTCAGGGATTTCTGTCCTCCTATCCCTTGTCCTCAAAATTCTCTCCTCTCCTGAGGGAGAATACTACCACACTCCACACCCACCTTTAGGATTTCCTTTCTCTGCCCTCCCCTTCCTTATTTTCCAGGGTCTAGAAATGAATTCTGCTTCTCTCTCCCCCAGGCAGAGGCTCTGGGTCTCAGCTGGAAGAGGGGGTGGCATAGGGCAGACTGGGCAACCATCTGCCAGCCCCCTCCCCTCGGTGCTGTTCAGCATTCCAGCCACACTGGCGCTCCCACTGCCAGGGACAGATAAGGTGCAGCTGGAGGCTGGCACCAGCTGCGACTGTGCTCAGTTCTCCCAGCCCCCACCCAGACACGGGCAGACAGCTGCACCCCCAGGTCCTCTCCATGGAACCCCTGCCCTGCCTTGGCCTGTGTGGCATTGAGGTGGGTTAGGAGAATGGAGCCTCAGACCCTGTTTCCCTGGCAACCAAGCACCCCACCACGAAGGGAAAGAGGTGGCCCGGGCAGAGGGAGTCTTGTGAGTGGGTCTCTGGTTGCTCTTTTGGCATCTCAGGAGAGAGCGTCTGAGGCCTACCCGACGGGCTGCTGTGGGGATACTCTCCTCATTGCCCTCTGCCTCTTTAGTCCCAAAAAGTTTCGACTCAGTTCCTCCCTGATTTAGCCCAGGTTCCCCATATTCACCTCATTCTCCCAAGCTAACTCAGTCAGAGCTGGAAGATGGACCTGTTAAACACTCTACAAGCACTAGTCCATCCCCAGAGGTTAAGCTGGGCTCAGAAGCACATCCACTAAGGGAAGTAGGGTCTTTGAGGGAGTATGCCATTCTAATGTCCCCTGAACTGTCCTCCAGGAGCATACACACCTTCACAGACCCTCACACATACTCACTCACACACACACAACCTTTCACAGGTTTAAAGAGAGTTGCCCTTTGAAACCTGCAAAAGACTTCACATGGTGCTCATGCACAATATATTTTGCAAACACTGTGAGCCAGGGCTTGGGCCCCCAGTTAAGAACTTCTGCTCTCGAGGTAGTAGAAAGTACCAAGATGGTCTTCCCTAAGCTCTGACCCAATACAGATGTTTTCTGTCAGTGCCACATCTGTCTGAGGGCTAAACACACACCTTCTGGTGTAGCAGAGAATGGCAAGGTTGAAGAGGCTGATGCTCACTGTGAGACCATGCAGAGAGGAGAAAAGGTAGAGCATTAAGCAAAGTGTGTCTGCACCCCTTAGAAGCAGGGAGCTGCAGTGCCAGAGACCTTCTGCAACAGGGAGATGGCCAACAGGAACTCAACTAAGTTCCCGTCCCTGTAGGAACATCCCTGTGGGCAGAAGTGGTCGAGTTCGTGACATGGACAGGGCCCAGCAGTGAAGTCAACCAGAGAGGATGAAAGGAGGGGTTGAGAGGTTTGGGTTCAGCCATATTCAGGGTCAGGTCTTTGACATGGGCTCAGAGACAGCAAAAACCTGGTCTTCTCTGACAACCCGGACCAAGAAGAGCCAGTGTTGGGCCCGCAGGCTCCTAGCCTGTATCTCTCCCCAGCAAGAGGAAGAACTCAGATTGCTCCAGAACTTTCTGAACCAATCATATCTCCATTTGACTGCTTAGATTTGTCTCCTCAGACAACATGGACTGGTCACATTTCAGTATCTTCATTTCCATTAACCAAACATGTCTTAGCATCACCACTTGGTATCTCTCTGGACATGGGTGACAAATGGACAACTGAACACTCTCTATGAACTTACTATGTCCCCATTTTATACCTTAGCACTTTCCCAGGGTGAGCCAAGCAATTCCCTCCCTCTTCCAACACTACAAATCATCCAAGCTAATGGGTTTTCTCTGTCTTTCTTGGTCTCTTGTGCTTGTGTGTTGGGTGTGCCGGAGAGGAGGAGAGCCTTGGTTTTCACTTCCACCTTCACTTACAGTCCTACTACGCTTGGGAGAGAAGTTGGTGAGCCTATGAATCCCTTGGTCTTGGGCTCTGGGGAATCCAAGACTCTCCTGGTTTGAAGAAGTAAAAGGTAGAAGAAAGTGGTTCTTGCATCACATTAAACTCCTCATCAGCTCGGCTGAGCAAGCAGTGTGGTCATGTAACCTCTGTCTGGTAAGAGTGACAAAGGCTCATGAAACCAGTCTGAAGAGCAGGGCTTTAAAAGACTGGGAAGTCTTATGTAACAGCAGGAAAAAACAAACACCATCCTGGCTCCAACCTTTCTACACAAACCAGTACAGTCCATGCTCCCATAATGCTAGGAGGAAGCAAGCAAGTAGGGGAGAAAACGGGCAAGCAGAAAGGGGAGGCTCTGCGAGTGGAGAACTGGGGCAGGCCTGGAGAGCAATGGGCTCTTAGAGGAGGTTGGGTTTTCAAAGAGCAATGGCCAGGACTGGAAGAGATACGGTGACTCCAGGATCAGCAGTATTAACGAAAAGAGCACGCTGCATCGGGACTTAATGAGACATTCGTTCTAATCCTGAATCTGTCACTAACCAGCAATGTGAGCTTGGGACAGCTCATTCTGTCTCTCAGTCCGAGCATTTGTAAAATAGAGGTAATATGGCTATTTATCTAGGGAATTGAAGGAGAGTCTAGAAAACATTCTGAAGAGTTACAAGTATCATCCTTTCATTTGATGTCATTTTTCATAAATGGCTCCAAATCTTCTAGTCCCTTTCCTGCCTCTGTCTAATTCTAACCCCTAGGAACCTGTATGACTTGCTTAGGGTCACCTGGTGCATCAGGTGTCAGTCGGTCTCCTTAACTACCTCTCTGGGGTGCTGGTTTTAAAGTAGCCACATCTATGGAGGGTGCTATGTCTGTGGGGCATCTCCATTTTAAGAAGCAAAGGGAGATTTCGGTTCAGCCATAACTGTGTACCTCAAATCATCTCTCCTACCTCAGACCCTAGCTCTGTGGCTCTTGATGGCAAGGGAGTAACTCAATTGGACAGTGTGTGTGTGTGTGTGTGTGCGCGCGCGCGCGCAGCATGGAGCAACACAGAGAGAATGACCTGTCTATTTAAGAGAAAACTTCTCGTCATGTCTCACAGTGCTTCTCAAACTTTAATTCAGATCACCTAGGGGTCTTGTTAAAATGCAGATTCTGATTCAGTAGGTGGGGTAGTAAAGTCTGCATTTCTTTCCAGCTTCCAGGTGATAATCCTTGGACCCCTCCTCACCCCTCAGTTCTGACACCTGTGGCCCAGAAAGTAAGCTTAATGGGGTCAGGGCCATGCCACGCTATGTGTGTGTGTGTATGTGTGTATTGTGTGCTGTGGACTATCCTTGTTGCCATCATAGGTACAAGGCTAAGCAAATGCACCCCTATGCTAAACAAAATCCCCTCCAAGCCCCAGGGACACACAGTTTCCTCTCCCAGAGTAGCAAGCAAGATGAGAGGCCCACCTGCTCCTGTCTCCTCCTCCTCTGGGGGCCCGGCTGACTCACACCCTGCACCAGGGATTCACTCACCACCTTGAAGTCTTCTGCACTGCAGGCCTCCCCCCGGAATTGGCAGGAGAGCAGCATGTCTCGAATGTCATGCCCTGCACGGTCGTAGAACTCGCGCATGTTGAAGGGTTTGGGCTTGAAGCTGCGGAAGTTGGCTTTGTCCTGCAGTATCTCTAGCTGCTTTTCATCTGCCATCTGTGTGTCCGGTATCTCGTACCTGGAGCCCGGGGGTGAGCAGTGCATGGATCAGCATGACTTTCCGTTCCTGTCTCCATTTGACTTCCAGTGTCCCATACCCAACCTCAAGGGGATGGGGGAGGGCACCATCCAGCCCTGGGGATCAGGTCTGGGCACAGGCACGGAAGAGAGTGGGGCGTGTCCAGTGGACCTGCCCATGGTATCTGAGAAGACAGAGGATCTGCAATGGCTTCCCTGGACCTGGGCATCTCAGTACAGGGGTCAGGGTGGGGTGACAGAGAGATCAAGGCAGGAGCTATAGCTTTTATACTATAGTCTCTACCTTTTAAAGATGTTCTGTCCCTTTCCCCTAAGTGAGGAGAAGATCAAGGCATAATTGCAGCGTGGGCAAAGGTCACTAAAGAAAGGGTGGTGATGTCTCAGAGCTTAGGTCGGGTAAGGGGCAGAGCTATTTTGGACTATGCTGGGATCAGAGATTGGGTCTCTTTAGTTGAGTGCTGAGAAGTACCCCATTTCCTTTGCTGTGAGTAGCAGGTTTGGCAGGGACTGGAGAACAAGGTTGTCTGGGCTTGATGGGGTTAGAGATGGGGTGTCTGGGAGCTAGAATGCACGCAACTCTAGGAGCCAGGCTAGAAGATGGGTGGGAGCCACCCACCTGTTGTTGAGCAGGGCCAGTAGCTCCCCAGCATGGTACAGGTCATTCTTGGAGACTTGGCTAAAACGGAACTCATTGAGGTTGCACAGCGTGACGGCAGGGAAAGTGAGCTGGGAGGCAGCCACCTCATCAAGCTTGGTGACGTGGTGGTAGTTGAAGTAGTACTGCACACGCTCAGTGCACACACACAGCAGCACAGCCAGTGAGCCCAGGAAGCACAGGGCCCAGAGCGCCCGCTTTAGTGACAGCCGCTCGTAGGAGAAGATGTGGGCCAGGCCGTGCAGCGTGGAGCTGCTGGCGAAGGCCTGGATGCTCACCGGCTGGACGCCACCCACCTCTTCCTCCTCAGCCTTCAGTTCCATCCTGGCCAAGGGGATCCTGAGGGAGGAGGAAGGAGTGAGACTCATTATCCTGGCATTAGAGTTCACATAGGGTACCTCCAATTGTGTCCATCTGGAATTTCCATCTCCAGAAGTCATTGCCTCTGGGGCAGTAGACTTCCCTGGTGTGCTAGCCTGGAGGTGGCTGGCCAAGGGACACACTCCCAGAATAGGGTTTCCCCAAATGCAGGGGTTGGGGGGGAGGGTCAGCTCAGCAGGGGAGTATGTTCTCCCAGGGAAGCTTCGCAGGCCAGGGGAGACCCCAGATATAGTCATCAGAGGGTGAGAGGGAAGTCCCAATATTCTCACTGGTAGGCACAGGAGTTCCCTCCAGATGTAGGGTCACTCTGGGACAGAAATGTCCACTCCATACTGGAGGCAAAGACTCCTCAGATGGGCTAAACCTGGTGTCAGGAGCTCCTGGTCAAGGGTGTCCCTAGGACTGGGCTTTCCCCCACCCCCTGAGCTAAACCTGGGCCAGAAACCTCCCAGGGAGGTAGGAAGGGACCCAGCTTAAGTGCTCACCTGCGGACGTCTCTAGTTCTCATAACCCGCAGGCTGTGTGTGTGCATATTTGGGGTAGGGGGTGAGGACAGCCCGAGGTGGATGCATGGGGGGGCGGTTCCCTATGACAGTGAGCTGTCCCCGCCCCGGACGCAACATCCCCCCTCCTCCAGTCCAGCTTCTCGTTGCAGCCAGATTTCCTACTCGGCCCCCGCCCCCTCCCCAGCCACCCAAACCGCCCCAGCGAGAGGGGAGCAAAGTCCCGGCTTCGGGGACCAAAGGCGTGGGGATCAGAGACCCACCTGAGGGGGGTTTCGGGAACCCGGCACCCGGCGGCGGGTCCTGTGGCGCGGGGCCGGACGCGGGCTCAGCGCCGAGCCGCGGAGGGGCGCATGGCCCGGAGCGGGAGCCGGCGGCCGCCGCGGCACGCCGCGCAGATCCCTGCAGGGAGCGGCCCGCCCGCGCGCACTCGCTTGCTCGCCTCGGCTCGGTCCGCCCGGGCTCGGCGCGGTGCGCGGCGCTCTCAGCCCCGGGATCTGCAGGGATCCATCGTCCGGCCGGGAGGCGGCGGGAGGAGAGGCGAGGGGGGAGGGGAAAGGGTGCGCGTGCGCGCCTACGAGTGTCTGCGAGGGTGTCTCCGGGCCGGTGTGCGCGCTGGGCCCCGGGACCTGGGAGCAGGAGCCAGGGTTCCCCCGCTGCCTCACGCCCTCCACCCGGCCGCTCCCGGCGGCTCTGCCTCCCTCCAGTCCCGGAGCCGTTTCTCTTCCTGCGAGGGCCTATAGCTTGTGTGTGACTGTGTGGTGTGTGTGTGCGCGCGCGCGCGAGCGGGAGGGAGGGTGTCTGCCCCCAGCGTCCCCCTCCCTGCTCTGTCTCCTTCGGATCGATGCTCCTGCCTCTTGCTGCTGCTTCCTCTGGTGGCACACACACGCGCGTGCACACACACACCCAAGCTCCGAGTCACACTTGACTGATTCAAGCACTTGTCCATGTGGAGACACAGACACACATACAGACCAGTGTCACACCTCACCACTCACACCCACACATCCCAGAGGCTCGGCCCACAGCGCAGGCACTCAGGAGCTTACATATAGTCATCTGTTCTTATCCCTGCTCCCCACCTACATGTGACATGTACACGCATACACATATATAAACAAACACACAGGTTTGGCCACCCAAAGTCCGTCCTTGCAGCCTTAGGAGGCATATTTGCAACCTTTCAATTCCAACCTCTAAAGAAGGAGCAGAGAGAGGGAAGGAGAAATAGCCCGGGGTCAAGGGAATTTGGACAGAAGTCTAGAAACAAGGAAAGAGAAGAGAGGGGGGTGGGGTGGGGAAGGTAGAGGGCTAGGTGGGTGGAGGTGGATAAGAAGGCGGAGCTGTATTCTGGGGATGGAGCAGAATTCTGGGGCATTGAGCCCAACTCTGGGGGCTGTTTCTGTAGCTTTCGCCTCTCTCCTTCTCTCCCTCCCCTCTTCTCTGAGATACCTTGGGGGGCCTTCCCTATCCAATTAACAGAGGAGCAATCAAAGGGAAGTTGTTAATTTGCTGATGCTCATTAGGGGCTCTTAGCACAGAGTGTGTTGAGGTCTGATGGTGTCAGATGATGAGAAGGGGGGTGTGGGGGACCAGAATTCCATCTCTAGCAACTCCTTCACTCCACTTGTAGTCTGGTACAGCTCCGGGAGAAGGAAGGTGAGAGGTGTGTTCTCAAGGCTTTAAGAACGAGAAGGGGCTGGCATAGTTGGGTGAGAAGATTGTGAGGGGTTGAGACAGGGGGCACATGGGAAGCCAGGGAAGGAGCTGGAAATCCCTAGAGGAAGTATGGGCTTATGACTGCGGAGGAGAAGGAGTGGGGTCCGTTTACTAGGGGCCTGGGTTTGGCGCTGCCAAAAGGAAGGGAGGATTTTGGGTTCCGATCTTGAGCTGGGGAGCTGTCCAGTAGCACCGGGCAGCCCCAAAGGACCGCCATGTCCTCGGGCAGCCACTGGGTGGCAGCACTTTCCCAGATACTTAGAATCAACCTGAGGAGGCTTTTGGGAGTGGGTATTCCACTTGGGAGGCCCCAAACAGAAACCCAAGATGAACTGGGCAGAGTGTCATTCCTGAATTCCAAGCGTCCTCAGGGTGATGGGAGGACCATCTTGAAGTATCTGTAATTCCCCTAACTCCCTACCCAGGCTGAGTGACACATGGAGCTTCTTGAAATGGCTGCAAAGTGTTTCAGTCACCTGGGATGTTACTGAGGGAGCAACGGGGGTGGAAGGAAGGTGATGAGGTGAGGTGGAGGCAGGCAAGGACTGATCTAAGCCAACAAGCAGCCTCAGGAGGAGGCTGGGGAAAATAGGAAATGTGAATCAGGGAATCTTAGCTTCCAGACCTGGCCCTACCATTCATTAGCATGGGCAGGTCCCTTGACCTTTCTGAGCTCAGTTTCCTCATTTGCAAGATGGCAATAACATTTATTTCATAGGAGTTCCTGAGGATTACATGAGCTAATGCATAGAAAGTGCTTGGCACATTAGCTTGTACTTAGTAAATCCTCAATCAGTAATAACTAATATTATTAGCATTAGCATTTGTGTCCAGTGGTAAAGCCACCAGTGCAGCTAAATCAGGGCAGAATCTGACAGTGCTTCAACCCAGGCTGCACATTTGAATCAATTGGCAAGCTTTTTAAAATGCTGATGCTGTGTCTCTGTCTTAGACCAATTACATTAGAATCGGGGGGTGGGGCCCAGATTTCCCAACTTTTCAAGATTTTTAATACAGTGTGTCCATAAAGTCATGGTGCACTTTTGACCTGTCACAGGAAAGCAACAAAAGATGATAGAAATGTGAAATCTGCACCAAATTAAAGGAAAACTCTCCCAGTTTCATACCAATTCGGTGCACTTCGATGTGGGCTCACGCACAGATTTTTTAGGGCTCCTTAGGTAGCTATCCCATATAGCCTCTACAGACTCGTCACTGACTGATGGCCTACCAGAACGGGGTTTCTCCACCAAACTGCTGGTTTCCTTCAACTGCTTATCCCACCGAGTAGTGTTATTCCTATGTGGTGGTGCTTCATTATAAACGTGCCAATATTCATGTTGCACTTTGGTCACAGATTTGAATTTAGTGAGCCACAGAACACACTGAACTTTCCTCTGTACCATCCACATCATGTACCGTCCACATCTGGACTAGCATGGCCGTGGGCTGCTCCACTGTATACACGGTGTTACATCATCATCTGTGCATGCGCACATGCTGCCACATCTTTCTACAGAAACTGGGAGGGTTTTCCTTTTATTTGGTGCAGATTTCACATTTCTATCGTCTTTTTTTGCTTTCTTGTAACCGGTCAAAAGTGCACCATGACTTTATGGACAAACTGTATATAGCAGCCAGTCTGGAAAGACCTTGAGCTTCAGAATCCATGGGTCTATATCATGGCTTCAGCATGATTCCCCAGCCTTTGAAGTTCTTTCTTATGAAAAACCCAAGTCCCTCATGCTGTTGCTTCCTCTTTATGTGAGGTGAGATGGATCCCTGAAACCCCCCCATCCCTGCCCTGTACATTTTAGCAAAGCTCCACCTAGGCTTTTTCTGTGTCAAGCCCCAGGTTGGCTGTGGGGACATGGAAAGCAGTCCTATAGTCCTTGCCTTTAAAATTTCCTAGTGTCAAAGGAGAGATGAACATGTTGACAACTGATGCTAGTGCAAAGGCCAAGAGTGAAACTGAGGAATGGGAGAGGGCTGCCAGCAGAGTGGCATGGGAGCCAGTCAGACTGACTGGGGCTCACGGCTCAGGGATGAGGAAAGGAGAAGCTGGCTTCAGAAATATGACACCTAAGAGATTCGAGGACTGTGATTAGTGTCCCACTGTCCCTCCCTGCTTCTTTGGACCCACTTACTTCTTGTTCAGCCTGTGACAGGTTCTAGCTCCTTTAGTTTCTCCCAGCTTCTTGTCCACACTTTCCTCCTCTCTGGCCCCTGCAGTTCCTACACCTCAACACCCTTTCTCTCCTGAGGCTCAGAAAGAAGCTGGCCTGGAGATATTCCTCCCTCCACTGGAATAAGGTTTCTGGCCAAGATCCACCCAGGGCTTTGGAATCGTGCTGACCTGACTTCAAATTCCACCTCTGTCACACCATCACTGTGTGATTCTGGCAAATTACTTAACTTGTCTGAGCCTCACTTTCTCCACAAACCCTAAAATCTGGCTAGGGCCCACAGTGATGAAACATGTGTGCCTAGCAAACAGTAGGTGTTCCATCAATAGTGGCAAGTATTATTTTCATCCCTGAAAAGGCTGATGGGGCAAATTCCCCATGGACACTTCCCTTGCAGATGGTCCCATCTGCTCTAGAATCAAAAGCACCCTCCAGCCTCTCAGAGACAGGGAGGAAGAAAGAGGGCAAGGGGGGGGGCAAGGCCCCCTGGGACTCCCAGGCAGCTTTTCTCTGCTCCCCCATGCGTGAAATCACACACGCCCCAATCTGTCTGCACCCACTTCATTTGCTAGCTCAGCAAATGCAGAGACAATTAAGGAGTTAATTAGCAGGCGGGTGGGAAGGGGCTGTGGGCCTGAGGCTGACGGGACCAATCAGCACATCCCTCCCCACCCCTCCAGGCTCCAAGTTAAACCTGTGACTCTCCTCTTCTCCCCCTGTTTTCTCTTTTCTGGTTCAAATGCTCCTCTTATCCTCCTCCCTCATTTCTTTGCTACCCTCACCCTTTCCCCCAACCCATTTTTCTTCTTCCTCACTTAGCTTTTTCCCCCTTTTCCATCCAGGTCACTGCCTTTTCTATCTTTTGGAGGCTAACCCTTTTCTCTTCTCTGTATTCTCTTCTCATTCTGGCCCTTCTTCGCTCTCTACCCTTTCTCCCTCTCCCCCTAATCACCTCTCCTTCTCTAACTTG